>NC_143562.1:28668409-28980000 GCF_054136105.1 Typopeltis vanoorti | reverse complement strand
TATTTACTGCAGGATCATGGGGTTGGAGTTTTTTTATTAAACCACCTGGAATGACGGCCAATTTGGAATACTTACTTGCAATTGTTTTAATTTCTGCTGTCATGTGTGCCCCACACGAATCCAATGCTAACAAACATTTTGGGTTGAAGAATGCCATTTTTCCTCTTTCGCCACACATTCTCCAAAATTTCATAACTTTGGAATTTATCCAACCTTTATCATTAGGTAAAAATAATATCTTTGAATCACAACCTTTTGGAACAGTCTTTCTTTTGAAAATCACCATCGGTGGCAGTTTGGAACCATCTGCAGTTACGCAGAGAACCACACTAAAGTTAGACCTTTTGTGCCCTGTTGTATAAACTGAAACCTCTTTTGCTTCCTTCAGATTCACAGTCCTAGAACTAGGCATGTCAAAACTTACGGGAACCTCATCCATATTCACAAACTGACAAGCATCAACCCCACACAAGTTTTCTCTTGGAAACAAACAAAATTTAGCTACTTTCGCCTCTCAGTTGTACGGCAAATTTTGTCCAACACTAGGGGAGGAGCGCACACTTAAATTGTTTCTCTTCATAAATCCAAAAACCCAAGATGGGTAGGCTTTGAAATCCTTTACATTATCATTTTGCACAATTCTTTTCAATTCCTGCAACACACAGACAGTAGATATTCTCATACCTTTAGCGCTTTCACTAACAACCCAATCAAGCAGTTTTTTTCCTATGGTTGGCCACAAGCACCTTCTAAACCTCATAGAACGTTTCCTCGTATGTAAACATTTCAGGACTGTTTCAGCCTTTCCCATTCACGAACACTACTTTCTCCAACACTGAACAATCTACCAGCTTCACGATTCCCTTCTTCCTTTGCTACTTCTACCACTTCAAGCCTAAACTGCACTGTGTAGGATTTTCTCCGAGAAGTACTTTTGTCTTCCATGGGTAATTCAAATCTAATAACAAAATATAAACAAATAATGATTTACTTTATGAAATATTTTAAAACAGGATGTACAGAATAATGTAACTTCATAAAATACAAAAAATGTACACCTATCTTTCAATTGTTGATGCAACTAGTTACAAGAGAATGATGCAATGCACATGCTTTTAAAGAATTCCTCCATCCTCTGTCTGTACGTCCTAACTCTACTGCTAGTTGGCACATGCGCATTATCTATACATTAAAAGGAGTGATGAAAATGTTGGGGGATGTGCGTTATCTATCGAAAAATACGGTATATATATATATATATATATATATATATATATATAAGGATATTGGGATAGGCTTAAAACTAAAGATATGCAACTGTTTGCAGATCATACAAACTTGGGAAGGACTGTGAGAAGCCGAGTAGATATTGTGGCTTAAAAGAGGATTTGAATAGACTGTGTGTGAGTGAACAAATAAATAGAGCTGCCATTTTAATGTTGCAAAGTGTAAGGTATTGAAATTTGGTAAGTATGAATGGATGCAGAGCATACAATTAATGAGGAAATTTTGAAGGAAGTTGGAATAGATGAGGGATTTGGCAGTGGGGATGGACAGAGACTTGAAATGTAGTGGTCACACTGTTGTGGTCAAAAGGTTGAGTATCTTAGACAGGCTTCAGAGAAGATTCATTAAGTCAGTGTCAGGTCTCTGTAATGTGGGATATGATGACAGATTGAGGGAATGCAATTTACAGAGCCTTGTGAATAGAAGGATAAGAGAGATATGATTAAGGTGTATATGTTTGTGGGGATTGTGAACAGATTAAAAATAAAAAAAACTTAATGATGTCTGATGTGAATGAGACTTTCCCATATCTTCAATAAGGAAAGGCAATCATTTCAATTCAGGTTCAGACAATGGAGCAAAGCTTCAATACTCTCTTTAAAAAAAATTCAAAATTTTGGTTGCACCTGGGGTAAATGTGTTTCAGAAAAGTTGATATTATGGTTGGCATCAATTCTTGTTGTGCTATCCCAGATTTTTTTAGATTTCATATTGATGACGATGTAAGATTGGTGTTCTTGTAATCTTTTTTCCACAGAACATCCGGTTTGTTCGAAGTAAGAAAGGCAACATTAACAGGAAACATGGTAGATGCAATGAAGAGAAAGAGGAGATTGTTTATCTTTAGAAGATGGGAACCAAGAAGAGAGTTTATTGAAAGGAATGAATGTAGCCACTAGATTGTAATTTTTAAGGATTCTTGAGATTGGTTCACAGATGCCAGAAATGTATAGTATCAGAACTCTCAATGTTATTTCATGGTTGTTTTGAGATAGACTTGTAGGTATAAAAAATATGTTTTATAGTCCATTCTGAGAAGCCATTCATTTGCATAAATGGTTGTGTCCATTTATGGACATCAACCATTTATGCAAATTTCCTGCAAAGGAACTTTGCATACATTTATGCAAATTTATGCAAAGTTCCTGCCTTAGCTCTTGTGGTTTAGGGCATACAGTATGAGCAGGATGTAACAGAGTGTTTATGTTTTTGTGAGAAGGATTTTGAGCTGATTACTGTTGTATATAGCATCCAGCGAAAGTAGGCTTGTGGTTAATGGAAGTAGTCACCTGAAGAAGAGCGGAAGAGCAAGATGGCTGGAAAAATAGTTTGTTTTTCTTTGCTGTTTCCATAGTGAAGTTTATTTTTTTGTGGGGTATTGGGTGAGTATATTTTTGTGGTGAGTAGGTTTTGCATAATTTGTCTATCATTATTAATCACAAACATCCTTTCCTAGGCACAGATATTTGTTGTGATTGCCTTTAGGTCGGAGATGAATTTCATTGTTGGCATTAGTATTGTTCCATTTACTGGAGGTCTGAAGTGGTGAAAAAGTACTATATTTGGTCTCTAGAGCAAATATAGTACTTTTTGGACTAAGTAAAATAAAATAAATCATCATAATCAATTTCCTGATATATCTCCCATGGGGTGTTCAGGTTACTATGACAGCACTATATGATTAAGTTTACATTACTACTACTATTCAAGCAGTTCTGACTGAATCAATCTACCTAGACCTCACGCTTCCTCTGGGTCTCTTTCCTGCCATCTTGGCATCAAACACCTGTTTTGCTAACCTTTCCTTACCCATTCTATTTAAGTGGCCGTACCACCTTAGATTAGCTGTGCTGATACATTCTTGAATGCTAATAATGTCAAGTTCCTTTCTGGTATCTTCATTTTTAATATGATTCTGTCATTGATGCCATCAGTTCACTCCCATAATTTTTCTCAGAACCCTCATATCTGTGGTCTATAGTCTTTATTTTTTAATCAAATAATTTTATTTCTAACCCAGCTCTCAGATCCATAACGTAAAACTGGTCTGAATAATATAAATAAATAAAAAATGCTAAATTAAAAAATAAGGAAAAATAATCCTTAGTCTACCCACAGTACTAATATACAGTACTGAGCTTCAACACCCCATTCAGTACGCATGATTTGAGATATGCCATTCAACTCATGCACATTAATTACATTTTCATTACACCATTTATTACATTTAGCTGTAACAATGGTATTGATGTTGAATGAAAAGACGTTTATTTTTGAGCATTATTTTCATTCATATAGAGTTGTTAGAATTGTCCAAGCCTACGACATGTTTGTGAGCAGTTTGTTTGTCGTTTCTGTAAGTGTGTCCCAAGTGGTAGTGTCATCATAGTGTATATCACAGTAGTGTCACCTTAATTAAGAGGTTCTGACATACCAGGAGTGCTCTTCCTCAATGCAAAGGACATTCAGGAGGCCACGAACTGTTAACATAAATGACAATCACGGGTGTGTGTGTGTGCTGAAGCAAGTGTTACAGTGTCCAAAATGCAGTCAATGCCAAACAACGGTAAAACTTAGGATACCAAGGTGGTCACTACAGAGAATCCTTAAGGAGCTGGGTGCCTTTTCATACATCATTCAAGTGGATCAGTGTTTAACAGCAACAGATTACACTGCCTGGTGGGAACACTGTGCACGTATGCTGGCTACTGTCTATGAAGATCTGTCCTTCCTCCATAATGTCTAGTTCTCATATGAAGCACATTTCCATCTAAGAAGTCATGTGAACAGATGAATGTACTGGTTTTTTTGTTTCTTGAGACCTGAATTTGTCCAAGAGAAATCTCTTCACAGTTAGAAAGTCACCACATAGTGTGTTGTTCTGGCCATGGCATAATTGGGCCCTACTTCATTGAAGGGGGTGGTGTAATCTTGAATAGCAAACACTACATTGAGAATGTGTTGGCATTCACCTAGGATGTGTCGTGCAAAAAAAAACACTCCATTTCTTGCACACAGGTATTCTAACAGGATGGAGCAACCTGTCACACATCATGTGATTCTAGAACCTATTTATCAGAACACTTTCCTGGGAGGCTCATTTCGAGGTTCACAGAATTCCCATACCCTGTATGCTCCTGATCTCCTGATCATCATTGCCTGATGCCTTCATTTGGGGTATGTTGAAGAAATGAGTATTCCACCATTACCTTTATTTAAACCTTGATGAACTAAAGGATAAAATTACATGATATGTCCAGCAGATGTCCCAACCATCGTTCTCCAAGATAATAGAGAATCTCTGCATGCACAATATAACCTACTTAAAAGACAAGGTTCTCATTTTGAGCACGTAATCTATCATCGTTAATGCTTTATTTGACCAAGATCCCACCAATGGTTGTGTACATATCATCTTGTGTAAACATATGATAATAAATTATTTGCTAATTTTGTTAATAAATCCATTTACTCCATAACATATGTTGTAGTTATTAAGTACTATTTTTTTCCCCCATAGGTTTACAACCTTTCATGGGTGAAAGTAACATAAAAATATCCATAAAGGGAAATTTCTTGAGTAATAAATTGTGTGATATTTATTTTTTTAATAATATTGTATTCACTCATCTTGTATTGTATTTCACTTATATATTAAACATTTTAATATATAAGGAATACTTTATATGTTTGAAGGAGGTCATCAATTAAAAGTTATTATTTTCCATTTATATTTCCATAATAAAACATTTATTTTGTTAACAAGGTTCATTAAACTGTTTCATGCTAAAATATTGAATGATTATTTAAAATTTTCATTGACAGCTGTGAGAATACAAATTGAAAAACATGCTTATACTGTACAAGAACCAAAGCTACCAGACCAAATGATAACAGTGAAAATTGGTCTGATAAGAACTGGTGATATCAACTCTACATCACAAGTTCGGGTGAGCACAAGAGATGGTTCTGCCACTTCAGGTTTAGATTATCATGCCAAGAGTAAAATTATTGAATTTCTTTATGGTAAGAAGGATGGTATCCTTTTTTTTTCTTCCTCAGTAATTACTTGAATTATTCACATGTACATTTAAATAATTTATTGTTAATCAAAAGACTATTTTCATTCTGTATTGTGCTCTGAGATTTCTTTGTGCATATGACAATAAAACTAATGATGTTTATTTCATTTTAATTTTTTTTTATATATTAACAAATATTAAATACACACATATGAGAGGTTGTGTTACTCCTCCATGAGCAATAAAATGTTATTTTATTGCCTATGGAGGAGTAAGAGCATAAGGAGAAAGTGGGAATATTGATGTGTTCTTGTATGGTTGAAAACCACATGCTTTAGAGTAAACAGTGTGAAAAAGACTGTTGCAAAGAATAGAGCTTGATGGACTGAAAGGAAAGGCGTATGAGAAGTTGGTCTGAATATTAAATGAATGTTGGCTAGTACCTGTTTATGCTCTCATTCTTTGAAGAAAGCAGAGTATTATTTCCTTTTGCAGAGTATTGTTCACCAGTTTGGAGCTTAAGTAGCCACATAACTTTTGTGGACACACAGCTTAACATAACAATGAGAACCATCTCTGTTATCTTACAATCTACTGCTCTCCCATGGTTACCTGTTCTTACCCACATCACTCCTGCAAGCTTTAGAAGAAAAGAAGCTATCATCAAAGAAATAAAGAAAATCAGAAATAATATTAAGAGCCTGTGTAGCTCAGTGGACGTGATGTTTGCATTTCTCAGCACTAGACTGTCAAAAGAAAGAGTGTCATCAGTTCGATTCTAGTTGCCAACTAGAGGAACTTTTTTTTCCAGCTTGGTTGGCTGAGTGGTTAACGTATCTGCTCTTCAGCCAAAAGGCTGTGGGTTCGAAGCCTGCCATGGGCATGGATGTTTGTGATTGTCTGTGAAAATACTAGCGGTGGTGTTGGTTGGCAGTAGCTGGTGAAGGTAGTTGCGGTTAGTGGAGTGGTGGAGATGGAGATCTGTAGAGCAGGTGCCCTCCCTTGATGAGTCTTTGGACTGCCTGGAGGTGTTACATAATAATAATAATAATAATATGTATTTTCCTATTCATCAAGATGTCTCTTCACTTCAAGCATGCTACCTTGTCCCCAGATCTCCCATATGACTTGTGGAATTACCAGATGTTGGTACCCAGGACTGGTAAAGCAGACTGAAATGAACTACAAATTACAAACAAGTACCTGATTGCAGATCCAACTATCAAAACACTATGTATCTTCACACCTCTGGAGTCAGCTAAACAGATTTACGACTGGACAAGGTCGCTGTGGAGAATTTCACAGTCACCCTTTTGCATGTGTGGTGCTGTGCAGGCTCTGCATCATATCACTGATGACTGATATGATGATATGCAAATTTACTGTCTGAGAGTAAATTTGCATTTACTCTCAGACAGTATCATCAACAGGTTAACTGAATTGTCAGTCTGTATATAGTTTTTCTCAATAATTTCTTCTATTTTCCCCATACACTAAATAAAAAATAAAAGAAAATAGCATGCAAGACTGAGAAAGAAAGTGCTACTCATGACAACATAGCAAGCAGAAATGGTAGCAGAAAAGAGGGGGAAGGGGTTGACTGATGGCAAGTGTGAATGGCAGTGTGAAAGTGATTTATGACATGAAAGTGGAGCTCTGGTGCAGGTGTGACAAGAGATGAAGAGAATGCAGAGTGAAATGAAGAAAATTGTTAGGTACACATGGAAGAGGAGAAAGAATGAAATGAAAGCTGAATATATGAAAATAGGTAATGAGCGAATGATTTGAGAGAGCCATTGTATGAACAGTCATTAGAGGTATGGGGGAATGAGAAGGTGTGCAAGGTTTGCTTTCCTGAAGGCAGAATGAGCAGTGATTGAGGCATTAGATTTATGAAGAGTAAGTGAACAAAAGAGTTGGAAGTGGCACTAATAACAAATGATTTGGTTCGGGACAAGGAGGTTGTGAGAATAGATATCACAAAATTGTTGAGGAAAGTGAAAGTAACAGTATGATAGGAAGAATAGTCAGTGTTTGTCTGGTATGACAGTGATGAGTTAAGACCATGATCAAAGATTATGATAGTATACTAACAATATTGTGTGAGGAGAAAGGAGTGCAGTTTGTTAATATGTATGATGATTTGAGGATGAGGGATAGATAGAACAATATAAGTGAGAAAGATGCATTTAAAGAATTTTGGTGTGAGTTTAATTGGAGAGACTGTTGCTGGAATGGAGATTAATAACTGCAGTGAATAGAGGATCTGAGAAAGTAAGAGGTGATGTGGAAGAGCAGGGAAAATAGGATAGTAGAGATTGAAGTATTGAAGGAGAGTTTGTGAATGAGTAGTATGAGCACAAAACTGACAGGGAAATTAGGGAAGTCAGGATAGAGAGAGAGAAAGAGAGAGAGAGAGAGAGAGAGAGCTACTGTGTGAAAAGTGCAGATGCTGGATGTAGAAGTGAATCTGTGAACAGACAAAAAAGAATCAGGAAACCCTGGGGGTGGAAGGGGGGGTTGTATTGGACTGTTCATGATAGCGATGAATGGTCAGTGAGAGTGTGAAGGGGGGCACATCTCAGAAGTGGTTTCAGGGTGACTTCTTACAGAACCAGAAATGAGCTATTATGTTTGTTTACAAATGCCAGAAATATCCAAAAATATGAGGAACAAAATTCATGCATTCATATTATTTGCCCAAAAGTTGTCAGAATAAGTGAGGCATGGTTGCATAAAAACAGCATCCTGACAAGAATGGAGTTGGGCAAAAAGGAGGAAAGAGGAGAAGTGTGATAGCAGATGAAATATTCAATCAAGGTAGAGATTTAAGAGCAGCTAGAGGCAGTGGTTTGGGAGGTAGTAAAATGTGAGGTATTGGTGAACAGAATGAAGTATTTAGTTGGATGTTGCTAGGTGGAATATTATAGTAACTGTATAGAGTGAAATGGAGAAATGGCATTTGGAGGCAAAGAGAAGGGATTTCTCAATTTTTTGAGAAAAACTACCTTAGTTTCAACATAACAGAGGACATTCAGTAATCTGAGTTCTTGGATTTGATTGTAAATGTCGTTAATGGGGTATCAAATCTTTCTCTGTTTGGTGAGAGTAATCATGAAGTGTCATTTTTCATATCACTTTGCACTGCAAAATCAGAAATTAAAAAAATATTTTTCATAGGAGAAAACTAGTTATGCCTTGCATTTTTAGATATATACCATCCAATGTTAGAAGATAAGTTTGCTTAAAAATGAAAATAAAAACAATGCCCCTTTAAAACAATAAAATTACACAATGACCATAGTAATAAACTTTAATGGAGTGTCGCAAGTGAACGTAGCGGTCGTTTTGAGCTATGCTAGAAAAAGTGTTTTTAAATTAAAGTATAGTGAGGCTTTTTGTCTCAAATTGTGCTGCAGTTGTGCTTTAGTTGGATACAAGTGCCTTTCAGTGGTGTTATTGTTGCAGCTTTGTTTTTTATATTGTGTTTTCACTACTTGTTTGTTGCACTACTTCTGTGTCTAAAGATGGTGTCCACAAAGAAATATATTTCAGCAGCATGGAGGACTTCTGTGTGAAGGTCTAGCTCTGCCTTGGAGTTTTTGCAGTGGATGCATTGGAAACTGCTATATGTATGCACCGAAAAATGTGAAAGATCTATAGACTGTTTGGCTAAACGAGAAGAATGACAATGTTAATGTATGTGAAAAGTGTCTAGATAGATTAGAGTGATTAGGAATGTAAGCAAATGTCAGGACCATAGCAGAAGAACTTTGGCAGGAGTTCATGAAAATGAAAAGCGACCTTCATCTCCTGCAAGAGGAATTGAAAGTGCTCAGTAAGGAGGTTCAGGATATTAAGACTGAGTTAAATGTGTTGAATAGAGAAATTAGGACTATGGAGATTACTTTAGCTGAAGTAACTAGAACAGGTTTAAGTAAGGCAGAGTCTTTGGTGAATGATGAAGTAATGAATAGTACAGAAGTGATTGGGAGTCAACAGAATGAAAGCTCAATAGGTCTAGAAGAAATGAGATGTTGTGAAAGTGAGGGAGTAAGTAAGTAAAAGAGTTTTGAGGGAAAGTATTGAAACTGGGAGAGGCATGCTGAATGGTGTAGAAAATGAGGCCGTGAGTGATGCTTGTACTAAGGGTATGGAGAGCAATATACCTGAGGAGTGCTTGCCTGGCAGAACAATAGAGAGAGTGACTTTAGCAATAAAGAGAGGGCATGATGCAGAAAAGATGACAGTTATGGTGAGTACAAATGACCTGAGTGGTAGTATTAATCGGGTAGCAAAAGATTTAAGAACATTGTTAGATATAGTGAAGAAGAAAAGTGTCAAAGGGAAGATAGTGTGGGTGCTGTCTCATTTTGACAATTATGAGTTAAGTAGATAATAATGAACGATATGATTGCAAGAATGTGCAAAAAAGAGGTCTGGAATTTGTTGATGTCTGGAGTGTGTTTGAAGGCAAAAGCCAGCTGTATGCAAGAGATGGGTTGCATCTGAACATGGAAGGTCATAAGCGTTTGAAGAAGTTACTGTTTTCTGAACAAGTTGAAGTAATTGGACAGGGAAACTAAAATTGAAAAGGTTGAGTAAGAGGGAGAAACTTATGCAGTGAATGTATATTTGTTTATCCTTTTTCGTGGAATAATGATAGCAGGGATGGCCTCTTGTGGGAATGGATACTTGGGAGAAGGGAGACGATGTCAGGTAACACTGAGCCCAGTGGAGTCTAGAAGGGATAATGCTGGGTATAGAAACAATGGCATTTATATGCTTTATACTAATGCCAGGAGTATCTGGAATAAGGGAGAGGAATTGGTGGCACAGATAGCATCAGCCTGGCCAAAAATTATTGTGATCACTGAGACGTGGTTGACAGAAGGGTATATAACAACAGGAATAGAAGTCGCTGGGTATATGCATTTTTCGTCAGGATAGGAGGGAAAAGCGTGGTGGTGGGATACTGCTTATGATAAGTGATGATCTATGTCTCTCTAAGAGTGGAGAATTTGGAAGGAAGTCAGACAAATGATTTTGAGAGCGTATGGTGTGAGGTAGAGGTAGGCAAGACAGGATATTTAGTGGGGTGTTTCTACAGACCCAGGAGCACAGAGGATGGGGACCAGGAGATGTTTAGACAGCTAAGTTTGGCAAGTGCAAGAAGAATGATTGTTATGGGAGATTTTAACTACAGTAGTATAAATTGGAGAGAGGAAGATGCATGTAGCAATAGTGGAATGGAATTTCTAGAATTCTCGAGGGTCAAATGTCTTAGGCAACATGTAACAGAGGGAACTTATGTTCCCTCTGTTACATGTTTTAGATTTGGTTATAGCATCAGAAGAGTTGATAATAACTGAGATGACATCGCTCCCACCAGTTGGAGAGAGTGACCATATGGTTTTGACTTGGAAAATGAATAGACATGCAGGAGTATCAAAGAGACGGGAACTTATGTGGAATTATAATGCAGGTGATTATAATAGTATTAGACGTCAACTTTGGGAAGTTTCATGGAGAGAGGACGTTAGTGTGTGGGAAATTGTGAAAGAATATTTGTTAGCAGCAATGGTAAGTTGTATACCACGAGTGAAGAAGAGGACACAATTTGGAGTAAAGTGGATGACAAACAATATTAAACAGGAATTGCATGTGAAAAAGAGGCTATGGAAGAGATATAAGGAGACAGGTGAAGAAAGGATGCGTGAAGAATATAAGACACAGGCCAGAAGAGTGACTAGTGTGGTAATTAAAGCGAAACTGGAATATGAGAGGAGATTGGGCCTAAGATCTAAAGAAAATCCTAGGGAATTTTTTAGCTATGTGGCCAGTAGGAGGAGAAATGACTGTGGAAGAATGATATTGTGAGATAAAAATGGGAATAGAGTGACTGATGCATAGGACATAGTGGAATTGTTCAATGACCACTTTATTGGAGTATTTCATCCTGGAGGAGTCAGTTTTAATGCTAGAGGGATAGGGCAAGTTCAAGGTTTAGAGGTACAGGAGGAGAGTGTGTTTTAGATACTGAGAACTCTGGATGTCAATAAAGCTTTTGGACTGGATGGTATTTCACCACGAGCTTTGAGAAAATGTGCTAGGGAACTGACAGTGCCTTTAACCTGGCTTTTCAATGAAAGTCTGGCTTTGACAAAGGTGCACAGGGAATGGAAGAAAGGTAAGATAGTGCAGTTGCATAAGGGTGGTAATAGACTGGAAGTGTCTAATTATAGACCAGTCTGTTTGTCATCAGTAGTTGTTAAGATCTTGGAGAAAGTAGTGAGAGACCGTATACAGCACTGGGCAGATGAGGGTAATGTTATCTGTGAGAGTCAACATGGATTTGTGAAAGGCCGCTCTTGTTTTAGCAATATGTTCCTTTTATAATAAAGTTACAAGAACATTAGATGAGGGAAAGGCATATACTGCAATTTTCTTAGACTTAGCAAAGGCATTTGACAGGGTTCCACATGATAAGCTGATATTTAAGTTGCAACACATGGGTCTGGATGTCAGATTGGTCAACTGGATTCAGGATTGGCTGTCTGATAGGTATCGGAGAGTTGTGTATGGTGGAGCAGTTTCAAGGAGACAGAAGGTTACAAGTGGGGTCCCACAGGGCTCAGTACTAGGACCTATATTGTTTAACCTTTATATCAATGACATTGCCAGTGGATTGCAAGGGGATATTCAGTTGTTTGCAGATGATGCGAAGTTGGGAAGGATTATTAGTAATAGTGCAGATGTGGTAGCCCTGCAAGAGGATCTGAATAAGCTAGATAGATGGGCAATTGAATGGGGGTTTCAGTTTAATGCAGCAAAATGTAAGGTCTTGAGGTTTGGGAAACATCGATGGGATGCTGCATACTCTATGGGAGGAGTTATATACTGGAGGAAGTAGGAGAGACAAGAGATCTGGGATTGATGATTGATAGAAACCTGAAATTTAGGGGACATATTGCAAAGGTGGTGAAGGTAACACAGAGGATTGCTGCAATTATGAGAAGGACACTGACCTGCAGAGATAAGAGGGTTATCATTCCGTTGTATAAGTCTCTGATCAGACCACACTTGGATTATTGTTCTCAGATTTGATCCCCAGGATTTGAAGGGGATAAATTAACTGTGGAAAAGATACAAAGGCGGATGACAAAGATGGTCTCAGGACTGTACAAGGATAGTTATGAGAAATGGCTGAGGGAATGTGGACTGCAGAGTTTGGCAGATAGAAGAAGGAGAGGTGATATGATTGAGACTTTAAACTGTTGAGAGGTGGTTACAGGGTTGACACTGGGGAGATCTTTCGCTTGGTTGAACAGCGGGAAGCAGTGATGACAAGAGGCCATCCCTGGGATTTACGAAAGGAAACTGTGAGCAAGAGGGTGAGGAGTGGTTTCTTTGCATGGAGGGTGGTTGAGCCATGGAATGCATTGCCTGATAGAGTGGTGAAGGCGAGAATGGTCAATGAGTTTAAGGAGTGGTATGATAGACTTTGTGTTTCTTAGGGGGAACCTCCCCTCAATGAGTCTTGACAGACTTTATGTTCTTAGGAAGGACCTCCCACGATGAGTCTTTTGACTCCATGGAGGCCTGAATAATAATAATGATAATAATTATTATTATTATTCATATATATGATATATGAATAATAAGAGTTCGAGGTTATATCGTAGCGTGTAGTGTTCGTGCAAGCTCCTGATAAGATAAGTATTATTTTCAGTTATCGTTGATAAAATTAGTTAATATTGCGTAGTTTTGTTTGCCTTGCCTATTTTAGTGCGTCTGTTTGTGTGTTTTTGGTGTGTATAACTTATTATTTGATAAAATACGTTGCAATAATTATGGCACCTGTACGAAGGAAAATGGCGGCCAGTAATGTTGGTTCGCCATCGTTATCAAAGAACAGTAGTATAAAAGAAATGAGTCAGTGTACTAGCTGTGAAATGTACGCTTTACGGAGTGCAGTCGGAGTGTGGATAGATGATAATAAAGGATTGAATGTGTGTAGAAAATGTAGGGAGAATGAGGAATTGAAGTGTATTTCGGATCGTGAGTGTGATATTTTTGTCAACCTTCAGAATAAAGAAAATAGCGAAATGACAAGAAACGGCAAGGTTGTACATGAGAATTATGAGAGTGTGAATGTAGAAAGTGTGAATGATAGTATTAATGGTTTCTCAGAGAATAAAAAAGATGAGATAGATGCACTGAATGAGATCGCGTTGTTGAATGATGCGATAGAAAGGGCAAAACAGCAGCTAGAGTGCATGAACAAAAGTCGACTGAATGAACCAACCAATAATAAAATCTATGACAGGAAAAATAGGCGTATGAATGTGAACATGAACAAAATGAAGGATAGAGTGCTGTATGGAGACTCGTTAGTACGAGGTGTGTTAGTAGAGGATTTGACAAAATCGTACCAACCTGGTGCGACCATAAAGGATGTAACTGAGTCTATTAGAGAGCAAAAGGAAAGGGTGAAAGAAATGATTGTTGTGGCAGGTACGAATGATTTGAAAGGAGATAAAATGGAAATGATAGAAGACCTGAATGAATTGTTTGAGGTAGCAAAAGAAAAGAGTGAGAGAGTTAGAATGGTTAGTCTTTTGCCACGGTATGACAGTGAAATGTTTAAAAGGAGGGCCATAATTGCGAATGACTTTATGCGTGGATTATGTATGACGAGTGGTGTGGAATTTGTGGACGTTTGGAGTGAGTTTGATGGGCGAAAGGATCTATATAAGATGGATGGCTTGCATTTAAATGGTTATGGTGTAAGAAGACTTGAGAAAGTGTTGCTGAATGTAGTGGATGTGCAAATTCAGGGAAACTAGATTCGTTAAAGGGGGGAGTAGATATACAGTCCTTAGGGAGGCAGTTGAATGTAAGAATGAATATAATATGCTAGAGCAAATAAGGACAACAAACCAGAGTGGGATAGTTAATATAAGGCATCAAGGTAGGGTTGGGGCTAATGGGGGGTCTTAAATTCATGTACACTAATACTAGGAGTATTAGGAACAAGAAGGAAGTGTTTTTGGCCATGGTTGGCACTTCCAGACCACAGGTTATTGGTATTAGTGAAACATGGCTGACTGTAGATAACATAGCTAGTGGGATTGAATGTGATGGGTATAGTGTGTTCAGGAATGACAGAGAGAATAAAATGGGGGGAGGAGTATTGTTGATGATAACTGATGAGCTACAGCCAAGGAGAATAGAAGTTGAATTGCAGGATAGAGAAAAGAGCACATTTGAGGCCATTTGGTGAGATTGTGGCTAGCAGAACTAAATATACAATTGGGTGCTGCTATAGACCAGGTGATGGAAAAGATGGTGGTCACAGTATGCACAAGCAAATAGAAGAAATGAGTGGAAGGAGGGTGATTATTATGGGAGATTTCAACTATGGTCTCATTGATTGGAGTGAGGAGAGGACACACGGGAGGAAGGAATTGGATTTTATGCGGTTATTAAGGGATAACTATCTGCGACAGCATGTAATGGAAAATACTAGGGGTCAGAGAGTGCTTGACCTAGTAATTACATCTGAGGATTTGGCTGTAACAAATATGACGACATTGCCACCAATCGGTGAGAGTGATCATAGGGTCTTGACTTGGGAGGTGGCTAAAGGTGTAGAATTTTCAATTAAGACAGGGTACATGTGGAATTATCAGGCTGGAAAGTATGACAAGCTTAGGAGTTTGATTGGCTCAGTGCCATGGCATGTACAACTGCAAGGACTAGAAGTTGATAGTGCATAGGAGGTGGTTAAGAAGTGCTTGCATGAAGCAATGGCTGACTGTATACCTAGAGTCCGAATAATAAATCAAGTAGGGGTTAAATGGATGAATAACACCATTAAGCTTGAGCTGCAAAAAAAGAAACAACTATGGAGGGAATTTAAGGAGAAAGGTGACCGGCAGGCACATGAACGGTATAAAGCGCAGGCCAGAAGGGTGACGAGTGTGGTAAGAAAAGCAAAAAAGGATTACGAAAGAACATTGGCCATGCAGGCTAAAGAGAATCCTAAACAGTTTTTTAGATATGTAGCAAGTAAAAGGAAAAATGTACATGGCAGAATGATTTTAAAGAATGCCGATGGTAGGGAGGTAACTGAATCAGTTGAGATAGCTGAGTTACTGAGTGAGCACTTTGCAAGAATATATCATCCAGGTGGTGACATTGCAGAAACGAATAAACCAGTAGATTATATGGGAATTCTGGTGAATGAAGTGGAGGTGAGTAGTTTATTGCATAACCTCAATGTCAATACATCTGTGGGGTTGGATGGTATACCAGCTCGTGTAGTACGAGAAGCAGCTAATGAATTGTCAGTACCCTTGACCATTTTGTTTAATTTGAGTCTCGGGTCTGGGTTAGTCCCGAGCGGGTGGAAGGAAGGGAAAATAGTTCCACTGCATAAAGGTGGTTCCAAGACCGCTGTTGTAAATTACCGACTGATTAGCATATCAGAAATCATTGTCAAGGTCTTAGAGAAATTAGTCAAGAGAAGAATACAGGATTGGATAGATGAAAATGGGATATTGTATGGGGGACAACATGGTTTTGTGAAGGGTAGATCATGCCTCAGTAACTTGCTCACATTTTATAACACAGTGACCGCTGAACTGGATAGGGGTAATGGGTTTACAGTGATACTACTGGACCTTGCCTAGCCCTTTGACAGGATACCACATGGAACCCTAATCAGTAAACTGGAGCAGATGGGGATAGATATAGGGTTGGTAAGATGGATAGGAGGGTGGTTGAAGGAGAGATACCAGAGAGTGGTTTATTCAGGAGTGGAGTCAAAAAGACGTCTTGTGACTAGTGGAGTACCACAAGGATCTGTTCTTGGACCACTGCTTTTCAATTTGTTCATCAATGATATTGGAAAGGATTTGAGAGGAAGTGTTCACTTGTTTGCTGATGATGCAAAGTTGGGTAGAGCAATTGTGAGTGCACAGGATGTCAAAATTTTACAAGATGATTTGGATAGTTTGGAGGACTGGGCTAGGAAAAATGGATGTCGGTTTAATGTGGCAAAGTGTAAGGTTATGCATTTTGGGGTGAAAAGAATAGCAGCAGTATATCGCATAGGTGGAACCGTACTCCAGGAGATTGATGAGGCCAGGGATTTGGGAGTGCTGATGGATAGGGAGTTGAAGTTTAGGGGGCACATTGCAAAAGTTACTAAAACAGCTCACCAAATTGCTTGGCTTATGAAAAATACTTTAACATGCAGAGAGAAGCAAGTTGTTGTTCCTCTGTATCGAGCCTTGATAAGACCCCATCTGGACTTCTGTGCCCAGTTATGGGCACCAGGGTTTCTTTGTGATGGGGAGGAAGTGGAGAGGATCCAGAGACATGTGACCAAGATGATAGCAGGTCTGTGGAATGAACCTTATGAGAATAGGTTGAGGATTTGTGGGTTGCAGAAATTGGACGATAGGCGAAGGAGGGGTGATATGATTGAGACATTCAAATTACTGAAGGGTTTTTATAAGATTGATCCAGAAGATATTTTTGAAAATATGACTAATGGTGGGAGGACTAGGGGCCATGCATGGAAGCTGGGCAAGAGCGTGGTTGACAAGGGTGTTAGAGCTAGGTTTTTTACTTGGAGAGTGGTGAATGAGTGGAATAAGCTTCCAGAGTCTGCTGTGGGTGCTACGACCGTGAATGAGTTCAAGGGAAGATATGATAGATACTGTGTGAATGTTGAATAGTTGTTCCAGACATGATGTTAGGGCCTCCCTCGATGAGTCTGTCGACTCCTTGGAGTTTCCCGGAACAATAATAATAATAATAATAAGAAGAAGAATAGAGTGGATAAAAATCGGCATGGGACTACCGAAATTCGTAGAATGTATATCAGTTCTAAAGCTGGTACAAGAACTAAAGGGAATTTTCAATTTTTGTATACTAATGCAAGAATCATTTGAAATAAGAGGGAAGAATTTTTGGCATTAGTCAGTGCAATCTCACCAAACATTGTAGGCATTCGTGAAACTTGGCTGTCAGCAGAAGATGTGGTTACTGGAATTAAATGTGATGGGTACAGTATTTTCAGGGAGGATAGAGAAGATAGAATGGGGGGGGGGGGTACTGTCGATGATAACTGATGAGTTGTAGCCAAAGAAAGTAGTATATCAAGAGGATAGATGTGTGAATGATAGTTCATTTGAGGCAGTCTGGTGTGAAATGGTGACCAACACAACCAAATATACAGTTGGCTGCTGCTATCGACCAAGGGGTATGGGGGGTGACATTGAATTCATGCATCAGCAAATTAGTGTAATGAGTGCAGGGTTAGTGATTATTATGGGGGATTTTAATTATGGTGATATCAATTGCAAGAAGGAAATATCACGTGCCAAAAAGGAAATGGAATTCATACATCTTCTAAGAGATAATTACTTGAAACAGCACATAACTGAAAGGACTCGTGGTGTGAGAGTGTTGGATCTGGTCATAGGTTCAGAGGACATATGCCTAAGTAAGGTCCACATTACCTTCAATTGGTGTGAGTGATCATGTAGTATTGACTTGGGAGGTTGCAAATTTTGCAACCTCCCAAGTCAGTTACAGGTTAGATGAACTACAGGTTAGGTAATTATAACAAGCTTCGGAGTGAGCTTATAGCCGCCCCATGGCAGAACATATTGCAGGGGAAAGATGTTAGCAGTGCATGGGATAAAATCAGCAGGTATCTGAGGAAGGCAATATCAGAATGTATTCCATGGTTAGGAAGACAAACAAGGTAGGAATTAGATGGATGAGTAGTAGTATCAGGCTTGATCTGCAAAAAAAGAAAATGTTATGGAGAATTTACAAGGAGAAAGGCGATCAGTACACCCATGAACAGTACAAGGCAGAAGCTAGGAAGGTTACCAGCACAGTAAGAAAAGCTAAATCAGATTATGAGAAAACCTTAGCCAAGGAGATCAAGGGTAATCCCAAAGAGTTCTTCCACTATGTAGCAATAACTGGTAATTAGTTTACGGAATTAACAACGCATATAAAGTGTATTAATTAAAGGTAACTTTAATGAATAACTTCTATATTTCGGCAATGTCACATTGCCATCTACAGGAACATAAAGATATGGTATGTGCACTCAGGAACTAACACAAAGCAAATGAGGAAGAAAGCAAGAAACTAATATTGTTCCTAAAGTCCTAATGGTGCCCTCTTGCAGGCTAATTTGGTAGTCTTGGCAGTTGGGCTGAAGTTCTTTTGGGGCAGTTTCATGCACTCAAATTTGTTGAGGTTAGGAACGTTTTTTAGAGCTGCTGAAGATTCTTTGAATAATCTTTTGTATTTAAACTTGCTGCGATGAATTAATTTTGTTTTCTTCCAACGAATTTTATGGTGGGTATCTAAGGCATGGTCTGCCAGCCCAGAGCGGCTGTACTGGTGAACTGCTACTAGAATCACTATGTAGCAAGTAAAAGGAAGAATGACTTTGGAGGGATAACCTTAGTGGGTGCTGATGGTATTGAGGTGACTAATTCAGATATAATAGTAGAGTTACTGAGTGATCACTTTTCAAAAGTCTATCACCCAAGTGAGAATATCTCTGTACCTGTAGCAATAACTAATGTGAGAATTGAAGTTAAAAAATCAGAAGTACTTAGTATATTGCAGAATTTAAATGCAAACACTGCTGTAGGTTTAAATGGAATATCAGCTCGAGTGTTGCATGAATGTGCAAAGGAATTGTCAGTGCCTCGTACTTGGTTATTTAACTTAAGATTGAACTCTGGTATGGTCCCTAGGAAATGGAAGGAAGGCAGAGTGGTTCCTCTGCATAAAGGTGGCTCTAAGACTGTGGTAGTTAATTATAGACCAATCACCATCTCAGGAGTGGTGGTAAAAGTAGTGGAAAAGTTGGTTAAGGTCAGAATTCAAGAATTGTTGGATCAGAATATGTTACTCTACAGAGGCCAACATGGTTTTGTTAAAGGTCAATCCTGCCTTAGCAATTTATTAACTTTTTATAATAGAATGACATCTAAGTTGGACAAGGGAAATGCTTATACAGTGATACTTCTGGATTTTTCTGAGGCTTTTGAGTATACCCCATGGAATACTGTTGTGCAAATTAGAGCACATTAGGATGGATACTAAACTGGTCATATGGATAAGAGAATGGCTCATGGAGAGATACCAGAAAGTAGTGTATGGAGGAGCAGAGTGCAGGATGAGGCAGGTGACCAGTGGTGTGCCTCAGGACTCTGTGCTTGGCCCATTATTGTTTAATTTGTACATAAATGGTTGAAGGAAGATATTCAGTTGTTTGCTGATGATGCAAAGTTGGGTAGCGCAATAAAAAATCAAGCTGATGTTGAGAGTTTGCAGGATGATTTAAATAAGCTAGCAAAATGGGCAAAAGGTAATGGATGTCAATTCAGTGTGAAAAAAGTGTAAAGTTATGCATCTTGGGATTAAAAGATTGCTAGCTGTGTACCACTTTAATGGAATGATACTCCAAGAGATTAATGAGGCTAGGGACTTGGGGGTGTTGGTGGATAGGGAGATGAAGTTCAGAGTGCACATTGCTAAGGTGTTCAAGATTGCACATAGGATTACTTGGTTATTGAAGAACACACTAACATCCAGAGATAAAGAGGTTATTATTCCTCTTTATAGGCTTTGATACTTCCACATTTGGATTACTATGCTCAAGTCTGGTCACCTGGATTCCTTGGAGATGATGAGGAGGTTGTGGAGAGGATTCAGAAGAGAGTGACTAAGTTGGTGAGTGATGCAAAAATGCTCCCTAACTGATAGATTGAGAGCTTGTGGATTATAGAGGTTGGTTGATAGGCAAAGAAGAGGGGATATGATAGAAACATTAAAATTACTAAAAGGTTTTTATAAGATTGATACAGGGGGAATATTTCAGCTGTGTGTTAGTGATGGAAGAACAAGAGGTCATCCCTGGAAATTAAGGAAAAGTGTGGTTAACAAGGATGTGAGAACTAGATTTTTTTGCTTGGAGGGTGGTAAGTGGGTGGAATGCATTGCTTGACTTAGTTGTGAGGTCTTCATGTGTAACTGAATTCAAGAAGAGGTATGATAGATATTGTTTTGATAGTTTGGGTCTCCCGCTGAGTCTACTAACCCCTTGGAGATACCCGTAATAATAATAATAATAATAATAATGAAAGTACAGATATTTCATACTGAGAATAACAGTATGTCATCAGTATATAGAAACAACAAGCAAATCAAAGAACGATAATTTTTTTTCCAAAAAAAAAAAAAATGCTATGTGCTAGAAATTAATATTAATAAATAATATTAAAACTATTTTTAATGTTTACATAAAATGAGAATCCCCCAAACTTTTGTTAGATAGAGATAATAGTTACAATTCAGGTTAGGCCAATGTAAACGGGCTTCACAACTTTCTTGAAAAGGTCTTCATATTTAAAACTTTCTATGGAGAAGATGAGCTTCATCCCACAGGATACTGTGTTTAGTGTCAACACTAAGCTGTTCTAGACCAGTCTCTTTTGAAGTTTCATGTATTCAGTGTAGTATTGATGTTCATTAATTCTTTTTTTCCACAAAATGGCCTGTCTGTTCCAAGTATGTCAAATTACATTCACAAGGTACAGTATTTGGTAAACACCAGCTAAAGATAGAAGCAACAGTTTGTCTTTTGTAGATGGTAACAGATGAGAAATTTTGTCGATAGGAAAATATGTGGGATTAAGATGATACTTCTTCAGAATTCTACCAATAAGTTGAAAGACACCAGATATATAAGGGATTGTAACCCTGCAGTCTGTGAAAGAATCCTTTGGTCTTGGAACATAGTAGTCAGTTATCTGTTGGATTTGATGAGAGTTGTAACCATTTAACTTATTTTCCTATCAACAAAATTTCTCATATGTTATCATACACAAAAGACAAAATTTTGCCTCTATCTTTAGTTGGTGTTTACCAGATCATTTATGAATGTCATTTGAGAAGACAAGTTGTTCTGTGAAAAAAAAATACGCTCTTCATTCATGGACAGAACATTTGAAAATATTTTGGCATGTCCAGTTAATGACTCTTCTTGAAGATGATTATCTCTAAATTTATTTTTTTGTTATTGTATTTTGTCTATATATTTTGTTATATAGTTTTTGATAATATTTTTAAATTCCATTTATTATTCTATTTCTATCTCTGATTAATTTGTCATCCCTTAACTTTTAGAGTGATAATTTCTTTCTTTTCTTTTTTTTTTCTATTGCCAAAGCTCTTCTCGGAACTTTCATATTTTTATTATTTTCAATGATTTATTTTTCTGATATTAATGGATCATTTTTCATGTGTCATTCTTTTTCTGATTGTTTTGCATAATTCTGAATTTCTATTGAATTTTTTGGTCTTTTTTCGTTAGAAAATCTACAGCTTTTCTTTTAAAAGTTTATTTCTTGTATGGGAAATAATTCCACCTATTTCATGGGAAACATTAAGTATAATACTAGTCAGTTTTCAATTAATCTCATCTAGGTTATCTTCGCTCCTTCTCCTCTCTGAATTTTACTGAAGATCCTCTTTTAAACCCACTTCATATCTGCTTTTTTTTAAGTTTTAAATTTTGGAAGTTTATTCCATTGAACTTCTATTTGATTACTTTTCTTTTAGGCTTGCACGGTGATCCGAATGCATTTTTGGAAATTATGGAGACAACTACCGTGTTTGAATAAAAACTTTAGTTTACTATTACTAAAATTTTACAATTCGACGTTTCGACCTTTATGTCAAGGTCATCTTCTGGAGCGTACAAATATACACAAGAAACAAGCTATACTACAATCATACTGATTCGTTAAAGACACTGACTAACCGCTACCACAATTGTTGGCCTGACCTCTGGTGAAAAAAAAAAAAAAAAATTATACATCAACGCTAGAGTCCTATTATTTGTGTTGTCTACTATATACATATATTAACATCATTCCAGCCAGTTTGAGTGGAATGGTTTCTAATACTAGCGGATTGGCTAAAGTCCTGACTTATGTTGAATATTTCATATTAGGTTGGCTGAATGTGTGCCATCCAGATCCTTGGAATTTTCATACCATCTTTATTGTTGATATTTGGGTGGTTTATCAGGATTTCGCAGGATTCTTTAAATTTTCTTTCGTACCATGTTTTTGTGCGGTGTAAGGAGTAGGTGCTTTTCCAGTTGATTTGGTGTAAGGTGTTAAGTGCATGGTCTGAGAGGCCTGCTTCACCATAATGGTTATATTTAATGTGTCTAATGTGTTCTTTCTTGCGTATAGAGATTGTCCGTCCTGTTTCACCAATGTACGGTAAGTTACAGGTGCAGCGGATGCGATAGACTCCAGGATGTGCTAATGGGAGGAGAGGATCCTTAGAGGAGCTGAATATGGTTTTAAGTTTAGTGGGTGGTTTAAAGGTGGCATTGAGGTTATAATGTTGTAGGATTCTGTTGATTTTTTCTGATAACCCTTTAATGTATGGGATGGCTATGGTTTTACTGCAATCTAGATTCGTTTTTGTTGTGGTTTTATGGAGTATTTTATTGACAGTATTTTTGTTATAGCCATTGTTTATGAATGTGTCACTAATGAAGTAGAAGAAGTAGAAGTAGAAGATTGAAAGAGGCATCAGATCCCTACCTAACAACATAGCAGACAAAATACGACTAGAAACCAGTAATGTCCTAAATACCAAGAAAACCATACAGAACAACCTGACTAAAACAGAATTAGCAGCAATTAAATCATTAAAAGTCAAACAAAACATAATAATAACGAAAGCTGATAAAGGCAGTGCCACTGTTGTCCTTGACAGGTCAACATACATACTGCAAATGAACCAACTAGTAGCCGATAACAACACATATAAAATGGTAAATTATAACCCAACAAAGAGGATAAAGGACAAAACAGAAAAACTACTAAAGTCCGTCACTTCTTGGCCACCAGACACAGTTAAAAAACTCAAACCCCACTACGCCCCCCCCCCCAGAATATATGGGGTTCCGAAAAT
The DNA here is from genome assembly GCF_054136105.1 of Typopeltis vanoorti. Classification (NCBI taxonomy): domain Eukaryota; kingdom Metazoa; phylum Arthropoda; class Arachnida; order Uropygi; family Thelyphonidae; genus Typopeltis; species Typopeltis vanoorti. The sequence continues at coordinate 28,956,643 of NC_143562.1, read as the reverse complement.
ACACAAACAAAATGTGCCCCTTCGACCAATAGTGGAAGGAATAGACAGTCTCAATTACCACCTAGCCAAGAAATTAGCGGCAACACTCAAGGAGTTGGTAGGTCATTCCCCCTCCTACATAAAAAACACACAACACTTTATTAACATAATCAAAAACATAACACTCGACAAAGACGACTTATTAGTCAGTTTGACGTTTCTGCCCTTTTCACTAATGTCCCCATCAATGACACAATTCTCCTACTACAGAACAAATTTCCGCCCGACATTACGGCCCTCTTTGCCCACGTACTAAAGTCCGGTTACTTCGTGTGGCAAAACAAATTCTACCTACAAAAGGAAGGTACAGCCATGGGCTCACCATTATCCCCCCCAATCGCGAACTTCTACATGGAAACCTTTGAGCAAAGGGCTCTTGATTCCGCCACGCTTCGACCGACAATCTGGCTCAGATACGTTGACGACGTGTTCGCGATCTGGCCGCACGGGCGACAAACGCTAAACACATTCCTCAGCCACTTAAACAAACAACACGAACGCAATACATACATGCGAATTCATACCACCACCCAGCACAGAAATATGGAGTCATAAACACCCTTAAAAACAGAGCCACAACTATTTGCTCTAACCAGCAAGCCCTGAAACAAGAACTAAAAATCATTAGTGACACATTCATAAACAATGGCTATAACAAAAATACTGTCAATAAAATACTCTATAAAACCACAACAAAAACGAATCTAGATTACAGTAAAACCATAGCCATCCCATACATTAAAGGGTTATCAGAAAAAATCAACAGAATCCTACAACATTATAACCTCAATGCTACCTTTAAACTACCCACTAAACTTAAACCCATATTCAGCTCCTCTAAGGATCCTCTCCTCCCATTAGCACATCCTGGAGTCTATCGCATCCGCTGCACCTGTAACTTACCGTACATTGGTGAAACAGGACAGACAATCCCTATACGCAAGAAAGAACACATTAGACACATTAAATATAACCATTATGGTGAAGCAGGCCTCTCAGACCATGCACTTAACACCTTACACCAAATCAACTGGAAAAGCACCTGCTCCTTACACCGCACAAAAACATGGTACAAAAGAAAATTTAAAGAATCCTGCGAAATCCTGATAAACCACCCAAATATCAACAATAAAGATGGTATGAAAATTCCAAGGATCTGGATGGCACACATTCAGCCAACCTAATATGAAATATTCAACATAAGTCAGGACTTTAGTCAATCCGCTAGTATTAGAAACCATTCCACTCAAACTGGCTGGAATGATGTTAATATATGTATATAGTAGACAACACAAATAATAGGACTCTAGCGTATAATTTTTTGTATAATTTTTTTTTTTTTTTTCACCAGAGGTCAGGCCAACAATTGTGGTAGCGGTTAGTCAGTGTCTTTAACGAACCAGTATGATTGTAGTATAGCTTGTTTCTTGTGTATATTTGTACGCTCCAGAAGATGACCTTGACATAAAGGTCGAAACGTCGAATTGTAAAATTTTAGTAATAGTAAACTAAAGTTTTTATTTGAACACGGTAGTTGTCTCCATAATTTCCATAAATGCATTCTATTTGATTAGTTTATTTCTTTCCCATTTTTTATTAATTATAATTATAGATCTCACCATTCTATGATCACTACCTCTGCTACATTTAAAATATGTCTCCTATTTGTTATTATAAAATCTATTTCATTAAATATATGGCCATTTGTACTTTTCCATATTATTATTATTATTATTTTCCAAACCCCGTTGGAGTTGCAAGACTCATTGCAAAAGGTATTATATTCCCACACTTCATAGAACCGAGCTTGGCAATGTGCTAAGAATAGTCAATTCATACCGAAGGGGAGAAAGAAATAAAGGATGTATGAATTGGTCACCAACATGCGGAATCACGTGCTTTATATGTAAATTTTCCAACTGTTGTACAAGCAAAATAGTTACCACTTTAAGAACTAGAATTTTCATAAAAGAAAAGCTATAATAATAAACACTCATTCCACGAAACGCATTGATTACCCAAATATCGGAATGGATTCTCCTTCTTCTGACATTATTATTATTATTATTATTATTCAGGCCTCAATGGAGTCAAAAGACTCATCGTGGAAGGTCCTTTCTAAGAAACACAAGTCTATCAAGACTCATCGAGGGAGGTCCCTCGTAGGAAACACACAGTCTATCATACCACTCCTTAAACGCATTGACCATTCTCACTCTCACCACTCTATCAGGCAATGCATTCCATGGTTCAACCACCCTCCATGCAAAGAAACCACTCCTCATCCTCTTTCTCACAGTTTCCTTTTGTAACTTCCAGGGATGGCCTCTTGTCATCACTCCTTTCCGCTGTTCAACCAAGCGAAAGAACTCCTCAGTGTCAACCCTGTAACCACCTCTCAACAGTTTAAAAGTCTCAATCATATCACCTCTCCTTCTTCTATCCACCAAACTCTGCAGTCCACACTCCCTCAGCCGATCCTCATAACTAACATGGTACGGTCCTGACACCATCTTTGTTATTCTTTACTTCTTTGTTAGCCTTTGTACTCTTTACACAGTTAATTTATCCCCTTCAAATCCTGGGGACCAGATCTGAGAACAATAGTCTAAGTGTGGTCTGATCAGTCTTATACAACGGAATAATGATCAGTGTCCTTCTCATTATTACAGCAATCCTCTGTGTTACCTTCACTACCTTTGCAATATGTCCCCTAAATTTCAGGTTTCTATCAATCATCAACCCCAGATCTCTTGTCTCCCCTACTTCCTTGTATAACTCTTCCCATAGAGTATGCAGTGTCCCATCGATGTTTCCCAAACCTCAAGACCTTACATTTTGCTGCATTAAACTGAAACCCCAATTCATTTGCCCATCTATCTAGCTCAGCGGTTCCCAACCTTTTTTGTTTCTTAGAGCACATTCTAAAATACCGATAGGGCGATGGGCACCATCTATTTTTTAAAGCATATTTTTTGAATTTGTTTGTTAAATGAATACGTACAAAGTTTACATTATAATCAAATGTTTTATTACTTAAAAGTTTACATTATATAAAAATTTAAATATATATATGTAAGTTAGTGTGATTTTTGGCATTGCATTTCATTGGCCAGTGCTTCATAATTAGGAGAATATGATGATATTCCAGTTCTTAAACTGGAATGAACAACTTTGAATGTGCATCTACTTTATATTGTATGCATTTAATACTCGTCATGTGTCATTAACGCATGTGTCATATAGCATACCATGAATTGTTGCGTGATTATTTCAAACCATACGGCACATGGTTGAACAGCGGTGGGCACACACGAATTGGTTGACGGGCGCCATGGTGCCCACAGGCATAGGGTTGGGAACCCTTGATCTAGCTTATTCAAATCTTCTTGCAGGACTACCACATCTGCACTATTACTAATAACCCTTTCCAGCTTCACATCACCTGCAAACAATTGAATATCTCCTTGCAATCCATGGACAATGTCATTGATATAAAGGTTAAACAATATAGGTCCCAGTACTGAGCCCTGTGGAACCCCACTTGTAACCTTCTGCCTCTTTGATATTGCTCCACCATACACAACTCTCTGATAGCTATCAGACAGCCAATCCTGAATCCAGTTGACCAATCTGACATCCAGACCCATGTGCTGCAACTTGATTATCAGCTTATCATGTGGCACCCTGTCAAATGCTTTTGCTAAGTCTAGGAAAATGGCAGTATATGCCTCTCTCTCATCTAATGCTTTTGTAACTTTATTATAAAAGGAACATATTGCTAAAACAAGAGTGCCCCTTCACAAATCCATGTTGACCCTCATAGATAAAATTACCCTCATCTGCCCAATGCCGTATAAGGTCCCTCACTCCTTTCTCCAAGATCTTACTAACTACTGATGACACACAAACTGGCCTATAATTAGACACTTCCAGTCTTCTAGTGCCCTTATGCAACTGCACTATCTTACCTTCCTTCCATTAAATGGGAACCTTTCCCGCAGCCAGACTTTCATTGAAAAGCCAGGTCAAAGGCACTGTCAGTTCCCTAGCACATTCTCTCAAAACTCTTGGTGAAATACCATCCAGTCCCACAGCTTTACTGACATCAGGAGTACTCGGTATTTGGAACACACTCTCCTCCTGCACCTCTAAACCTCAAACCTGCCCTATCCCTCTAGTATTAAAATTTATTCCTCCAGGATGAAATACTCCAATAAAATATTCATTTGACAATTCCACTATGTCCTCTGCATCAGTCAGTCTATTCCCATTTTTATCCCACAATGCATTCTTCCACAGTCATTTCTCCTCCTACTGGCCACATAGCTAAAAAATTCCCTAGGATTTTTCTTGTATTTTAGGGCCAATCTCTTCTCATATTCCAGTTTCGCCTTCCTTACCATACTAGTCACTCTCCTGGCCTGTGTCATATATTCTTCATGCATCTGCTCTTCATCTTCTCCTATATCTCTTCAATAGCTACTTTTTCGCATGCAGTTTCTGTTTAATATTGTTTGTCATCCACTTTATTCCAAATTGTGTCCTCTTCTTTACTTGTGGAATACAGCTTACCATTGCTGCCAACAAATATTCCTTCACAATTTCCCAAGCACTAATGATATCCTGGCCTTCCAATTCCTCCCTCCATGAAACTTCTCCAAGTTGATGTCTAAGACTATTATAATCACCTGCTTTATAATTGCACATACATTCCCATCTTTTTGATACTCCTGCATATCTATTCATTTTCAAAGTCAAAACCATATGGTCACTCTCTCCAACTGGTGGGAGAGATGGCATCTCAGTTATTATCAACTCTTCTGATGCCATGACCAAATCCAAAACTCTTGTTCCCTCTATTGCATGTTGCCTAAGACATTTGTCCCTCAAGAATTCTCGAAATTCCATTCTCTTATTTATTGCTACATGCATCTTCCTCTCCCCAATTTATACTGCTGTAGTTAAAATCCCCATAACAATCATTCTTCTTGCACTTGCCACGCTCAACTGTCTCAACATCTCCTGATCCCCACCCTTTGTGCTCCTTGGTCTGTAGCAATACCCCACTAAATATCCTGCACAGTAGTGTCGAAGGGTCTCACATCTGTGGGCAAACAATATGTATACATGATAAATGCAACATATGATAATGATATTAATATGAAATTCAAAATGTTAAATAGTTTTATTTTAAATTTGATTACTATAACATGGTAGTCTCCATCATTTTTCCACACTGAATGACAATGGTCACCATGTTGTAATGATGAAGGAAATGATTCTTCTCAAGCATGCTGGCATAAATCTTACAGGGGACACTCAGTATGGAATATTTTCCTCATTTGTCCCATTCAGTTTTATTTCCTCTTATATAGATGGCTACAATGAGAGGAGCTCTATTCTGACTCTATCTTCTGATCAGACCTTTGAGCATTTTTGGTTGAATATTAATTATACTGAAGTTACCTCTTCAGATTTCATGTTTCCAATAGCTTTACGTACTCGAGTACTAATATGCATACCTGATTCATTCTTCTTAAATATTTTCTACTATCTCTCTCCACATGTTATTTAGCACTTAGTCAACGTATTACTCTAGATATTCAGAATAAATTTATCTTCAGTTTTTCGTCACTGTTATCATTTTTGATACCTTTTACAGTAAAATTTTTATTCAGTTTAGTGTACAGAACATTTTGCCACTTATCCATTTATTTTCTATATTTTACTTAAGTTTTTTTATGACTGAAATAAAGAGACAAAAGGTTTCACTTCAGCAATCGAAATTATACAAATTAAGTGTGTATAGAATCCAACATTATTTCAAAGCCGAATATATAGAAACTACAAGAGTTTCGTGCCGAATATAGAAACTATAAAAGTTTCAGCAGATACAAGCGTAAGCAACCTTTCAGGAGAGGGGCAACTCGTGGTAAAGGTGGAGTAAGTTCTGATCACTTTCCTTAATATTCTCCATAATGCAAAGCATTTCCTTGTGGACATGTATGATGCCATGCATTTTTTTATGATTTTGATTTTTGTTTATTTGTAGTTTAGCTCTTTTAAATGTTTACTCTTTTTTAAGTAGTGCATGTTGAGGCAACTCCAGTGCTGAAGGTTATATTCTAATAAGCTCTCTGTGACATTTTCAAAACTTTTTTAAAGTTTCTTTCTACAGTATATTTGGCTGGATCAGTAAATAGTCACCATTTCTGACTTGATTGTATAAACTTAAAAAAAAAAATATGTAAGTATAATAGGTCTTTACTAATTTTAGTGACATTTAGCTCCACATAGGTTTTAAGTTTCTGTATTTTTAGGCTTTGGCTATTGACTACATTGACAGTTACAATATTTGTATCTATACCTATACATATAGACCTATGCATTAGAGTTTACTATACTTTTTAATGCATTAAATATGTTATTGCTCAAATACTCCATATAGTATAATTTCTTATGTAGGTGAAACAAAGCATGTATTTCATGTGGATGTACTGTACAACAAGGAAAGAGAATGGCATAAAACATTTACTGTTATTTTGGGACCAGATGAACCTATCAATGCTGAAATTGGGAATATATCTGTGGCCACCATTACCATTTCTGATTATGAAGCTTCAGGAGGAGGTATACTGCCAGCTCCTCCAGTTGTAAGTTGACTTTTAACACATATATGTGAAATGTATCAACAGAACAAGTTACATTGCAAATTTGTTGAAAACTTTATGCACACATATAGTACTCAAAATTACTTCTAAGTTTTTTAACATGAATTTTACCTTATTCTAAAGAAAGGATTTACTTTTGTCCGTTTTTTGCGATGACTTGCATAATCAGGATCAAATTATAGGTGTATATACAAATACACATAAAAAATACAACTGAATAAACTAAACTGTTTAATCATAACATATTGGAATCTATAAGAATATATAGCAATCTATAACCAAAACTTGTAAGAATATCATAGCTGGATGAGTTTCCACAAAACCCTTTCCGGTTCATTCAGCTGTATGTTTCTGACCTATATGTCTTATGTATATTTATGTGTCTATGGCATCTGTAGCACACTTACAACTGATAAAGGTAGAAGCTTTGAAATTTGGCAGAAAAGTCTAATGCCAAATATAATCAAACTGGACTATGAGGATGGTGGTTTTTAAGGAGTTTCAGTTCCACATGAAATGAAAACTGAAAATCCCTTTGGACAACCATGATTGATTAGAAAATAAATGTGAACTTTTTCAAATTTGGCTGCACTACTTTATGAAAACCAATATGACCTACTTATCATTGTTATTATTATTATTGCACAGGCACCTCCATGGAGTCCTAATATTCATTATGGCAGGCACAAACTATCAACGTAATATTTATTGTACTTCTCCTTGAAAACAGTAACAGATAAAGCACTCACAACTGACTCAGGCAACTCATTTCACTCATTCACCACTCTCCAAGGTAAAAAAGCTAGTCCTCATGCCCTTGTTAAGTACACTCTTACCCGACTTCCAGGGATAACCGCTTGTTTTGTCCTCTCTAGCCAAGTGCTGAAACATTTCTCATGCATCAAGCTGATAAAATTCTTTGAGTAACTTAAATGTTTCTATCATACCCCCCTCCCTTTTATTGCTAATCAACCAACATTTGTAATCCACAAACCTTCAATCTATCCTCATGGGAAGCATTCCACAGACCATTCACCATCTTGGTTAGTTGCCTTTGGATCCTCTCCCCCACTTTTTCATTACCAGTGACTAGATCTGATGTACTTACTCACTTACCTTCTTATGACTACCCCTGAACCTTTGCAATTGGATTTGCTGGCCAGGTTGGCCAAGTGGTTAGCGTATCCGCTCTCCAGCCAAAAGGCTGTGGGTTCGAATCCCGCTGTGGGTATGGATGTGATTGTCTGTGAAAATACTAGTGGTGGTGAGTGGTAGATGGTGTTGGTGTAGTTGTAGTTAGTGGAGAGAGAGAGAGCTGTAGAGTAGGTATCCTTCCTCGATGATGAGTCTTTGGACTCCCTGGAGGTGTTATGTAATCTTCTTCTTCTTCCTAACATGGAATTTAGACCAAGTGACCTGTTCCAGTCTCATGCCATCTCTTTCTTGGTCTTCTGATTCTTCTTTTCCCCCTTATTTTGTATCTGTATAATATTTTTGGTAGTCTGCTGTTGTCCATTCGATTTAAACGTTCTAGCCATTTTTGTTTATACTGTCTTATGTAGTAATTAATTGGTTTTATTTTCAGGGATTGTAACATTTCTTCATTTGTTTTGTGGTTCCACTTGGTATATCCAGCTGTTTTTCTGAGGAACTTCATTTCTGCTGTTCGAATTCATTTTTCATCTTTCCTTTTCATGGTCCATGTTTCGCTTCCGTATAGTAGAGTTGGTTTTAACAAGACATTATATAGTCTGATTCTAGTGTGTTTTTGTACAGGATGGCTTAAATATATTATTTATTAAGTTTGATGTTTTAGTGTCTATGTCTTTTTCTTCTTCGTATGATAGATCATATCCCAAGTATCTGAAAATATTTACTTGTTCTAGTATTTTATTATCTATCACTATTTTACTTCTTATTGGATTTTCTCCTTTGAATGCCATTATTTTTGTTTTTTCTTTAGATATTGTCATATTATATTGCTTTGAGATGTCATTTAATGATTTTAATGATCTTTGTAAGTCATCTTCTGATGTAGCCAATACTATTTGATCATCTGCAAATAGTAGTGTATCTATCTTCATTCAGGGTCATTTGTATACCAAATGGGTTATGCTGTTTCCAGATTGTTAATATTTCATTTATATATATATTGAAAAGCAGAGGTGAGAGGGTACATCCTTGTCATACTCTTCTTGATATATCTTTCCATTCTGAGATGTGTTCTAATTTAACTGGTATTTTATTTCCTGTATATATTTCTTGAATAGATTGTAAAAGTTGATTTGGTATATTTAAATCAGTTAATATTTTAAACAATTTTTGTCTACTAATTTTGTCAAAGGATTTTTCATAATCAATAAAGGCCACGTATGTTTCTTTTTGAAATTCTCTTCTCTTTTCTATTAATAATTTTAAAGTAAAAATTGGATCTATGCAGGATCGGCCTTTTCGGAAGCCATTTTGTTCTTCTAGTAATTTGTTTTCTACAATGCTGCTTAGTTTCTCTTTTAATATTCCTGCATATATTTTATATCCTGTATTCAGCAGGCTAATTCCCCTATAATTATTGCAATTGTCTTTATTTCCTTTTTTATAGATTGGGATAACCAGTGCTTTTTTCCAAGAGTTAGGGGTTTTTCCGGACATCCAAACCATGTTAAAAAATTTCAGAAGTTTTTCATTAAATTTTTCACTTGCATTTTTGTATAGTTCTATATTTATATTGTCTTCTCCTGGTGTTTTCCTATTTTTCATCTTCTTTATTATATTTTTCAGTTCTAACATTGTGATATTTTCTATTAGGTCATTCTTTGTCTTATAAAATTTTATTTCATTGTTCTCATCTGTCCAGAGATTTTGGAAATAGGTCACTCATTTTTCTAAATCTATTGTTTGTTTTTTTATCTTTTCTTTTATTTCTTTATAGGTTTTGGGTTATGGCTTAAATAAATCCTTTTCTAGTTCTGTTACGAAATTGTTCCATCTTTCTCTATGTTTTTTCCTTACTTCTCGTTTTGCAATTGCACTATTTCTTTTATGCTCTATTTCTGCTTCTTTTGTTTTGGAATTTAGCCATTTCTGGTAACTGTCCTTTTTGGTTTTTATTATATTTTCTATTTCTTTATTCCAGTCTCGTAGTCCTCTTTTTCTAATCCATTTGTGCTTTATTCCTAAGGTTTCTGTTGCTGCTTTTGTGAGAATTTGTTTCAAATTTTCCCATTCATCTTCTATGTCACTTGATTCATGTGTGGTTTCTGTTTTTAAGTTTGTGAATTTTGTCTAACTTGAGGATCCTGTAATGAAGAAATTTTGTAGCTTGGCTGGTAAGAATTTTCAATTCTATGTGTTTTTAGCCACTTTGGTTTAAAACGAATTTTTGCTGATACCATATAATGATCAGAGTTTTTAATTCAAAGCCTCGATATGCTCTTACGTCTAAAATTAACTCCGCTAATTTAAAATTTGTGATAACGTAGTCAATTACTGATTTGTATCCTCTGGCTGACCAAGTATATTTATGTATTTCCTTGTGTTTAAACATTGAATTCATTATTCTCATATTATTATAAATGACAAAATCACGCAATCTGCGACCATTTTGATTACACGTATCTTCGCCAAATTTACCTATGTTTGTTTTGTATTTTTTGTTTCCTATTCTGGCATTTAAATCTCCTGCTAGCAGTAAATAGTCAGTTTTGTTTGTTTTATCTATGGCATTCTGTAATTCTTTATAAAATATATTACTGTTTTCTTCTTTTCCTTCTTCTGGGGCATATGCACCAATTATTGTTATGTGGCCTCTTAATGTCTTGAGTCTAATTTCTATTAGTCTTTCATTCAAATAGTTATAATATACAATATTGTTCTTTAGGGATTTATGTACCATAATCATTATACCTGCTTTTGCTCTTTCTTCTTTTTTTATCCCACTGTAGATTTGTATATAGTTGTTTGTTTCTTTTGTACCTTTTTGTTTTTTCTTTGTTTCTGTTACTATACATATCTTTATGTTAGCTTGGCTTAGTTGTTTATCAAGTTCTTCTTCATTGTGTGCGATGTTTCTCACATTCCATGTTGCAATCTTCATTATGTGTTCCTTTTTCCAATTTCATTTACCGTTTCCTGGGTTGTGGTCTTTTCCCTGACAGTCCGTCTGGCTTTTCTTTGCATGAAACTTGAAAGTATTTTGAATTTCCCCAGGGCAGGTTACTAACCTGTCACTGGGTAAGTCCAGTGGTAGGGCTGCTACCTAATGCCTCTGAACCAGTGGTGCACCCAGAGGGGGGCTAAGGGGCACGTCACCCCCCAAAGAAAAGGAAAAAACACTGGAAAAATTTCCAAAAATCTTTTCCTAATTAAAATTCATTTTTTTTTTTATTTATGTTGTGTGCTACTTATGAATTAGCGATCACTGCAGATGCTCAGTTATAGGTCGTATGCAATGTGTGGTGTGTATTCGCAAAACGTCTACTCAACTCTCCCCCCCCCCCCAAAGGTTAAATCCTGAGTGCACCACTGCTCTGGACAGCAGATCTAACAGCATTTACTCTGTTGGGATGTTAAGGTTATACCACCCATACTCGGTCAACAGTGCCTCATTTGTACTTTTAGAACAGGATGGACCACGGGAAGGTGAGGTTGACATTTGAGTGGGAGAGGCTATGTATTGCGCCTTACCACCCCTTTCACCCCATGTTATGTAATAATAATAATAATAATTATTACACCCTCCAAGGAGTTTGCAGACTCATCTTGGGAGGTTCATTCAGCTGACAACATATTTATCATATAGAATCTTAAAATCCTTACACTCCTTGCATTAACAACACATTCTGGTAATGTGTTCCATTCACTGACTGTTCTCCATTTAAAAAATCTACTCCTCGCACTCCTCTTCACCACACTTTTACATAACTTCCAGGAATGACCTCTGGTGCTTCCACTCTCACCTTCGACTCTTTTTATAATCCTCTCTGGATTAATCTCATACTCCTCTCACTAACTTAAATACCTCTATCATATCACCTTTTTTCCTCCTATCCACCAAACTCTGCAATACACATTTCTTCTACATCTCTCCATAGCCAGCATTCCAAAGTCTCAACATTGTCTTAGACACTAACCTCTTGAACCTCCCCAATGTCTCCACATCACATTGAAAATCATGTGGCCAGATTTGAGCATAATAGTCGAAGTGTAGTCTTACCAGTGCTTTATACAGTAGCACAACCACTTCCTTATCCCTACATGTTAGAGTACTACTTATCATAACAGCACTACGAAAAGAGAGGTATGAACAGCAGTTAGCTAAGGAGTTCTTTCAATATGTAGCCAGCAAAAGAAAGAATAATTATGGAAGGATGACATTGATTGGAGAAAATGGTATAAAGACAGCTAATGCAGAATGTGTGGTGAAGATACTTAATGAGCAGTTCATAAAGATCTTTCAATCTTGTGAATGTGACTTCATGGAGGGATTGAGAGCAGTTGATGATGGGGAGGAGAGACTGACTGTAGGTGAGCAAGAGGTGTATGGGGAGTTGAGTAAACTAGATGTTAATAAGGACTGTAAGACTTGATAATATATCACCATGTATTCTGAAAGAATGTGCCAGGGACTTGACGCCTGCCTTGACATATTTTTTTAATATGAGTCTTGCACTCAGTCAAGTTCCTAAGAAGTGGAAGGAGGGCAAGATTGTGCCACTTCATAAAGGAGGTGATCGAACTCAAGCATCAAACTATAGGCCTATCTGTGTGTCAGGTGTTGTGGTTAAGTTGTTGGAGAAACTTGTGAGAACTAGGATCCAGAGTTGGGTTGATAACAATGGTATTATCTTTGATGGAGAGCATGGATTTGCTAAAGGGAGGTCATGTTTTAATAATCTACTTACTTATTACAATAAGGTGACTGCTTCCATGGACAGAGGAGGAAGGATACACAGTAATATACTTGGATTTCGCAAAGGCTTTTGATAGAGTACCTCATGATAGGTTGACAGTCAAACTAGAGCAGATGGGGTTGGATATTAGATTGGTGTTGGATTGGAGACAGGCTATCTGATAGGCATCAACAAGTTGTGTATGGGGGAGCGATATCCAGGAAAAGGAAAGTCACTAGTGGAGTGCCTCAGGGGTCTGTTTTAGGTCCATTGCTGTTTAACTTATATATTAATGATATAGGTGAAGATTTGGATGGAGATATTCAGTTGTTTGCAGATGATGCAAAGTTGGGACGAACCGTAAAGTGTAGTGAAGATGTTGTGGCGCTACAGGAAGACTTGAATAGATTGTGTGATTGGGCACAGAAATGGGGATGTGAGTTCAATGTTGCAAAATGTAAGGTTTTAAAATTTTAAAACAAAGATGGGATGCAGAATTTATGCTTGGTGAGAATATATTGTTGGAGGTAGAGAAAATAAGAGATCTGGGGGTGATAGTGGCTAAGGGTCTAAAATTTAGGGGACACATTGCCAAAATTGTGAAGACAATGCAAAGGCTTCTGGGAATGATGTGGAGGACACTGACGTGTAGAAGTAGGGAGATTCTTGTTCCGTCGTATAAGGCTTTGATTAGGCCACACATGGACTACTGTGCCCAGATTTGGTTACCGGGTTTTCAGAAGGATGAAGAGATGTTGGAAAGAGTCCAATGGAGACTGACTAAGGTAGTTTCTGACCTCTGGAATGTGGAGTATGAGGAAAGATTGAAAGAAGGAAGAGGGGAGATATGATAGAGACCTATAAGTTGGTAAGGGGTTGTTATAGAATCAATGCTGGAGAAGTTTTATAGAGAATAGTGGGAGATCAAGAGAGAACCAGAAGTCATCCCTGGAAACTGTATAAAGAGGGTGTGAGTAGGGGAGTGAGAGGCAGGTTTTTTTCATGCAGAGTTGTGAATGATTGGAATGCCTTGCCTGAGAATGTGGTGTCTGGAAAGAGTTTGAATGTGTTTAAAACACGGTATGATGAGCTGTGTGTGTGATAAAAGGACCTCCCAGATGAGTCTTTGACTCCATGAGGTCGTGAGGTGGTAATAGTAATAGTAATAGTAGCCTTTGCAACACTAGCAATATGCCTTCTAAGCTTCAGTATACTGTCAACCATCACTCCCAAATATCTAATCTCATCCACTTCCAGCAGTATGGTACCATCGATATAGTACACAGCCTTATATTTCTGTACTCCAAAATGCAACACCTTGCACATTGATTTTAAAACTGCAACCCCCACTCCTTTGTTCAATTAAAAAGTCTATTCAGATCTTCGTGAAGGGAATTAACATCAGCAGTAGTACTACTTATAATTCTTCCCAACTTAGCATCATCAGCAAATAACTGTAGTTGACAAACATGTTAAACAGCAGGGGTCCAAGAACAGAACAGAACACTGGAAACACCACTGGTTACTCTCCTTTTTTGAACCACTGCTCCATCATACACAACCTGCTGGTATCACTCAGAGAACTAATCTCTAATAAATCTCCAATATGCTATTCCCATCCTCTGCAGCTTGTACACCAACTTATCATGGTAATCTATCAAATGCTTTTGTAGAGTTAGAAGTTTATTTTTCACTTGGTCAGACTATAATAAATTTAGTTTAATCCTTTATCCAAGTGTATGCAAACCAAGTTTGCATCTGAAGTATCTTCAGGACTGAGGCAACTCATAGTAAAGGTGGACTAAGCTCCTCACTCCTTGTCTCAGTATTTCCCATAATGCAAAGCACATCTCCTTGCAGACATGTATAATGCTATGCATTATACATGTCTGCAAGGAATTATACAATATTATATTATTGTATTACTTTATTGTATAATGTATAATTATACAATTATACATTATACAATAAAGAAGGGCCACTATCCAGACTGGTTTCGACCTTTATTGAGGTCCCGTCAGTGGGTGTCATACCCAGAAGTGGTGATACTAAGGCAGAAGCAATGGAGAGGTCATATTTACTTATACGAGTTGCCTCAGTATAAGTAAGTTTGTTTGATTTCACTGTTCATCCATTTCACTCCTACTCTATTTACTCGCTTAACCCTTGGTATGCAGTTATATATTGCATTTGTCTGATACTGCCTTGTGAGTTTCCATGCATTGTCAACATCTTTCTCTAAATCCAGAGTAATTTGATAATAAGGTGGTACACCTTTTGGCAACATTGCTTCTGCCTTAGTATCACCACTTCTGGGTCTGGCTCACACTGCTGGACCTCAATAAAGATCAAAAACGGTTTAGGTAGTGGCCCTTCCCTTGATGAATAGCATTATACATATCCACAAGGAGATGTGCTTTGCATTATGGGAGATACTGAGACAAGGAGTGATATGAGCTTGGTCCACCTTTATTACGAGTTGCCTCAGTCCTGAAGATACTTCACGCGCAAACTTTGTTTGCATACACTTGGATAAAGGATTAAATTAAATTTATTATATGCTTTTGCAGAGTCCAAGAATGTATATGATTCTCCCTTATCTAACATACTTTTTACCTTATCATAAAATGCAAGTAAATTACTAAAACAGGACCTACCCTTTACAAATCCATGCTGACCATCATAAAAATGCTATGTCCATCAACCCAATCCTGTATTTTATTTCAACACAATTCCTGTGTTTTAGCACCATGCTTGTGGAGTGGTGCTAATTTGCCTTCTTTGCACTCCTTAGGAACCATACCCACTGCAAGACTTTCATTGAATAACCAGGTCAAGGTTATAACTATCTGTGATGCACATTCCATAAGAATACATGGTGATATGCCATCCATTCCCACTATCTTATTAACATCTAACCCAACCAACATCTGATACACCTCTGATTCTTTCACTTCCAATTCTAATATTTGCCTCTCTTCTACATATTGCACGGTATCAGTTACACCAGTATGATATATGCTAATAAAGTGCTCGTGCAATAATTCTACTATATCCTTTGCAGCTGCTGTTCTATAACCATTACTATCCAACAGTGTTAATCTGCCATAATTATTGTTCCTCTTGCTTGCCATGTCGCAGAAAAATTCCCTTGAGTTAACCTTGGTCTGACCAGCCAATCTCTTCTTATACTGTACCTTTTCTTGTTTTACCATTCTCGTAACCTTTCTAGCTTGCACTTTATACTCTTCATGGATCTGACCACCACCACCACCAACTGTCTTGTACTCTTCCACAACATTTTCTTTTCCAGCACAGTTTGCTTGATTTCACTCTTCATCCATTTCACTCCTACTCTATTTATTCACTTAACCCTTGGTATAGTTATACATTGCATTTGTCTGATACTGCCTTGTGAGTTTCCATGCATTGTCAACATGTTTTCTGCTCAGCTCATCTACCCAATGTCCTGATGCTAACTGACTACAGAATTTCCTATAATTATCTTCTTCCACATATACTTCCACATGTATCTATTTTTGGCAGTAACCTTTTTTTGTTTCTTCACTTCCCAAACAAGTACCTCATGATAACTCTCACCAACTGGTGACAGTGTCAACACTTCATTAACAACTACATCTTGTGAAGTTATCACCAAATCCAAAACAATTAAAGCCTTTAGTTGCTTCAAGTACATGCTGCTTAATGACACTTATCTCTCAGAAATTCCACAAACTTGCTTTCTTTGTTCCCATACACTATCTCCTTCTTCCATTCTATATTCTTGTAATTAAAGTCTCCCATCAGGATCACCTTCATTTACATGCGCAATTAATTTGTATAAACATTTCACAATCAGTATTCTCTGCATTCTCTGGCCTATAATGGCATCCTATCAGATATACTAACTTGCTTATTTCAACTTTACACCACACAGATTCAAAATCTGTGCCTGCACTATCTTCTGCACTAACTCAAGCATCAAACTATAGGCCTATTCCTGAAATCAGGAATAGAATTAGAAGTACCCATGTAACAAAGTACCCATGGCTCTGTATGCTAACATCTCTGTTCTTGAATACTGACTTTCTCGGCATTAATTTAAAAAAATCACTTTAATTTCTCTAATTTTGATAATAATCAGATTTCTAGACAAGATTTTGCTTGTCCTGAATATTTCTCTTACATTGACTTACATATTTCAATCATATTTCTCTTAGATTGGCTACATATTTAACTCTTTCACCTTCAAAAAGAGGTTGGTATCCTTTTCGCTCAAACCTACATCACACCTACAAACTTATAAAACTATATTGCCGGCCTGATTGGTCAAGTGGTTAGCATATCTGCTCTCCAGCCAAAAGGCTGTGGATTCAAATTCCACCATGGGCATGGATGTTTGTGATTGTCTGTGAAAATACTAGTGGTGGTGGTGGTCAGCGGCAGATGGCAATGATAGTAGTTGTGGTTCATTGTAGTTGGTGGATTGAGTGATGGAGATGGAGAGTTTTGGAGTAGGTGCCCTCCTTCGATGAGTCTTTGGATTCCCTGGAGATGTCATGTAATAATAATAATAATAATATATTAAGTCTCAGATATGCCTGACTTTAGAATAGTTTTCACATTTGAGATGGTGCACCAAAAGTCTCCCTAAAACTGCTTGCCAGATGAGGGAAACATGTTAATAGATGACTCTTTCAACTCAATATTTTCTCATAGATGTTCTTTTTGTGCCTTGTCTGTAGGTATTTTCATGGCAACTATTGTGTTGAACTAGCTGGCATTATTCTCCTTCTTTTCTTTAAGCCTGTAAAGGCACACCATCAGCTATTCATCATCATTATCCGTTTAATCCACATGAACCAGTTTCTTGCCATCCTCTTTTATTGCATCTGCTTCTACTTTTTGGAACATCCCTTCTCACACTGAGTCTAAAGATTACAGGTGCCATCTGTTTAAGAAACATCAATAGAGTCCTTCTATCTCCTTAATCACCTGCACTAATTTGCTATAGGTATTACTACTGTTCATATATGTGTGGGTTTAATATATATATCTTTTGAGGTTATCTTAGGTATATCTAGGTTATTTTCGTCATTAATTTCCTATAAAAAGTTAAAATATAAGAATTTTCCTAATATGAATTGAACTGTCTATTTTTTATACGTTAAATTGAATTCTATTGCAAACCTATCAATACTACATTATTTTCATCAATTTAAAACAATGGTAAAAGAACGAACTTACCAGAAAATAAAACTTTGTTTTTTGACGTGTTCAAAATTTTGCAGCAGCTTTAGATTGAGTATGCAAATTCCAGTGTGAAATATTTAAGATTGTAGTTTTTAGGATCTTGAAGAAATGAATCTTATTCAGATGCATTTCTCTGATTAAATTATAGTTATTATCCTTTATATTGCTTTCTGATATTATTTTAAATTTTCTATGTAATGGCTGCTCACAGCCATTAGAATACTCAAAAACATACTCAAATATTCACCAGGATCATTTTTTTTTAATACTCAAAAAAAAAAAGTGATCTTGATGAATACAGCAATAGAAATTAGAGAAATAATCATTTCTATAAAATAAAATGTGGTCTGTGTTTTTGAAGTTTATTTGAAATGTAACAGTTGCTTAGTGATGCTGATAAATGCATATATACCAGAATTTTACTAAAAGTAACAAATCAGGTACATTTAACTACTTCACACCAAGCATCAGACTAATTGGTTATGATGTTCTTGATCATTAGGCATGACATGGCAGATTGAATCATCATGCTCTTTTTATTTTCATATTGGGTAGGCAGTACAACAAACTGCATTATGTTCTTCCATCATAACCAAAACTATGTAGTAGCAAAAAAGAATCTGCTATTTTCAGGATATAAGTAATTAAGAGATTTTTGGTACTATATTTAAATTACTAAGGGTATAGTAATTTAACTTCATAAAGGTGGTAACATTGATATAGAGCATTGCACTGTATGGATGTGAAACCTGGATTCTAGGCAGAGAAGATGTAAGAAGATTGGAGGCTTTTGAAATGTGGTGCTGGCGCTGCATGAACAAAATAAAATGGACAGAAAAAAAATCAAACCAACAAGTCCTGAGAGAGATAAATGAAATAAGAACTCTAATTAAATCGATCACGCTTTGCAACCATGTGCCTGGGGAAGGAGTGTCCTAGGTTCAATTCCCGTCGGTGACGTGAGGAGCTGAAGGATCTTCTTCAGCCATTGCCAAGTTAGCCAGTCTTGGGCGTGGACAGCAGGGTTTTTTCCTCAGTTTATTCTGGGGTTTTTCATCCCTCAAAGCAGGCAAACTGGCCTTGAGAACTTAACACTACAGGCCATAGGATATACCGGGGCATAGGGCTGACCACCTTATCCTGTAAACGGATTGAGGTCCGATGATCAATGGACCCTCGACACCGCAAGGTAAAAGAGGGTATAAAGAAGATGATGATGATGATGATGATTAAATCGATCAAAATTAGAAGGGATAGGTGGTTTGGATATATACTTCGACGTGATGGACTTGTGAAAAGAATAACTGAAGGCGAAATAGAGGGGAAAAGAAGAAGAGGCAGACCAAGGAAAAGCTTTCTTGATCAAGTCAAAGACAGCACGGGTTTGAGGAGTTACCAGGAGGTTAAAAAGAAAGCCAATGACAGAACAGAATGGAGGAAATTGCTGCTGAGCTACCAGTCCCAAGACTGATGCAACTGATGATGATGAAAGGTGGTAATAAGGGTAAGGCTACATATTATAGGCTGATGAGTTAATGCATTAAAGAGGTTGGTGATAGCTAGGATATAAAAGTGGGCTGATAGGAGCAGTAATCTCTGTTTTTGTTAAAAGGTGGTCATGTTTTACCAACTTGCTTATGTACTATAACATGGTGATGAATGTATTGGACAAGGGAGATGCATATACACTGATATACTTAGATTTGGCAAAGGCTTTTCACAGATTACCACACCACAAGTTGGTAGCTAAACTGCAGCAGATGAGATTGAATGATAGATTAGTGAATTGGATAGGCAACTGGTTCTCAGATATCTATCAGCAAGTTGTGTATGGAGATGCTGTACCCCAGAAGAGGAAAGTCACTAGTAGTGTACCGCATTGGTCTGTTTTGAGATGATTGTTTTAATTCATATATTAAAATATTATAATTATATAATTAATATATAATTTGTATATCTGTATATATTTGTATTGAAGGAATGTGTCAGGGAGTTGACTCAGGCCTTGACATATTTTTTTAATACAAGTCTTGCACTGGGTCACGTTCCTAAGGAGTGGAAGGAAGGCAAGATTGTGCCACTTCATAAAGGAGATAATAAAACTCAAGCATCAAACTATAGGCCTATCTGTGTGTCAGGTGTTGTAGTTAAGTTGTTGGAGAGGCTTGTGAGAACTAGGATCCAGAATTGGGATGACAACAATGGTATTATCTTTCATGGACAGCATGGATTTACGAAAGGGAGGTCATGTTTTAGTAATTTACTTACTTATTACAATAAGGTGACTGCTTCCATGTACAGAGAAGGATACATTAGATTCTGCAAAGGCTTTTGATAGATTACCATATGATAAGTTGAATAGTCAAACTAGAGTGGATAGGGTTGGATATTAGATTGGTGCATTGGATTGGAGACTGGCTATCCGATTGGCATCAACAAGTTGTGTATGGGGGAGTGATATCCAGGAAAAGCAAAGTTACTAGTGGTGTGCCTCAGAGATCTGTTTTAGGGCCATTGCTCTAACTTGTATATTAATGATATTGGTGAAGATTTGGATGGAGATATTCAGTTGTTTGCAGATGATGCAAAGCTGGGATGAACCATGAAGAGTAGAGAAGATATTGTGGCCTTACAAGAAGACTTCAATAAATTGAGTGATTGGGTATGGGAATGGGGATGTGAGTTCAATGTTTTGGCCTTAGAATAAATTGAGTGATTGGGTACGGGAATGGGGGATGTGAGGTCAATGTTGCAAAATGTAAGGTTTTAAAATTTGGAAAACAAAAATGGGATGCAGAATTTATGCTTGGTGAAGATATATTGTCGGAGGTTGGAGGAAATAAGAGATCTTGGGGTGATAGTGGATAAGGATCTGAAATTTAGGGGACACACTGGCAAAATTGTGAAGACAACATAAAGACTTCTGGGAATGATGCAGAGGACACTGACTTGTAGAAGTAGGGAGATTCTTGTTCCATTGTATAAGGCCTTGATTAGTCCACACATGGACTATTGTGCCCAGATTTGGTCACCTGGTTTTCAGACAGATGAAGAATTGTTGGAAGGGGTCCGGAGGTGACTGATTAAGGTAGCTTCTAACCTTTGGAATGTTGAGTATGGGGAAAGATTGAGAAGATGCAACTTGCAGAGTCTGGACAGGAGGAAGAGGGGAGATATGACAGAGACCTACAAATTATTAATAGGTTGTTATAGAATCAATGCTGGAGAGGTTCTACAGAAAATAGTGAGAGCTCAGGGGGAGAACCAGAGGTCATTCCCCTGAGCTTCCACTATTTACAGTTGTGAATGATTGGAATGCCTTGCCTGTGGGTATGGTAGAGAATTTGAGTGTGTTTAAAGTATGGTATGATGAGCTGTGTATGATAAAAGGACCTCTAGATGAGTCTTTGACTCCATGGGGGTCTTGGGTAATAATAATAATAATAATAATAAGGAAATAATAATAATAATAATAAAAGGAAAGATGAAAAATGTATTCAAATAGCAGAAATGAGGTTCCTCAGAAAAACATCTGGATATACCAAGTGGGACCACAAAACAAATGAAGAAATCTTACAATCCCTGAAAATAAAACCAATTAGTTAATACATGACAGTATAAACAAAAATGGCTAGAACAATTAATTTGAATGGACAACAGCAGACTACTAAAAATATTATACAGATACAAAATAAGTGGAAAAAGAAGAATCAGAAGACCAAGAAGGAGATATCATGAGACCGGGACAGGCCACTTGGCCTAAATTCCATCTTAGGAAGAAGAAGAAGGAGAAGAAGATAATAATAATATATAACAATATAATATGATGGGTTTACTGGTGATATACAAGTGTTTACAGTTATGCAAAACTGGGAAGAGTGATGAGGAATCATGCAGATGTGGCCTTACAGGAGGATTTGAATAGATTGTATGTGTGGGCAATAGTATAGAACTATGATTTCAGTGTTGCAAAGTGTAAGGTTCAACCTTACACTTTGCAACACTGAAATCATGTTAAATCAGTGAAATCAGTTAAAATCACGGAAAAAGTTATGAAAGTTACGAAAAAACCGAAATGAAATGAAAGCTAGAGAAACTGAGGGACTGAAAGAATACAAAGATGTAGAAGTGAAAGATAGTGATAAGCAGTGCTGAGCTATGGAAATTTTAACAAAGGGCTCGCATCGTTGAGCAAAAGAAAAAAAAGGCCTAACTCCCTTATGATACTTATATTGCGACTTTGTAGAGCTTCTGACAGATATGATAATTCCTGTTTGATATCAATCATTAATGCTAGATCTTTTAAAAATTCCAAATTGAGAAGTTGGTTTAAAAATCCCTTATATTTATCATTCAATGCAAAATGCTTGCATAAAGCTGGGTAATTTCTCCACAAAGCAAGAGCCATTCGTAAACTGCAAGCTGCCCATAGTGGTCCAAACACATGGCCGATCTTTAAAATTTTGATACCAAAGTCTTTTGCAATCATATTTAATTCTCGTTGATTTTTTGGTGATTGATGATAAAAAGCATATAATTTATCCATAAATATTTCAAAATGGTTTATTTCTTTAATGTTTTTTATCAAATCATCTAATGCTAAGCGTAAACGATGAGCGCAATGCCAATCACAACGTTGGGAAATTTTTCTAGAAGTCTGATTGCAACACCTGATTTGTTTCCTAACATTACACTAGCTCCATCAGAACAAAATGCAATGAAATGATTTTTTATATAGTTATCAGAAAATCCATATGAATTTAAAGTAGCAATTATAGCAGCATGTATACATTCCACAGTGGTATTTTCTAGTTCTACAAGATTATTAAACAAGAAGAACAAGGGGCTCGCAAATTTGAGAAAAATTTAACAAAGGGCTCGCGTGAACCCCTTATAGCTCATCACTGGTGATAAGGGAGTGAAAGAAAGTATGAATGAGGAAACAGAAGTAGGGTGCAGCAGAACGAGAGGTAGCAAGATTGCAGGAGTGATAGAGAGTGAAATTGTTGGAATGCAAGATTTAATGAAACAGTTTTTGAAAATGAAAAATGAAATCAGTAATATGTGGAGTGATGGTGGAAACTAATGAAAGTACACAAGAGAACAAAATTACAGAAAAAAGAGTAAAAGAAGTGACGAGTGATTCCAGGATAGCAATATATGGAAACTTCATAATTAGAAGGCTAGTTACTGAGAGAGTCCATAAGGTCTGCTATCCAGGTGGGA
This sequence comes from Typopeltis vanoorti, assembly GCF_054136105.1. Taxonomy (NCBI): domain Eukaryota; kingdom Metazoa; phylum Arthropoda; class Arachnida; order Uropygi; family Thelyphonidae; genus Typopeltis; species Typopeltis vanoorti. Next base: position 28,933,563 of record NC_143562.1, on the reverse strand, counting down.
AAATGAGTAGGATAATTAAGGTGTTGGACATGATGAAGAAACAAGCAAGAAGAGTTAGTCATGATTGTAAGGATGAATGATCTAAGTGGACGTAAGAAGGATGTGAGGACAAATATCAGGAGACTATTGAGAAGAGTGAAAGATAACAGTGTTGCCTAGGTGTGATGATGATGATGAGTTGTGAACAGAGAGCCAAAATCATGAATAGTATGCTAGCAGAGCTGTGCGAGGAGAAGGGAGTGAAGTTTGTGGATGAAGTTTGTGTTTGAGGGAAGAATGAAATTATACAGGTGTGATGGGTTGCATTTAAATGGCTTTGGAATGAATGTACTGGAGAAAGTGCTGCTGGATGAAAGTACAGTGTGTGTAATGTGTGCAAGAGATCAAAAGAAAGAGATGATGGGAAAAATCAGGAGAGTTGTACTGAAGAGACAGAGGTGCTTGGCTGTGGAAACAGTAGTAGTGTGAGAGATTAAGAGAGAACGGGAATGCAAGAGGAACAGGGAAACAAGAGGAGCTTGGGTGGATGGGGAGACATAACATAGGATGAGTGGATGTTGGAAGTGGCAGTAAATGTGTTTAGAAGATGGAGAGTATATTGCAGTGTGGATGGGGAAGTTGAGACTGAGCAGATATATGTGGTAAGCAGTGATAAAGGTGATGGGACAGGTATGGTGGTGAAATCGCAACCAACACATGGTTTGGGTAGGACTGGCTATAGACCTAAAAATGAACTGCTGTGTTTGTTTACAAATGCCAGAAATATCAGAAATAAGGAGTATGAAATGGTTTCAGTGATTGAATTTATTCACCCCAAAATCATTGGAATAAGTGAAACATGGTTGAATGAAGATGATATCATAATGGGAATGGAAATGGAAGGATACAGTATTTTTCACGAGGATAGAAAGGGCAAGAAGGGAGGTGGGGGGGGGGAGAGTGCTGCTGATGATAGCAGGGGAATTAAGTCCACATATTGAAAGAAGGAAATAGTGGCAATGATGATGAGGAAGACATATTTAATTGGATGTTCTTATAGGCCTGGGGATGTGGAGGGTGGTGATGAAGAAATGTATAAACAACTTGGATTAGTGAACAAAGGAAGAGTAATTATTATGGGTGATTTTAATTATGGCAGCATAGATGGAAATGAAGAGATAGCATTTAGGAATAAGGAAAATTAATTTCTCGAGTTTTTGAGAAATAGCTATCTCAGGCAGCACATAAAGGAGGGCACACAAGGATTGAGACTTCTAGATCTGATCATTTCATCAGAGGATATAATTGTGAGGGGGGGGGGTTCACACTTTCCTCCAGTTGGTGAAAGTGATCATGAAGTAATCACCTGTGTTGTGGCTGCATATGAAAAGTCATATGCAGACTTTTGTGAGGAAAGGATATATGTGGAATTATACAGTAAGACTGGTGATTATGAAAAGCTTAGGAGTCACCTTGGAGCTATAACATGGAATGAGGAGTTCAGCAGTAAGGAAGTAAATGCTGCATGGGAACTGACAAAGATGTACATAACAGCATCAATGTGTGAATGTGTTCCGAAGACCAAAAGGTTGAATAAGGTAGATGTAAAAATGGATGAATGTGGAGCTTAATCATGAAATCTGGAAAATGGAAGTATTTTGGAGGAAGTACAAGATGAATAATGGTAATAATGAGTCACATGAAGAGCATAAAGAACAAGCCAGGAGAGTGACTCAGTTAGTTAGTAAGGAAAACAAAAGTAGAGTATGAGCAGAAATTGACAAATCAGGCAAAGAATAACCCTAGAGAGTTTTTAGATATTTGGCAAGTAGAAGGAAGAATAATCATTGTAAGATGAAGTTAATGGATGAAGGTGATAGAATGGTAACTGCTGCAGAAGACATTGTTGAGTATTCAGTGATCAATTTATAAGAGTGCTTCATCCTGATTGGGGTCTAATCATAAGAAAATTAAGTGTAGAGGTCATAGGATTGGATTTCTTAATTGTGAGTGAGCAGGAATAATTTCAGGAAATAAATAACCTTGATGTCAATAAGACGATAGGATGTGATGATATATCACCATGCATCTTAAGGGAATGTTCCAGGGAATTGGCAGTAGCATTGACATGCCTGTTTAATGAAAGCCTTACAACAGCACAGGTTCTAAGGTAGTGGAAGGAGGGTAAAATTGTTCCACTGCATAAAGGTGGTGATAAGACTTAGCTTCAAATTATAGGCCAGTCTGTATATCTGGAGTTGTGGTGAAGGTACTGGAGAGATTGGTGAGTGGTAGGACACAGAAATGGATTGATAACAGTAGTATTCTCTGTGGATATCAGCATGGGTTTGTTAAGGGAAGATCATAATAAATTTAGTTTAATCCTTTATCTAACTGTGAGCAAACAAAGTTTGCACCTGAAAATATCTTCAGGACTGAGACAAGGTGATGCAACTCGTAGCAATGGTGGACCAAGCACTCATCACTCCTTGAAGGGCCACTACCCAGAATCTGGGTAGTGGCTCTTCCCTTAATGCATAGCATTGTACATGTCTGCAAGAAGATGTACTTTGCATGGTGGGAGATACTGACACAAGGAGTGATGAGAGTGTGGTCCTCCTTTGATATGAGTTGCCAATAGATGCATCACCTTGCCTCAGTCCTGAAGATATTTTCAGGCTCAAACTTGTTTGCTCACACTTGGATAAAGGATTAAACTAAATTTACTATAGTCTAACTAAGTGCAAAATAAACTTCTAAGGGAAGATCATGTTTCACTAACTTACTTATGTACTATAACAAGGTGATGAATACCTTGGATAAGGAAGATGCATATGCAGTGGTGTACTTAGATTTTGCAAAGGCTTTTGATAGACAGCCACATGACAAGCTCTTAAATAAATTGAAACAGATGGAATTGGGTAACAGACTTCTGAGTTGGATCAGTGACTGGCTTTCATATAGGTATCAGAAAGTTGTATGTTTTCATAGTTGCTTTCATATAGATATCAGAAAGGTCCCCCAAAACTGATCCCTGTGGCACACTAGTGGTGTGCCACAGGGATCAGTTTTGGGGGCCATTGTTGCTCAATTTGTGTGTTAATGATATTGGGATGGGTTTAACTAGTGATATGCAGCTATTTGCAAAAATATGCAAAACTGTGGAGAGCAATGCAGAGTCAAGCAGACTCAAATAGATTGCATGAAATGGCATGCATGCAGAACTATCAGTTGAATGCAAGATTTTGAGATTTGGCAAAGTCTCAATTTGGGATGCAAAGTATACACTTTATTATTATTATTATTATTATTATTAACATTCAACCTCCATGGAGTCAGAGACTCATCGTGGGAGGTCACACTCTTGCACATAACGCTCATTCACTCATCCAACGCACACTATTGCACACAATGGTCATCCAACCATGCCTTAAACTGATTCAATGTGTCTACACCTACAACACACTCAGGCAATGCATTCCACTCACCAACCACCCTCCATGCAAAGAACCTACTCCTCTGTTCATGCCCTCCTTATACTGTTTCCAGTGATAGCCCCTTGTTCTACTCCCCTCTCTCGTTCGGTGAAAAATTTTTTCCATGTTGACCCGATAACAACCCCTGACTAGCTTATATGTCTTAATCATATCCCCCCCCCTCCTCTTCCTCCTATTCATGAGGCTCTGCAACTTACATTCTCTCAATCTGTCCTTGTACTCCAAATTCTAAAGACAACTGACAACCTTTGTGAATCTTCTCCAGATCCTTTCCAACATATCCTCATCACCATGAAAACTGAAAACCTGGTGACCAGATCTGTGCACAATAATCCATATGAGGCCTAATCAAGGCCTTATATAATGGTATCATAACCTCTTTATTTCTGCATGTCAGGGTCCTCTGCATCATTGCTTTTATTCAATGTGATGTCTTCACAACTTATGCAATGTGGCCCCTGAATTTCTGGTCCTTGTCCACCATCACTCCTAGATCTTTCATTTCCTCTGCTTCCATTAAAGTTTTCCCACCAATTGTATACTTTGCATCCCATCGTTGTTTACCAAATCTCAAAACCTTAAACTTTGCAACATTAAACTGATAGTCCCACTTACCTGCACAATCATGCAATCTATAAGTCATCTTGCAAGGCAATAATATCTGCTTGACTCTGCATTGCTCTCTCTCCAGTTTTGCATCGTCTGCAAACAGCTGCACATCACTAGTTAAACCCAACCCATTAACATACAAATTGAACAACAATGGCTCCAAAACTGACATGTGTGGCATGTCAGTTTTGTAGGCATGTCATGGGGGTGCAATATCCCGAAAGAGAAAGGTTACCGCTGGTAACCTTTCTCTTTCAGGATATTGCATCCCCCCATATACAACTTTCTGATACCTATCTGACAGCCAGTCACTGATCCAACTCAGAAGTCTGTTATACAATCCCATCTGTTTCAATTTATTTTAAGAGCTTATCATGTGGCAGTCTATATAAAAGTGCAAAATTCAAGTATACCACTGTATATGCATCTCCCCTGTCTAAGGTATTTGTCACTTTGTTATATTACATAAGTAAGTTAGTGAAACATGATCTCCCCTTAACTAACCCATGCTGATAACCACAGAGAATACTGCTATTATACATTTATATACATATATATACATTTCTATATCGTACTTCTCACCAATCTCTCCAAGATCTTCACCACAACTACAGATATACAGAAGGCTTATAATTTGAAGCTACAGCCTTATCACCACCTTTATGTAGTGGAACAATTTTACCCTCCTTCCACTCTCTTGGAACTTGTGCCCAATTCCCTGGAACATTCTCTTAAGATGCATGGTGATATGTCATCAAATCCTATTGCCTTATTGACATCAAGTTTATTTATTTCCTCAAATACCTCTTGCTCACTCACAATTAAGCCATCCTCTCTTATATCCTCTACACTTAAGTTCCTCAAGATTCCACCCTGATCAGGATGAAATACCCTTGTAAATTGATCACTGAATACTTCAACAATGTCTTCTGCAGCAGTTATCATTCTACTACTTTCATCCTTTAACTTCATCTTACCATGTTCATTCTTCCTTCTACTTGCCATATATCTAAAAAACTCTCTAGGGTTTTTCTTTGCCTGATTTGCCAGTTTCTGCTCATACCACTTTTGTTTTCCTTACTAACTAACTAACTGAGTCACTCTCCTGGCTTGTTCTTTATACTCTTCATGTAACTGATTATTACCATTCTTCATCTTGCACTTCCTCCAACATACCTTTTTTTTCCAGATTTCATGTTTAAGCTCCACATTCATCCATTTTATACGTACTTTTATTCAACCTTTTGGCCTTCGGAATACAGTTGTACATTGATACTGTTATGTATTTCTTTGTCAGTTCCCATGCAGCATTTATTTCTTTACCACTCAACTCCTCGTCCACGTTATAGCTTCAAGCTGTCTCCTAAGCTTGTCATAATCACCAGCCTTATATACAGGATACTACATCTCCATATACAACTTTCTGATGCCTATCTGATTGCCAGTCACTGATACACTTGGTGGGGAAACGTTAACGGAAGCAGAAGAGATGAGAGATCTAGGAGTGATGGTGGACAAGGACCTGACATTCAGGGGCCACATTGCACAAGTTATGAAGATGTCACAGCAGTTAAAGGTAATGATGTGGAGGATGCTGACATGCAGAAATAGAGAGACTATGATGCCATTGTATAAGGTCTTGATCAGGCCTCATATGGATTACTGTGCACAGATTTGGTTGCTCAGTTTTTTTGCTGACGAGGATATGTTAGAAAGGGTCCAGAGAAGATTCACAATAATGGTCAGTGGTCTTTGGAATGTGGAGTACGAGAACAGATTGAGAGAATGTAAGTTGCAGAGCATCATGAATAGGAAGAAGAAGGGGATATATGATTGAGACATATAAGCTAGTCAGGGATTGTTATCAGGTCAACATGGAAGAGATTTTTCATAGAATTGGAGGGGGGGGGGGTAAGGTAGAATAGGAGGGCATTGCTGGGAACTGTATAAAGAGGGTGAGCAAAGGAGTAAGGAGTAGGTTCTTTGCATGGAGCGTGGTTAGTGAGAGATATGCATTGCCTGAGTGTGGATGTAGGTACATTGAATCAGTTTAAAGCATGATTAATTGAGCATTGTGTGCAATAGTGTAAGGCCTTTGATCAGGCCTCATATGGATTACTGTGCACAGATTTGGTTGCCAGGTTTTCTTGGTGACAAGGATATGTTAGAAAGGGTCCAGAGAAGATTCACAATAATGGTTAGTGGTCTTTGGAATGTAGAGTACGAGGAGAGATTGAAAGAATGTAAGTTGCAGAGCGTCGTGAATAGGAGGAAGAGGGGATATATGATTGAGACATATAAGCTAGTCAGGGATTGTTATCAGGTCGACATGGAAGAGATTTTTCATAGAATTGGAGGAGGGGGTAAGGTAGAATAGGAGGGCATTGCTGGGAACTGTATAAGGAGGGTGAGCAAAGGAGTAAGGAGTAGGTTCTTTGCATGGAGCGTGGTTAGTGAGAGATATGCATTGCCTGAGTGTGGATGTAGGTACATTGAATCAGTTTAAAGCATGATTAATTGAGCATTGTGTGCAATAGTGTAAGGCCTTTGATCAGGCCTCATATGGATTACTGTGCACAGATTTGGTTGCCAGGTTTTCTTGGTGACAAGGATATGTTAGAAAGGGTCCAGAGAAGATTCACAATAATGGTCAGTGGTCTTTGTAATGCAGAGTACGAGGAGAGATTGAAAGAATGTAAGTTGCAGAGCGTCGTGAATAGGAGGAAGAGGGGATATATGATTGAGACATATAAGCTAGTCAGGGATTGTTATCAGGTCGACATGGAAGAGATTTTTCATAGAATTGGAGGAGGGGGTAAGGTAGAATAGGAGGGCATTGCTGGGAACTGTATAAGGAGGGTGTGAGCAGAGGAGTAAGGAGTAGGTTCTTTGCATGGAGCATGGTTAGTGAGTGATATGCATTGCCTGAGTGTGGTGTGGATGTAGATACATTGAATCAGTTTAAAGCATGGTTAAATGAGCATTATGTGCAATAGTGTGTTTACCTACTACGATGAGTCTCTGACTCCATGGAGGTCAAATGTTAATAATAATAATAATAAGATTTTTATTTATTTATTTATTTATTTTTTTGGAAGAAATTCTTCCAAAAAAATAAATAAACTGGATTGCATATATTATTGATGAATTTGTAAAATGCACACGCCCAGATGTAGAAAGTTTTTTAACTTGGGTTATGTACTATATTAAAGATTCCAAGCAATTTTATAAGCTAGGTTTTAATCCTTTTTTTTCCCCCAAGAAAGCAAACAGACAAGTAAGTCAAGTTTGTGCCTGAACGTAGCTCAAGTCTGAGGCAACTCGTGGTAAAGGTGGGGTAAGTTCTGATCAATTTCCTTAGTATTTCCCCCTAATGCAAAGCACATCCCCTTATGGGGATGTATGATATTGGCCCTTGCCTTTAATGCATAGCATCATACATCTCCTTAAGGCAGATGTGCTTTGCATTAGGGGGAAATACCAAGGAAAGTGATAGGAGCTAACTCCACCTTTACCACCAGTTGCCTCAGACTTGAACTATGTTCAGTCACAAACTTAATTTACTTGTCTGTTTGCTTACTTGGGGAAAAAAGGATTCAAACCTAGCTTATAAAATTGCTTGGTATCTTTAACATATGTGCCCACCCAGTACGTAATGGAGGTGATATAGGATTAAGCAAGTTCCCACCTTATGCAGAATACATATGAAACACATCCTACATTCATGCTGAAATATGAAAGTGAAATGAAATGTTAAAAATAATGTTCTTTATATTCAGTAATAATTTTTCAGTTTGATTTTTTATACAGGGTGGGGGGGGTATGGAAAGTTCTGATAAACACCTACAACAAAAATGATATTAAAGCAACTGATATAATCACAAAAAGAATATATCTTAAAACTCTTTAACCCCCTATGTTTCATCAAATTGTAATAATTTGTCCTTTTTCTTTCTTGTGGTTATATCAGTTGCTTTAATATCATTTTCATTCTAGGTGTATATCAGAACTTTCCAACCCCCCCCCCCCCCCGTATATACATTTTTATTTTTTATGTAACTTTCCAACACATGAAAACTGAAATTTGTACCACGTTAATACCATGGGTGGGATTTTTTTATTAAACCAGAGGATAATATGGATCCGTATTTTATAAGGATATAGATATTTTTATATCTATATCCATATCGAGATATTTCTAGATATAGAAAGAAACTTAAAGTTTTGAAAATTTACCAGAGAACATATGCAAATATAACCTTTGGTATTGCCTTGATATGTGCTAGTCTATATGTTTAGTTCTTAAATCACTGACCTGATAGTTGTTTTGAACCATTGATTCTCATCAGTGACCAAACAGAAACCCAGAGGGAGAGAACCAAAGGTTCAGGATCAGGAGGGTAAATCGTGTAGGTGTTAGATGAATGAGTAGTATCATTAAGCATGAGCTGCAAATAAAGAAAATGTTGTTTAGGGTATATAAAGAGAAAGGTGACCAGCTAACTCATGAACAGTACAAGGATCAGGCAAGAAAGGTGACTAGCATGGTAAGGAAGGCAAAATCAGATTATGAGAAGAAATTGCCAGAGAGACAAAAGGAATTCCCGAAGAGTTTTTTTCATTATGTGGCAAGTAGGAAGAAGAATAACTATGGAAGGATAACTTGAATAAATGCAGATGGTAGAGAAGTAACAGAGGCAGATAAAATTGTTGAGCTAACCATTTTGCAAGGGTATATCATCCAAATGAAAATATTGCTATGGCAGAGGTGATGGAGGACTGATGTGTGAACAGAAGTTGATGAATTACAGGCACTTAGGATATTGCAGAATCTGAATGTAAATATAGCTGTGGGATAGCAGCTAGCATTTTAACCATGTAACCGGCCATTATGGATCAAATACGCATCCTCATATGCTTCGTATCCATCATATATTTCAATGTAATATCAATGGTGTTATAATTTTAATATGCACTTCGCATCCGTGATAACCTTGATGGCTATAGATGTCTTGGCCGGTAGTGTGGTTAAGAGAATGTGCAGGGGAACTGGATGTCTTTGACTAGGCTTTTTAATTTAGGTCTCAGCTATGGAAAAGTCCCAAGGTAGTGTAAATAATTCCTTTACATAAAGGAAGTTCTAAGTCCATGGTAGTAAATTATAGACCAATCAGTATTTCAGGAGTGGTGGTGAAAGCACTGGAAAAGTTAGTCAAAAAGAGAATTCAAGAATGGGTGGATAAGAATATGACACTCTATGAGGGGACTGCAAGGCTTTGTGAAGGAAAGATCATGCCTGAGTAATACACTAACATTTTATAATAGGATGACAGTCGAGTTGGATAAAGGGAATGGCTACACAATAATATTGCTGGATTTTGTAAAGATGTTTGAGAATACCACATGAAATACTGTTATGCTCACTTCAACAAATGGGGATAGATATAAAACTGGTAATATGGATAAAAGGATGGCTGCTGGACAGATATCAAAAAGTAATATATAGAGGAGCAGAAATCAGGAAAAGGCAGATGACTACTGGTGTGCCACAGGTCTCTGTGCATGGACCATTGCTGTTTAATTTAAGTACATAATGATATTGGAAATAATTTAAAGGAGATATTCAGTTGCTTACTGATGATGCAAAGTTGGGTAGGGTAACAGTTAAGGTCATGTAGAGAGCTTGATGATGATTTAAATAGGCTGACTGTATGGTCAAAACATAAGGAATATCGATTTAATGTGGAAAAGTGTTTTCTTTGAGCCTTTACTGATGTGAGCTCAAGCTGTCAATTAATTTGGGGTGGGGAGAGAATGCTTTAAGTAACTGCCACCATCTTGTGACTTTGAAATTAACAATTATATTATTATCTGTAATAGTGGGAGTGCTATGTTGAATTTTGAGATACACAGTTAAAAACTGAGTTTCTGGTAGAAAACTCTGCTTGTCCATACCAAAAATCAACTGACTCAGAAGCCAACTGATGCCAGACTAGTAAAAGCTCATCTAATATTCATCTGGATTTAAACCTATAATGGGTTTTTCTTCAAGCCAAGCACACCAAGCACAGAATGAAAACACACAATGGAAGCATTTCCAAGAGTTACACAGTGTCAATTTAATAATTTAAGTTAGTTATTTATTGAATATTTAGAAAATTTTACTACATACTGACTTCTTTTTTTTTAATTTACCTATTATCTTTTTTTGCTCAGGACATGAACTAGCCTTTATTAAAATGAAATTGCTTTGGTTTTGAATTCCACTGGGCATAGTAAATTCATTTCTGAATTTCTTTATAGTGGTAGATTAATTTCATCACTTGTATGAGTAATTGCCCTAGATGTTGGCAGTTCAAAGTGATTTGTGTTTCCAGATTGCAGCACACTCCAATGATAGCAAGATACTATAGGTTTAAAACTTTTTTTTAAGGTGAGATTCATGTAAAAAAAAAGGAAACAAAATTTTGGACAACCATCATGCTCATGAGAGTTAGTGTAATATACTTTTGTCTTATTCCACCCACTTTATAATAATGTAAATAAGAGCTCTTTTAAAGTGTCTGCATCATTGTTCTAACTAAAATCACTTATGTTTCAGGTGGTTTCATTGTTGTACTATGATAATGTGGAAGAGGGCAAAACTTATGATCCTTCACCTGGCTATCCACTCATATGTGTGACAGTATGTTATTTTACCAATTTCCTTTCCTTTTTTTTTGTTTCATTATTTTAACTTTAAGAAAAAAAATGAAATTTCAAGGCCTTATGAAATTATGTGATATAATTTAGTTAATTATATCTATAGTTTATTATCCATTGCAGTTTAAAAAAATGCACTAGGGTGAAAATTTTTATATCATGTTACAATGATATAAAAATGAATTTAATGTCTTTTTGCTTAAAAAAAAAGTCTTCTCATTCATGGATATACAGACCCAATTATTGTCTTAGATAAAATCCAGAAAATGAGAGAAGATACACCACCCAACAAAGTCTTCATCCTAGAACACGATTGTTCAGTTCCTTATCAATCAAACAGCAATTGGTGACACATCCAGGGCAATTTTTTCTAAAGCGTCATCCAATCCCTCCCTCCCTCCCCCGCCTCCAGATTTCCTTAGTGAAAAATGCAAAAGCAAAAACACCCAACGAATTCTGTTTTCTTCAAACAGTACTGAAAAATATAACAGGCATTCAGAAAAAAAGAAATGAAAGCTGCTTTGGTTAAATATCACCCAACTGCCATTGGACTAGATAACATCCATTATGAAATGGTTAAAAGAACAGAATTTTTTTTGAGAGCATATTTCTGGATACCTGGAAAAAGACAATTATTATTGCATTTCCTAAACAAGATTCCATCCAATTGCCTGAAGATTCTGGAAAAAATAGTTAATTCAAAAAAAAAAGCATATTTTATCATTTCTGAAAAGAAATAATCTTTTTTCCAGAACACAATCTTGCTTCCATAAACATCATTCTACTACTGATCATCTAGTCTGGCTAGAGGCATCCATTAGAAATGCCTTCCTAAAACTCAAGCATCTAGTATTGGTCTTCTTTGATATGGAAAAAAGCATATGATGCTGCTTAGAGATTCTGAAAGATCTACACAGTTTTGGTCTCAGAGGGAATCGCTCTCTTTTAATCAAGAACTTTCTATCTAACCAAATGTTCCTAGTTTGAGTGGGAACTGCTCTCTCTCCTGGCTGTATACACAAGAGGCAAGAGTCCCACAATGTTCATTTTTAAGTGTTATGCTTTTTTTTTCAATCAAGGTTAACTTGATAACCAAACGACTTCCTCCAACCATAAGTAATTCCCTCTATGAAAATGACTTTATCATCTTCTCTCATGTAATGTAATCGCATGTAATGGCCTGGTTGGCCGAGTGGTTAGCGTATCTTCTGTCCAGCTGTAAGGTTGCGGTTCGAATCCCACCGGATGTTTGTGATTGTCAGTGAAAATACTAGTGGTGGATGGTAGATGGTGTTGTAGTTGATGGATGGAGTAGTGGAGACACAGAGTTGTAAAGTAGGTGCTCTCCCTCGATGAGTCCTTGGACTCCCTGTACCTTGAGGTGTCACATAATAATAATAGCAGTGAGCTTAATCTATGCTTTTAGCCTTTACCTCTAGCTGAGAAAACTAGTATTTCTAAGACAAATGTTATTTCTAGCAGCAGTAAAAGTCATCATATATGGAATTTTTAGCTGGCTTGGTTGGCCAAGTGGTTAGCGTATGCTCTCTCCAGCCAAAAGACTGCACGTTTGAATCCCGCTGTGGGCATGGATGTTTGTGATTGTCTGTGAAAATACTAGTGGTGGACAGTAGATGGCATTGGTGTAGATGATGTGGTTGGTGGATGAGGTTGATTGGTGGAGACAGAGAGTTGTAGAGTAGGTGCCCTTCCTCGATGAGTCTTGGACTCCCTGGAGGTGTCAAATAATAATAATAATAATAATAGTAATAATATGAGGGTTATAGGAAGACATCTGCAACAAGACAATTATCTTTCAAAATGGACACTTGCAAATGAATTCAAATTTTCACAGCAGAAGATAGTTTGTGCGCATTTTTTTTACAAACCTGGTCTTCATCCTGACTCAGAACTCAGACTAGGGAAAACACCTGAGGCCAATTCTTGGGACTGATATTTGATAACAAACTCAGTTTCTTCCCTCACACATGTCAGTTATGAGACTAGTGTCATTAAGGAATGAACATCCTTTCAATGGCGGCCGGTGAAATTTTAAGGGGGTGCTGCCTATACAAAATATATTTTTAAAAAATTCTTTTTTTCCTAATTAGTAACCAATTTATTAATAAATAAATCTGTAGATTTATTTATTAATAAATTGGTTACTGATTGGGAAAAAAATAATTTTTTTTTTTTGTATAGGCAACACCCCCCACTTAAAATTTCACTGGCCACCACTGCATCCTTTGAACCCTATCTTCTACCCCTTGAGCTGTAGAGAGAGAGATGTTAGACCCTGTTCACTATCAAGCCATAAGAATTGCAACTGGTGCATTTTGAACCTTGTCCATCCATAGTATGTTTGACAAGGCAAATGAACCATGTTTATCAATTTGACATCAACATCTCTCTCTCTCTCTCTCTCTCTTTCTCTATTACATGCTGCAAAAATAAAATAAATCTGCTAGACCATCTCTTGTGGCAAACTATTTTTTTTGTCCATGGCAGAAGAATAAGTACAACACCTAGCACACTGCCATACATCCCTTTGGTTTGCAAATAAAAACTCTCTTACAAGCTCTAGATATTGGGATAGACCACATAGCTTAGACACCTTGATGTTGAAAGTTTATTTTTCACTTGGTTAGAGTATAATAAAATTAGTTTAATCCTTTATCCAAGTGTGAGCAAACAAAGTTTGCGCCTGAAAGTATCTTCAGGACTGGATTAAGGTGGTACAACACCAGGGCAACTCATTGCAAAGGTGGAGCAAGCTACCAACACTCCTATCTCAGTATCTCCTATAATGCAAAACACATCTCCTTGCGGATATGTCTAATATTATGCATTAAGGGAAGGGCCACTACCCAAACTATATTCTGGGTAGTGGCCCTTCCTTTAATGCATAACATTAGACATATCTGCAAGGAGATGTGTTTTGCATTATAGGAGATACTGAGATAGGAGTGTTGGTATCTTGCTCCACCTTTGCAACAAGTTGCCCTGGTGTTGTACCACCTTACCCCAGTCCTGAAGATACTTTCAGGCGCAAACTTTGTTTGCTCACACTTGGATAAAGGATTAAACTAATTTTATTATAAGCTTAGACACCACTAAACACACTTCCAACATGTAGCTTTTTGTTTTGCAGGCTGCCCAAGTTTTCTATCCCTCCTGTCTACCTGCAGCGCTTTCAAGCTCATAGAATTGAATAATCTGATTTTGTACCTGACTACAGAGATGGTTCAAAATCAGAGACACTAGTTGGATCTGCTCAGATCCTACTAGAAAGTAACAATTTACAGCTGAACTGTATGGTGTAGAGTTTGTACTAAAATACGTAAGTCTGCATCGCTGCAAGAGGTACATGATATAATCAGATTCACAAAGTTCTCTATAGGCAATAAGCTGTGTTGAGCTAAGAAATACCTGGTGTTCTCTTGAATCCAACATCTCCTTGCTCAGTTAAGGAAGCTGCACTTGGATGTTCTCTTCTCTTGGATTCTGGGCTACATTGGAATCAAAGGAAATGAGGTTGCAGATGCTGTAGCTATCAAGCTCATAGAATTGAATAATCTGATTTTGTACCTGACTACAGAGATGGTTCAAAATCAGAGACACTAGTTGGATCTGCTCAGATCCTACTAGAAAGTAACAATTTACAGCTGAACTGTATGGTGTAGAGTTTGTACTAAAATACGTAAGTCTGCATCGCTGCAAGAGGTGCATGATATAATCAGATTCACAAAGTTCTCTATAGGCAATAAGCTGTGTTGAGCTAAGAAACACCTGGTGTTCTCTTGAATCCAACATCTCCTTGCTCAGTTAAGGAAGCTGCACTTGGATGTTCTCTTCTCTTGGATTCCGGGCTACATTGGAATCAAAGGAAATGAGGTTGCAGATGCTGTAGCTAGGTCAGCTTTTTTCTCAAATCTCACTCATCTGCCTGTCCCATACACTGACCACTGGTAGACTATCAGACATAAGCTTTTATCTCAGTGGCTGACATCATGGAATAGAGAGACCAATAATAAACTCCGATGAATTAAGCATGAGATTGAATTGTGGGAGTCTAGGTTGCATAGGGTCTATAAAGAAGAAATTGTTCTTGCTCGTCTATGCTTAGGTCATAGTCATCTCACACACTCCTGTCTGTTGAGGGGTAAATAATGAACCTATTTATCAATTCTGTGATACCAGACTAACCATTAGTCGTATCTCAGTCATATTTAAATTGACTACCCTTGTTTTGCCAGCAAGTGCAGGCAGTATTTTAGCCATATTCATAATCAGTCTAAACCCTATACACTCAGGCAGATTTTATCAAAAGCACCAAATGTTTCTTGAAGTTTCAAATTTTTATAGGAAACAAATGTTAATTATTATTATCAACAGGTCTCCATGGAGTCAAGAAACTCATCATGGGAGGTCCCACTTTAAATGCACAGCTCATCATACCTTGATTTAAATGCACTCACCACATTATCAGGTAATGCATTTCAATCACCTCCCACACTCCATGCAAAAAATTTACTTCTCATCCCCTTGCCCATACCTACCTTATACTTCCCGGGATGGCTTCTTGTTTTCCCCCATCTCCAGTTATTCTATGAAAAATTTCTTCCAGGTTAATTTGATAATTAGCCCTTACCAACTTATACATCTTGATCATGTCTCCCCCTCTTCCTTCTATCCACTATGCTCTGTAATTTGCATTTTTTCTCAATCTGTCTTCATATTCCACATTCCAGAAACTGACTTAGGCAATCATCTCTAAACTCACTTCAACTCATCATCATTTTGAAAACCAGGTGACTAAATCTGTGCACAAGAAACCATATGTGGCCTGATCAAAGTTATGTACAATGAAATCATAACATCCTTACTTCTACACATCAACGTTCTCTGCATCATTCTCATCACTTAATGTCTCCCAAGTATGAGTTGCCTCAGGTTTGAGGCAACTCGTACTTGGGAAAAAAAGGATTAAAACCAAGTTTATAAAATTGCTTGGTATCTTTAATGTATAGTATACCCAAGGTAAAAAACTTTCCACATCTTTCTCTCATCCTGAGATTTTTATTTAATAAGGTCAAAGCACTTTTTGGCAACTCGTATAGGTAAAAATTATAAGTTCTGCATTACTTCAATCTCGGTATACCTTAAGGTCTGGCTTCCACTGATGAGACCTCAATAAAGGTCGAAACTGCTCTGGGCAATGGCCTTTCCCTTAATGCATAGCATCATACATGCCCGCAAAGAGATGTGCTTTGCATTATAGGAGATACTAAGGCAAGTGATCAGATCTTATTCCACCTTTACCATGAGTTGCCTCAGACCTGAAAATACTTCAGCGTAAACTTGGCTTACTTGGAAAAAAAGGGATTAAAACCAAGTTTACAAAATTGCTTGGCATCTTTAATGTATAGTATATAGTATACCCAAGGTAAAAAACTTTCCACAAGTTTTGAATTTCACTAATTCTGTCACTTTTTCTGAGAAAAATAACTGATATCACTGGTGTCCTTGAGAGAGAAGATGGAACTTTTCATTTAGCATTTCTTCAAACATTGAAATAGAATATACATATATATATATCTCCTTTTATTTACTGTTCACTTGTTGACAGTCTCAGCTTTTACTGTTGAAGGATTCACCTTGCTACAATTCTTTTGAAGACTTCTATTAATTTATTTCAACTATCAAGTTTTCCAAAAACTTCTTAAAATAAAATTTTCTGCTCTGTGTTTTTAGACTTCCATTCTCTCTCTCTTTTTCGATTCTCTTGATACCTGAGTACTGAATGCTCTCTCTCTCTGTCATATGTTAATCACTCATCTACCTTCTCAGTGAGCATGCACACTTGTTCAACTAAGGAGCAACTGAGAAGTTAGTAATGGCTGATGCGTTATCATCATTGGCAAAAAAAGAATGTCTTTATGATGAACATCAAATATCACTACACTTAACAATAATGAATTACAATAAAGAACACTGAAATTATTACAACTCTCATATATCTGGCAAGTACATCAATCTCAAACACTTCACATTTTTTTAACATAAATATCAATTGCTTATTGGGCACATCACAAATGTTGATTATACATAGTTATGAAGTCAAATTAGCTAAATAGAAAAGCCATTGTAAAAGATTCATAATTGTAAATTATGACAACTTTTACAGACGCATATTGGCCAATAACTCTTAACACCATCCAATACAAAAACAATGTGTCATTAATATATTAAAAAACAGTGCCTTAAAGATTTGCTCCAAGCACTTAAGCATGAATTAAAAATTATCAGCAATACTTTCCTAAATTATGGCTACAGCAAAAATACTATCAACAAAATTCTTCACAAGAGTCTACTTGAAAACAAATAAACTGTAGCTGTTCCATGCATTAAAGGGATATCAGATAAAATAAACAGAATACTACACAAATACAATCTTAATGGCACCTTTAAACTTCCTGCAAAAGTAAAGAACTAATTCAAACACTCTGCCTTTTGTGTAGCCAATTTCTTGGTAGCCAAAACTTAGCTTTTCACGGATCATCTGATAAATTGTATGAAAGGAATAACGGCAATTTTTTAAAATTGGCCAAACTGTTTGCGAAGTTTGATCCCATTATGGAAAATCATGTTGAAAGGGCCCTACAATGAAACAATAGAATACACTATTTGAGTAAAGACAGTCAAAATGAAATATTGGAAACTTTAAGTAACGCAATCAGGGATACAATTTTATTATCAATTCGAAAATCTAAATATTATTTCATAATTTTAGACTGCACACCTGATGTAAGTAAAACAGAACAAATGACCATTATTATTTGTTCTATTTCCTGTGTCAAGATCAGGGAAAACTTTTTAGGTTTTGCAGATATATCAGATTCCACAGGACTTTATGTGCAACAATAATGGAACAACTGGAAAAATGGAACATTCCCATTGAAGACATGCGAGGTCAAGGGTATGACAATAGGGAAAATATGAAAGGGAAAAAATATGGGCTCCAAAATTTGCTTTTAAACAAAAATCCTCGAGCTTTTTACATGCCATGTGCTGCTCATACTCTAAATTTAATCATTAAGGGTGCAGCCAAAGTGAATGCAGATACAATTAGTTTCTTTGCAATTATTCAATAAATATACAATTTCTTTTCATTCTCCTGGGCAATCCTTTTAAAGTTCTTAAAAAAATTAACATTGAAACAGCCATCAGAAATGCAATGGGAATCCGCCCTATACGAGAAATTTATGATGCACTTTTTGAAATTTTAAATAATGAAAATTTTAATTAAGAAACTCAGCATAAAGCACAAACATTATGTGCTAAAATGAAGGACTACAAATTTATTTGTTCTCTTAAAATTTGGCATGATTTACTTCACAGAATAAAGCCTGTGAGTAAAATGCTTCAAGATAAAAAATATGAACATTACACTCGCTTTAGAATCTATCGAAAACTTAAAAATATTCTTACAAGAGTATTGGTCAGATACAAATTTTAAAGAAGTTCTAAACGGCAAAAGAACTCAGTGAAGAGGTGAATGGAGAACAAGAATTTAAAACTGGTACGGAAGTTCGACGATGAAAGAAGACACGATAATTTGACTATGAGCATCATGACGAAACGCCACAATCGCCAGAAGATAAATTTAGAGTGAATGTGTTTTATACACTTCTAGACGTTGAAATGTGTTCGTTAATAGAACATTTTGAACAACTAAAAACATATTATGATAATTTCAATTTATTGTATAGATTACTACAAATTAATAATGAAGATTTACGAAAAAATTGTGACGATTTAGAGATTCTCTTGATGGACGGCAACAATAAAGATGTAAATGCAATAGAACTATATGACGAGTTATGTGCTTTCCGGGATATTTTTCAAAAGGATAATTTAAATATTCAAAATCCTTTCGATATTCTTAATTTTATTGTGTCCAATAATTTATCTTTCCCTGACTTTTCAATTGCTTTAAGTATATTATTAACCTTACCTGTTAGTGTAGTGAACAGTGAACGTTCACTACACTAACAGGTAAGGTTAATAATATACTTTTCCAAGTTGGAATTGATTAAAACCTACTTAAGAACAAGTATGTCACAAAAAAGGCTTGTTAGTTTGGCATTAATAGATATTGAAAATGATATATGTGTGGAATTAGACGTTAAGACCATTATTTCTAATTTTGTGAATATGAAATCAAAACCCCTAAAATTTTAATTTAAAAAATTTCAAGTATATTTATGAAATTTAATTTATTTTCTGTTATTCTGTAAAGATATCATTTTTTGAATACTTATATTAAATGTTCTAACTGTTTCTGAATTCTTTTCTTATTTTCTCATCTATCTTGAGTTTCTTTTATTTTCCTAAAAGATAGTTCCACTTATAAAAAATATTAAACAATTTTTACAAGTTACTAAGAATTTAGTAACTTCTAAAATGCAAGAATTTTTTAAACTTTAGTTCAAATAAATTTTAACTTTAATTAAAATTCATTTTAATTTTGTTAGTGATTCGGGTCGATGAGAAGGCTATAATCCCTGTATCATTATATTCAATGATTAAAGTGAAGTGGCTTTATCAAAATTTGCTTTAACTTTTGAGAATTTTTTGAATATTCGGGTTTTTAACGATTATCCTGCCTAGTCAACACCCCTGGTTCATTACATTTAGCGAACCAATGTGTGGCTGTTCTGTCAAAATTTATTTAAGAAATTTCAAATAATTTAAATTTTTATTACCGTAAAAGAACCACACACGCCCGGATCGTTACAGGGACGCTTAGATAGACATTGCATGCAGGCGACAAGGACCCTGGTACCGGCTCTGAGGATTAGGATCTATTTCTTGCAAGGCTGCTGTAATTGGTGGACACATAAAGATGTGAGTGAGTGTCAGTTCACTATTGGGACAGTTGTTGCCTCACGAAGTCTCCAATGGTTAAGGCTATTTGAAAGACTATGGAATGATAAACTATCTGGCAGACGTGTTCTTAAAAAACTGGCCACTTGATAGGTATATTTAAATATAGATTTGTGAACATAATCTGCAAATTGTTATACTGTTGGCAGAAATAAATTTTTTGTATGCATCCTCTCACTTTTAAGTGAAAATCCTGTCCTTTTTTTTAAATACAATATCTTTAATAGAGTTTTGGCAAAAGTATGGATTTGCTATCTTTCTAAATGAGTGTCTGAATTAAGAGTTTAAATAGATTTTTTAATGGATGTCTGAATTAATATTTAGTGGATTGTGTGTGTGTGTGTGTGTGTGTGTGTGTGTGTGTGTGTGTGTGTGTGTGTGTGTGTGTGTGTGTGTGTGTGTGTGTGTGTGTGTGTTGAATCAATGGAGATGTTATATATATGTATTAAATATTTATTTATTAATTTTACCATTTTTTTTTTTGTAGCCATGTGATTCACATTATCCAGAATACATGACTACTGCAGCTATGTGCAAAAATTCAGGCATTAACCAGTCAGATATATTTTTTAGTTGGGAGGTTGCAGTTCCTACAGATATTGATATGCAACCTATATTTGAAAGAATAACAGAAAATACACCCTTCACATCGACTAATCATCAGGTAAGAGTCATTCTGTTAAATTATTTTGATAAATTATATTTTAATATTATTATTTTTTTTTATATTGCTCCCATACAAAAGGTTATTTGTTAACCTATAGTACATTTTGTACATTGGGTGCCCTAAGGATTTTTTTTTCTTTTTTCTATTTGTATCAATTTTATATTCTTGTAGCAAGGCTTATACATTTGTCATACATAACTGGTAATTAGCTTAAGGAATTAACAATGCATATAACGGATATTAATTAAAGCAAACTTTAATGAATGCTTTCAATATTTCGGCAACGTCACGTTGCCATCTTCAGGAACATACAAATATGGTATGTTCCTGAAGTTCTCATAATGTAGGCTTCCCAAATTTGGGGTAGTTTCATGCACCCAAATTTGTTGGAGTTTGAAACATTTTTTAGAGCTGCTGATGATTCCATGAATAATCTTTCGTAGTTGAACTTGCTGTGGTGTATTATTTTAGCTTTCTTCCAACGAATTCTATGGCGGGTATCTTAAGGCATGGTCTGCCAGTCCAGAGTGGCTGTACTGGTGAAACCGGATGTAGTCTTTGTGTTCTGAAATCCTGATATTCGCTGTCCTGCCTGTTTGGCCAAAGTAGGACAATTTACAGCTGCAAGGGACCTGGTATACACCAGGTAGGTCTAGGAGGAGTGGTTGGTCTTTGGTAGAGCAGATAAGGGATGCCAACTTTTTATATGGTCTATGACACGAAGTCAGGTCATATTTTTTGAGGATATTGGTTATTTTCTCAGAGGTGCCCTGGATGTCAGGGATGGTGATAGATTTAGTGTAATCTTTATTGTGTGTGTGGGAGGGGTTACTGGTTTTAGTATTTTTTTTATTTTTTGGGGGTTGTAGCCATTGGCTAAGAAAGTATAGAGGATGCGGTTTAGTTCAGTGGTTAGGGCATCATGATCTGAGCAGATTAATTTTGTCCTGTTGAATAGGGTTTTTATAACCCCCATATTGTTGTTGGGGGGGGGGAATTGCTGGTGAATGTATCTGCCTGTATGGGTGGGTTTTCTATAAAAAGAGAAAACCAAAGATCCAAAAATCAGAAAAAAAAGAACCAAAGATCAGGCTGGCGAGTGATTAGAGCATCTAGGAAGGGGGAGGGTGTTGTTTTCCTCTTTTTCTAAGTTGAACTGGACTCTGGGGTGTTGGTTGTTTAAGTGGAAGGAGTGGAGTGTATCTGAGCCATGTGGCCAAATAGCGAACACATCATCCATGTACCTAAGCCAAATAGTGGGGTTTTGTGGAGCTTCGGCAAACCTATTGACCATAGGTTTGACAACCTTTATTCTTCTTTGAGTTTGATAAAAAAATAAAAAATAAAGTTGTTACCAAGACAGGATTAAATACTAATTTGGGCAGATAGACTAAAGAAAATCCAAGTGAATTATTTTGTTAATGAGCACTTTATCCATGTATTTCATATTGGCATGAATGATTGTATGCAATGCTCAGAAGGAAGGCAAATATTATAAGGACCAGGAGTGAATGAACTTCTGGTCAGATGTGATGGTTCTTATGTTATAAAATATATAGGTTACAGTAAGAAGATAAATATTATAGGGATCAGAAGGTTGAATGATATATTGCCATGTATTTTTAGGGTATGTGTGGAAGATATCTGAAGTCTATCTGCCCAAGCTGAAAGTTCTCTTTAAAATTTACAGAAAAGATACAATATTAGCATCACTCCATATAACTCTCTCCAACTTTGTATCACCAGCAAACAAACTGAATATCCCTGTTCAATCCATATGATCACAAATAAGTTGAACAGTAGTGGCTGATGAACCAAACCCAATGACCTGCTGTCACCTACCTTTTCAGAAACAGAATCTCTCCCTCCATATCATACACACAAGGTGCTGGTATCTTCTGGACAATCAGTCTCCTGTTCACCTGTCTATTATTCAGTCTATATTCTTGATAATCTGGCAGATGAAATTTCTAATAGATCTGAATTGAAAAGGGGTACATAGTGAGTGTTTAGAATCGTTCAGTACATTACTGCTTTGATTAAGAGGAGAAGGATGTGTTACTGCCCATATCATTGTTCAGCCTACACATGAAACTGTAGTGCACAGATTTGGTCACCTAGTTTTCATTGTGATGAGGAAATTCTGGAGAGAGAGAGAGAGAGATCTAGAAACATTTTCATTCATTCTATAATTCATTACATTTAAACAAGCTTTATAGGAGAAAAGTCTAAAAAACTTTAAAAGATTAAAAGGTTGTTGGTGTGCAGCTGAGGAGTTACCATGATGTTGAAATAGAGAGCGAGAATCATGAATGATAAGTTGGCATAGCTGTGTGAATAGAAAGGAATGCAGTTTGTAGATGTATTTGAGGGAAGAATGTATTTGAATAGTTTTGGTGTAAATCAACTGGAGAGACTGTTGCTAGAAGGAAGTGTGGTGAATGTTGTGAACAAGAGATCAGAAGAGATCTCTAGGTCATCTTTATAGTGTACATCCCAGTAATGCTGAATACTTTAATTTATGAATGCTGTTGATGCATGTGAAAGGACCAAAATCATTCAGTGACCTAAGAACAGTAAATGGTGTAGTACATCCGACATACCGAGATGCATGTAAGGCATTGAAGGATGAAACTCACACACTTCTCTGTATAGAAGATGATTTTCACCGGCCCAGTTGTCTTTCAATGTAATAATTTCAAACTCATCATCATCTTTGCACCTTTTGTTTGCTGTAATGTTGGTTCACTGCAACATGACTGACCTTCTGTCACTATCGTCAACTTACAAAAAAAAAAATATTTTTGGAAGATGTCTTACACCAAGAACATTCTACTCATTCTCAGGTTCAGTTTAATGAAGCAATATGTAATGAGGCATTTCTCAGATTTTAATCAGTTGTTAAGTCAATATGCGACAAAAGTGTTAAAAATTTTGGTCTTCCAATACCAAGCAATCCTTTGCTCTAGATACAGATTTAATTCAGGAAACCTCATACAATTTCAGTGAGGGATTTATTAAGTTGGCATGAACAATCACTACTTCAGATCAAGCTGAAGTTTTTCACAAGCTGTGAAAATCAATCAGGGGAAACTGTTTTTCCTTGGATGCTCCAAGTGGTACTGGGAAAATATTTTTACTAAATTTGTTATTAGCTAAGTTGAGAAACCAAAGTAAAATCACTCTGACTGTGCATCCTCAGGTATAACAGCTCCTCTATTGCTGGTTGAACTGCTCATTTTACTTTCAAAGTATACCACTTACATATGTGACTAATGCTACACCTATATGCAATATATCAAAACAAAGTAATTTGTTGATATTGTTTACAGAAGGTTTATTTGATTGTTTGGGATGAATATATAATGTCCCATAAAACATCTGACAGAACACTGAGGGATATCAGATCAAATGATCAAAGAATGATTGGAATAACTGTTTTATTTGCTGGTGATTTTTGACAAACACTGCCTGTCATATCCCGCAGAACCAGGGTGGACGAAGTGAATGACTGCCTTAAGAAATTTTCACTATGGCATGATATAGAGAAGTTTTCTCTCAAATCCAATATGTGTGTGTGTGTGTGTTCACCTACATGGAGACTCTAATGCACATTCCTTCTCAAAACAGTTAAAAATTGGCAATGATGAAGTACAGCAAAGAGAATTAAATTAACACACCTAATATTGGGAAAATTGTTCAAAGTGCAGGCGAACTGTTGTGCAGTGTCTACCCATCTATTGAGAACATAATAGAAATGTCACCTTCTTGGTTCAGAGAGAGAGAGAGAGAGAGAGAGAGAGAGAGATATCGTTGTGTTGGATCCTACTTCTTCTCAATCTATACTTTGGATCCGACATGATTATTATTACGATGTTCTTAACTAATTGATAAGTTGTAAGTTGATTTCTAACTCAAATATAAAGAAAATTTATATTTAAAGACTGCACCACTTTATATTTGAATTAATTCAAGAATTGAAGATAAACCAACTCTCAACTACCCTTCCTTTATATGTTGTTATTATATATACTGGCCGAGTATATTTGACTTACTTAATTCACCTGCTTTGGTTCTAATATTTTATGAATGGTGCAGTAAAAGAGATTCAGGCAAAATAAAACTTTTGATTAACAAAAACAAACATTTAATTTTAGAATCACAAATTGTACACTTAAGATCAAAACACTAAATAAGTTATTATAAACACTTCAGCTTTTCTGATAATACTGTCATACAAACTCAGACAATGGTAAATTTGTTATCTCTAATACAGTCTTCTCACAGTTCCTTAAGTTCCAAATACAATAAAATCGCAGTAACACCTCTTTACAAGCAAACACTTTTAAATTTACACTTCAGCTAATCTTCACAATAGTTACTGTTAACATAAGGAAATTCTAGGATGAAACTCACACACTTCTCTGTATAGAAATATTAATGGTTGGAATAATCTTACCGATAATCTTCTATCTTCATCAACTTATACACAAACACTTTTTATAACCGTAAACACTTTTAACAATAATCGGCACTCATTAAAATAAATCTTCAAAGCATTAACTGAATTAATTCACAGTCACTATACACATAAACAAACATTCTTGCATGAAGTACTACTGATCACTCATGAATTAAGGCAATACACAATAATTCTTTATCTTGAAGTTTTATATGCACATTTGTTCATTCCTCCTGCATTCAAATAATTCTTTAAGCACTATAATTCTAAACACAGCTAACGGTAAACTTCCATTTTACAGCCTCTACTATTCTCTACGCGATGCTTTATTTCAAGATTCTGTGTGTCCTTGACAGGTCGGCCCTGAAATTAAATCTCAACTCAAGTATTGCTAGTCTATTTAGTAGTCGCTCAGCTGTCTTCCGTAGCTATAATTGTTATTCTACAACTTATTAGCTAACCGCCTCTTGACTAGTAGACTTTATTTAGCTGCTTGCGTGACTTGCTGACTCGCTATTATCGCACTGTGATTCCCGAATGCTCCGATTCCAACCTAATGTCAATCCTCTCCTTTCTCTCTCTCTTAATTCATCTATAATTTCAGCGTTCATCGCTTATATATCCGTTTTTCCTGCCTAAATTGTTCTCGTGATCTAAAACTCTTTTCAATAAACCTTCACTTCATGTGGTGTTCCAACTCGCGCTCGCTTACTTACATGCATCTCCATGACAACCAAACAAAATATAATAAAATTGAGCTATTACATAACGTTAAATTTCTACAAATAGGAATAAATAGAGAATATTAACATTTCAATTAATGCGCAGTTAAATTATCAAATACAAGTTCTTATAATATTAACATAGTAATAATAAAATAGCTTAATAATATTTAATACACTCTTTTCATTATTAATACATATATCTTTGAATAAATAATTAAATATTAGACAAAATTAAGGTAGTTATATGAATATTAAATTGTGAAATAAGTTGTTTACATTAAATGATATTTACAAGTCTAGCCTTTGTGATGGAAGATCATGTTGGATTCTGAAGCAAATAATAATTACTCCAATCTCTATATATTCAGAATCCAACACTTGCACATCGAAATGACGGCGTGTCAATAATGAAGAAATTGGTTATTAATAAGATTAATGGATCTATTAGTGTTTACAAATCAATAGATACTCCTTTGGATGTAAATGATGCAATTCATTTTAAAATGGAATTTTTAAATTTGCTTAATCCACCTGGATTGACTGGTCATGAAATTAAATTGAAAAAAAAAAAAAAAAAAAAATCTGCATGTCCAAATCTTTGCAATGGAATTAGGCTTCAAGTAAAATTGATGAAACCAAATATATTTAAAGGTCCTTTTATTTGAGAAATTGCTTTCATTCCTCGGATACCCCCCTCATTCCTACAGACTATCCATTTGCATTCAAATGGTTACAATTTCCAATAAGAGTTTGCTTTGCAATGACGATTAATAAAGCCCAAGGACAGACCCTTAGGTATGCAGATTTAGATTTAAGAGATGAATGTTTCAGACACGGGCAGTTATATATGTAGCATGTGCTTGAGTTAGCAGTCTTGAGAATTTAATTATTTTTTTCGAGGATGATGAAACATCTAATGTTGTTTGCAAAGAAGTGTTATAATGCTCATAATTTTACACCATGATGAAAGCACTAGCACCAAATACTGAAGTGAACCGCTGACAGTATAAGTTCACCTCGGTGAAGCGGGAGGGCTCAGCTAGTTTTATATAACTGTGAACAGGAGGTATGTGGGGAATTGAGCAAGCTTGATGTTAATAAGGCTGTGGGACTTGATGATATATAACATGTAATTTGAAGGAATGTGAGGGAATTGACATCTGCCTTGGCATATTTGTTTAATGAGTCTTACATTGGATAAACTTCCAGAGGAGTGGAAGAAAGGGAAGATTGTACTGTTTAACAAGGGAGTGACATAACTCAAGCATCAAATTATAGGCCAATCTCTGTGTCAGGTGTTGTGGGTAAAATGATTTCGCAAACCTGCACTCTCCATCAAAAATATTATCATTTTTGATGGAGAGTGCAGGTTTGCGAAAAGGAAGTCATGTTTTAGTAATCTATTTCCTTATTACAATAAGGTGACAGCTTCTTTCGACGAGGGAGATGGATGCACAGTAGCATACTTAGATTTTACAAAGTCTTTTGATAGACTATCACATAAGTTTTTAGTCAAAATAGAATGGATGGAGATGAATATTAGATTAGTGCACTGGATTGGATATTGGCTATCTGATAGGTATCATTAAGTTGTGTGTGGGAAAGCAATATTCTGAAAGAGGAAAATCGTTAGTGGTGTGTCTCGGGGGTCTGTTTTAGGGCTATTGCTGTTTAATCTGTATGTTAATAATATTGGGGAAGATTTGAATGGGGATATTCAATTGTTTGCAGATGATGTGGCTTACAGGAAGAGGTGAATGGACAGGAGAATGGGATAACAGTTCAATGTTGCAAAATATAAAGTATTAAAAGTTGGAAAACAATGATGGGATGTAAAATTTATTCTTGGTGTAGTTATAGTGTTATAGGTGGAGGAAATAAGAGATAAGAGATCTTAAGATGGTGGTGGATAAGCATCTAAAATTTAGAGGGCACATTTGCCAAATTTGTAAGGGCAGCACAGTGA
The DNA here is from genome assembly GCF_054136105.1 of Typopeltis vanoorti. Taxonomy (NCBI): domain Eukaryota; kingdom Metazoa; phylum Arthropoda; class Arachnida; order Uropygi; family Thelyphonidae; genus Typopeltis; species Typopeltis vanoorti. Next base: position 28,906,007 of record NC_143562.1, on the reverse strand, counting down.
ATCCTTACTTCTTCAAGTCAGAGGACACTGACTTGAAGAAGTAAGGATTCTGATTCCATTGTATAAGGTCTTGATTAGGCCACATATGGACTACTGTGCACAGATTTGTTCACTTGGTTTTCAAAAAGATGAAGAGATATTGGAAAGGGTCCAGAGGCAATTGAATATCCCCATTCAAATAGTTTCTGGTATTTGGAATGTTGAGTATGAAGAAAGGTTGTGAAGATACAATGTGCAGAGTCTATAGTCGATAGGGGGAAGAGGAGTAATATGATAGACATACAAGTTGGTAAGGGATTGTTACAGGATTAACATTGAAGTTATTTTTCATAAAATGATGGGAGAGAACAAGAGGTTATTCCTGGAAGCTGTATAAGGAAGGTGTGAAGAAGAGAGTGAGAAGCAGGTTTTTTGTATGGAGAGTTGTGAAAATGCATTGCCTGAGAGTGTAGTGTTTGCAAGAATTTGAATGTATTTAAGACAAGGTATTATGATCTGTGTGTATGACAAAGAAACTTCCCATGATGAGTCTTCGTCTCCATGAAATCTTGGGATAATAATAATAATAAATTTTACACATTTATTATTATTATTTCCCAACCTTCATGTAGTCAGAAGACTCATTGTGGGAGAACAACACAATGTCTGTCATACCTCTCCTTAAACTCATCCACTGTCTTAAACTTACTTCTTATCCTTTTACTCACCACTTCCTTTTGCAACTTCCAGGGATGCTCATTGTCATAGCTCCTTCCTCTCGTTCTTCCATATGCAAAAAGCATCTTCAGTGTTAACATGATAATAATCCTTCAATAGATGAAATGCCTCGATCATAATCCCCCCACTCCCATTTATCATCTATCTATATCTTCTGCATTCTGTATGCCCTCAGTCTGTCTTCATAATCATTGTACAGTCCTTTTTCTTATCTGTCTCTGCACCCTCTCCTAGGTTATTTCATCCCCTTCAACTCCCAGTGACTAGATCTGAGCACAGAAATTAAGATATGGTCTGATCAAAGCTTTATACAATGAGACCACCACACTTTTATCTCTGGCAGTCAATGTCTTCCTCAACATTCCCGCAATTCTCTGAGATGTCTTTGCAATACGTCCTCAGAACTTCAAATCTCTATCCACAGTCACCCTGAGATCCCTAACTTCTTCCAGTATAATCCCACTAAGTGAGTTTGAAGTATCTCATCTGTGGATCCCAAATTTTCAAACCTTACATTTAGTTGCATTATACTGACATCCCCATTTGTTTGTCCACCTTTCCAACCTATTCAAATCCTCTTGAAGAGCCAAACTATTGACACTTATTACTAATAACCCTCCCAAGCTTCACATCATCTGAACATCTGCTCCCTCATATACAGCTCTCTGATATCTACCAGATAGCCAATCGCCAATCCACTAACCTGATATCCAAACCCATATGTTGCAACTTATAATGTGGCACCTTGTCAAATGAATTTGAAAAAAAAAAAAAAATTATAATGTATGCCTTATCATCATCCATTGCTTTTGTTATTCTATTCTAAAAGGTCACCAAGTTGTTAAAAAATAGAGTGCCCTTAACAAATCCATGCTCACCTACATAATATTGCCCTCATCTGCCCAATTCTGCATTCAGGATCTTACCAATTTCTCCAAAATCTTAATAACTACAAAAGAAATATAAACAGGCCTATAGTTTGATAATTCCAGCTGGGGTGCTATCTTACCCTCCTTCCACTCTCCAGGAACCTATTCCATTGCAAGACTTTCATTAAACAGCCAAACTAATTGCACAATCAGTCCATGGATCATTCCTGTAAAACAAGTAGTGAAATTTCATCTAGGCCCCCTGCCCTGTTATTATGTAGTGTACTCAGTATTCTCAATACATTCTCCTTCATCACTTCCAACATTTTATCACTCATTATCCTTTGAGAAATATAGCCTGCTGTACCAGAATGAAATACTCTAATAAAGTGATAATTAACTAATTCAATTATGTTATCTGTTTTGGTCATCCAATTCCCATTTTCATCCAACAAAGTAATCCATCTACTATCATTTTTCCTCCTACTCACCACATACCAAAAAAACTCCTTGGAAATATCCTTAGATTGCAGTGCCTGTCTCCTCTCTTATTCTAATTTTTCTCTATTGACAGTCACTTTTCTAGCCTGAGCTCTGTATTCCTCATGCAACTTTTCTCCACCTCTCTCTTTATATTCCTTCCATAATCTCTTTTTCTTTTGCAATTCCTCTTTTATTTCTCTTGTCATCCATTTGACTCCAAATTGCTTTATCTTCTTCTTCACTTGAGGTATACAATCTGCCTTTGCTGTCAACAATTTTTTTTTTTAAATATCTCCCACTAATGATCCCTCTTTCTTCAGAATTCTTTCATCCATTTTACTGCTGTAAGTTGGTATCTAAGTTCTAAGTCTATGATAGTTGCCCACCTTATAATTCCACATAAATTTTTTCTATTTTAATACCTCCACAAATCCTTACTTCATCCTCCAAGTCAGAACTACATAGTCACTCTCATTAATGATAGTCAAGAATGTCATATCAGTCAAAATCAGATCCTCTGGTGATATGACCAAATCCAAAACTCTTGATCCTCATGTTCCCTCCACCACATTCATGATCACTTCTTGGCACTTGCCAAACTAATCTGCCTATACATTTCCTGCTCTTCACCAGTTATATTCCTTGGTCTGTAGCAACATACCATTAAATATCTTGTTGTATAAACACCTACTCTCAAAGCCATTAGTGTTACCTCCACTGTGATTTTCCACCCTGAGAGGACAAATTCATCTCTTATCATGAGTAACACTCCACCATCACGTTTTTTCTCCCTGTCCTGTGAAGTATGTTATACTCTTCAATTTCTACCCTGTTAGAACATTTTCCTCAGTTAATGATGTTTCACTGATACCAACAACCTTTGGAGTGTCTTAGTCAATCAATGCCATAAACGTGTTCCCTTTATTTCTAATGCATTTGTATACAGAAAAACCAGTGCATTGCCATTTTTACAGACATTATTACTCCCCTCATACTCCACCTGGTTCTGTAATATAGTGTACACCCTCTCATTTCTCAAGCCACTATTACCACATGAGACCATCCCTGCTACATTCCCCTTGTGCAATCCAATTCTAGTTTCTCTGCCCCAATACACTCACTTGCCCAGAAAACAATAGTCTCTTCAAATGCCTACACCCCTCTGCATTCAAATGTAATCCATCTCTTGCATATAACTCTGATACTTGGAAAAGAGGTCTGGAAATGTGGATGTGGAATACATTTGAGGATAGAAGAGTATTCCACACATCCACATTTCCAGACCTCTTTTCCTACATATTTATTCTCCTACACTCTATATCATTATCATACCACGGCAACATGCTGTCTTTCTTTGGACACATTTCTGCTGCACTGTCTCTAACATCAACCTTAAATCCCATGTTACCTGAGATTCACATTACCTCTCAGGTCATTTGTCCCAATCATTACTATCTTCTCCTCTACATTTTCACATGTCTTCACCATCGCTTCTCTACTCTGCACATCCTGAATCATCAACTCTTCATGCATGATGCTCTGAACATATTCATTCATCCTTCTCTCACTGGTATCCCTGACTCTTACAGCTTCCAATTTCTCTCTCTCTCCTTTCTCTCCAACTCTTCATTCTTATCTCTCTCTCTCTCTCTCTCTCTCTATCCCTTGATTTAATACTCTTTCTCGACTTTCTGCAGTTTCTGTTCTTCCTCTGTTTCTCCCATTCTCTCTCTCTCTCTCTCTCTCGCCTTTTCTCTTTTATGCCATTCTCTTATACCTACTCTCATTCATCTCACACTAGCTAATCTCTCCATCCTCCTAATATCCTTGTTCACCCTCCTCAACTCAGTCTTCATTTCTTCAATCTCTACTGTCAACAGTTCTCTCTCTCCACACATCCTGCTTTCAATTTGCATTCACACTCACAGTCATGGCGATCAGACAACCATCGCCATCTGCTACACCCAAGGTTAAATCCATTTATAAGTCTTTAATATTCTCCTCACCCTCCAAAACACTAGTATCTGAAAATTGAATTTCATCCATTTCTGCACTATCTCTGCTGGTGCTAAATCTCAAGATCGAGATATGTATGTCTCCGAGTGCCTCCCACTGCCTACATTTCATGCAAACATACACATTCTCCTCCCACACCTGCCACATTTGTAAACAATGGGATGCATACATACTGCATGCCTAGTAAGCAACAAAATTATTAACTATGCTACAAATAACAGTAGTCTTTAAATGCTTGGGGACTGGGCATATTGCTAAACCTGACAGTCTCCATGTTGAATGCAATCAATACAGCTGGATTCAATACTGAGACAATAAAATCCTAACAAAATAGCACACAAACATACAAAAAGATCATTAATTTGTATGGTGCAAACTTAAAACTCAGTATTAGCAATGAAATAAACACAATAATATCTTTCCTCATTACTAATACTTATCTTTTTTTTTTTAACAGTTTGTGACATGTGTTACCTTTGTCTTCACACTACCAGCAGCCTCTCAATTTTTCTCCAAAAAGTTTTAAGTCTTTGAATCATTAGTATGTAACATTCTGTCTGATCATTTTTCATCCATATATGGAGTAAATTCTTCAGTATATAAAACACCTTTGAAAGTAATCCATGAATGTCTACATTAACAGCATTTTTGTTAAGCATATGTGTGGTTGTAACATCATGGGGCATTTTATCAACTCTTGCACAGCTCCATGGCATCAAGGAAACCTTGGTACTAAGTGTTCTATAGATATATTTTTTTATGTTTTCAGTTAAGAAATTTTCTTTATTATGTTGGAAGAATGGGAAATAGAATCTGTTTTTCAAAAGCATTTTTTACATTTAGGTTTTAGAAAGTATATACTTTGGTCGTCATTTCTTAATCCGATGTATAGCTCAACCAAAAGATCAAGCTGGAAATCTTGGAGTTCCTTTAAGAAGCCCTCCAATTAAAATTGGAACCAATGGTAATTTCTCAAGTTTTAGTTATTATTATTATATATCTTTAATTTGCAAGATCTATTTGTCATAGGAGTTTCACTCCACCTATTACCCTACCACCTTATGAAAATATCCTCCTCTCATCACCTTATAAGTTTCAATCATATTATGCTCTGTAATTTACTGAATAAATTCTAGAATGCATGAAATGAAATTGAATGCTGGAATTAATGTTTATAATGTTTTATGTTTATATTTTATCATATAAGCCAACAAGAAAAGTATGCATATGATGAACAAATTTCAAATGCAAACTTTTTTTTGGTTATGCAATAGTAAAAAATGAAAACAAGATTAATCAGGGAGGAAACATGAAGATTATGAAGAAGCTAATCGTATTGTATGGACAGAATCCATTTTTAAGAAATCAGCAGAATTTCCATGTTACAAGGTCATCTTTGTAGCTTGGTGTATCTTATAGTTCTTATGGAAGTTTGTCTGTTTTTTGCTGGATGGAAAACCTGAGTTTCTGGTAGATAAAACCCTACCATTTCTCCATATGAGACTGTCTAACTCACCTTCAGTTGAAAAGCATTTATAAACATTCTTTACATCCTAGATAGGATTCAAAATGAGGTCATTCTAACCTAAGGGCATTATCAGTACTGACTGAGCTATGGAAGCTCATTCAAACAGGATCAGATGACTTCTTTATGTTGAAAAGATCAAATATTTTTGTTTTTTAAAATAAAAACAAAATTTTCTGATACTCAACTCATGGTATGAAGATAAAGAATGTTGGAGGTCAACCCTATTTTTGGATAATGTTTTAATAAAAATATCCAGATAACAAAGAAATGATTGTCATCACCAGTAGTGTTATTAATAAACCAGAAAAATGCCTCTGCACACGATGAAAATGATATGTCATGGTATATTCCCTTTAGTTGAAAGGGACCTTGCTGCTGATGTGAAGAAAATTTCTGAGAAATAAAATTGCTTTTTCAACTGAAGATGAATTAGTCTAATACAGTACTGACAGTGTTGAATGAATTCTTCAAAGGTGAAGGCTGTTGAATCCTTTGCATTAAAAAAAAAATCAACAAATCCAAAACAAATTTTGAAGAGATTGAAACAGAAAACTTGCCTTATACTGAATGACAAACATGGTTTCAGGTTTTTTTGTGGATTAGTCATTTGTATGAGTAAAGGCTGCACTTTTTGGCATATGTTTCTCATGGGTCTTCCAATTTCTGGTTTTTTGCCAAGGCACTTATGAATGTTGCCTGATATTTAAGGGTGGTAAGAAAAGCAAAAGCGGATTACGAAAGAAAATTGGCCATGAAGGCTAAAGTGAATCCCAAACAGTTTTTTCAATATGTTGCAAGTAAAAGGAAAAATGTTCATGGCAGATTGATTTTAAAAAATGCTGAGGGTAGGGAGGTAACCAAATCAGTCGATATAGTGGAATTACTGAGCAAGCACTTTGCAAGAGTATATCATCCAGGTGGTGACATTGCAGGAATGGAATTGTGATGAATGAACTAGTCTATTACAGAACCTCAATGTCAATACATCTGTGCGATTGGATGGTATACCAGTTCATGTCGTACGTGAAGCGGCTAAAGAATTGTCAGTGCCCTTGACCATTTTGTTTAATTTGAGCCTCAGGTCTGAGTCAGTCCCAAGGGGGTGGAAAGAGGGGAAAATAGTTCTGCTGCATAAAGGTGGTTCCAAGGCTGTTGTTGAAAATTACCGGCCAATCAGCATAACAGGAATCATTATCAAGGTCTTGGAGAAAATAGTCAAGAGGAAAATACGATTGGATAGATGAAAATAGGATACTGTATCGGGGACAGCATGGTTTTGTGAAGGGTACATCATGCCTCATCTTGCTCACGTATTATAACACAGTGACGGCTGAACTGGATAAGGGTAATGAGTTTACAGTGATTCTACTGGACCTTGCTAAGGCCTTTGACAGGATACCACATGGAATTTTAATCAGTAAATTGCAGCATATGGGAATGGATATAGGGTTGGTGAGATGGATAGGAGTGTGGTTGACGGAGAGATATCAGAGAGTGGTTTATTCAGAAGTAGAGTCCACAAGACGCCTGTGACTAGTGATGTGCCACAAGGATCTGTTCTTGGACCACTGCTGTTTAATTTGTTCATTAATGATATAGGAAAGGATCTGACAGGAACAGTTCATTTGTTTGTGGATGATGCAAAGTTGGGTAGAGCAATCGTGAGTGCACAGGATGTCAAAATTTTGCAAGATGATTTGGATAGATTGGAGGTCTGGGCTAAGGAGAATGGATGTCAATTTAATGTGGCAAAATGTAAGGTTATACATTTTGGGGTGAAAAGATTAGCAGCAGTTTACTACATTGGTGGAACTGTACTCCAGGAAATTGATGAGGCACGAGATTTAGGAGTGTTGGTGGATAAGGAATTGAAATTTAGGGGACACATTGCAAAAGTGGCCAAATCAGCTCATCAAATCACTTGGTTGCTGAAGAATACATTGGCAACCAGACACAAGCAGGTTATTGTTCCTCTGTATCGAGCCTTGATAAGCCCCCATCTCGACTACTGTGCCCAGATTTGGTCACCTAGGTTTCTTCTTGATGGGGAGGAGGTTGAGAGGATCCAGAGGTGAGTGACCAAGATGATAGCAGGTCTGTGGAATGAACCTTATGCGAACAGGTTGAGGATTTGTGGGCTGCAAAAATTGGTTGATAGGCGGAGATGGGGAGATATGATTGAGACATTCAAATTACTGAAGGGTTTCTATAAAATTAATTCAGAAGATATTTTTGACAGGGCTGGTTGTGGGAGGACTAGGGGACATCCATGGAAACTGGGCAAAAGTGTGGTTAGTAAAGGTGTTAGAGCTGGGTTCTTTACTTTTAGAGTAGTGAATGAGTGGAATGGGCTGCCAGAGTCTGTGGTGGATGCTGTGACAGTGAATAAGTTTAAGGCGAGGTATGATAGATACTGTATGAATTTCGAATAGTTGTGATGAATATGATTTGGGGCCTCCCTCAATGAGTCTAATGACTCCCTGGAGTTGCCCATAATAATAATAATATTTATGTTCCCCTAAATCCAGTTACAAATATTTCTCTCTCTCTCTCTCTCTCTATCTATCTATCTTTTTCTTGGATACCTCAAGTTTTTTATCCTATGAAGAGTAAACTCAAATGGGCATATGATAAGCCACGATAACAGAGATTGCAGTGGACCTGCAATAAGTGGCCCATAGGATACTAGCTGCATGCAGTCTGTGTAATTGGAGTAGCCTCATCTAGGTTGATAAGGTAGAACCTGGATTTGGGGGACTGAGAAATATCAGAAACTAGATCTGCAGACTGAAATATTTGGAACTGGATTTAAGGAACATAAATATCAGCAACATTGGAAAGTGCCTTTGCAGAAAACTAGAAATTGGAAGATCCAGACTGAGAAACATACACCAAAGAATGCAGTCTCTATAGATATAAATGACAAATGCACACACATGCAAAAAAATTAGTTTTGGATTTGTTGATTTCTTTTTTTAATGCAAAGCATTCAACAAATTTCACTTTGGAGAATTTATTCAATGCTGCACTATTTCATGAACTAACTTTGATTTAAGCTAAGCATAGTGTTCACATTTTCAAATATTATCTCATAGTCATCATCAGTTGCAGTAAGGACTAATGGTCAAACAAACATACCAGATACATTAAACAACTAACCAAATACATCTATTTAAAACAAAAACACTTAACAGAACTTTGATATAGACTTAAAAGGAATAGCACAGGGAATAAATATGAATAAGTGGGGGTACTCAGAATACGATTGATATATAACATGAATAATGAGGTTGCATATACATCTTTCACTTAGATTTCTCGCAGCATCTTCAGGATGTTTTAACTAAAAAAATAATGAGATAAGTTCTGAGAATTCAAAACAAAACAATTATTATTGATAAAATGATAGTACAGTTTAAACACATGATATGTCTAGCATACTTGCTGGCCATTGTTACGTATACTTTTAGATGAATACTAGCTTAGAAGAGATCTGATATGCTATGTGAATGGATGAGACACTCCAAATGTCATGCAAAATGAGGCATCATTTTTGTTTAGAATCTGGTGAGGTTACATGTTCACATATCATCTCACTAGATGCTTTGAAAATCTGAGATAGAAGACTATCATTAAGTTAAGGTATCCGAGTCAATGATACATGTATCAGAGTTTCATGAAGGTGCAGGACATAATGCCTAATTTGTCCTCGCATCTGTGGGCAATATCACTGAAATGCTCACTAACACATTTCAAACCTTCTACTGTTCTGACATAAGTCTTACTGCAGAAACAGGTGATCTTGTAGATGTCAAGATATTTTTGTAAAGAAATATAAAAGCGATATATCTGGAACCTCCACCAGTGTAGGGAAAGACATAAGTGTTAATTAACATCTGATGTTTGTGATAGAGTGTGCATGGTTTTTTTTTTTTGAATAAATAACAATTTTTAAAGAATTTCTGTGAATAGCCATTTTCATCTTTTAGAATATTATTATTATTGTAGGCCACCTCCAAAGAGTCTGAAGATTCATCGTGGGAGACCCAAACTATCCATACAATCTCTCACACCTCTCCTTGAACCTATTAACATACAAAGTACTAAAACTGACTCTAGCAACCTATTCCATTAATTCACCCTTCAAGCAAAAAATCTAGTCCTCATGACACTATTAACCAAACTTTTACTCAACTGTCACCGATGACCTTGTTCTGCCCCCCTATAGCCAAGCGCAAAAACATTTCCCCTGCATCGATCCTATAAAACTTTTTAATTAACTTAAATATTTCTATCATATTCCCCACTCTATTTTTTGCCTATCAGCCCACTTTTGCAATCCACACATCCCCAATCTATCCACATAGGGAATGAAACATTCCACAGACCACTAACCATCTTGGTCACGTTGCCTGTGAATCCTCTCCATCACTTTCCTTATCCCCAAGTCACCCTGGAGACTTGGGGATTACTTAGTACAGTAATCTAGAAGTATCAAAGCTTTATAAAAATTAATACAACTTCCTTATCTCTACTTGTTAGCATGCTCTTCAATAGCCAAGTAATGTTATGCATTACCTTAGCAACCTTAGCAGCATGTCCTCTAAACTTCAGCTCTCTGTTCACCACCATCCCTAGCTTCATCTATTTCCTGGAGTACAGTTCCATCAATGTGGTACACAGCTTGTAATCTGTTAACCAAAAATGCATATCTTTAAATTTCTCCACATAAAACTGATACTCATTATCTTTTGCCCATACCGATAGCCTATTTAAATCATCCTGTAAGCTCTCCACAACGCCTTGATTTACTATTACTCTAGTTAATTTTGCATCATCAGAAAACAACTGAATATTTCCTTTTGGGTTATCTCCATTATCATTTATGTACAAATTAAGCAGTAGTGCTCCTAGCATTGAACCTTGCAGCACACCAGTAGCCACCTTTCATCTGGATTCTGCTTCTCTGTAATACCACTTTCTGATATTTCTCGAGCAGCTACCCTTTTATCCACATAACCAGTGCAATATCCATCCCTATTTGTTCTAATTTGCATGGGGAATGAATAAATTCATCTTCTGACTAAAAACAGAGTTCCACGTAAAGTTCTATTTTTTAACATTGTCATATTTCTAATCTTTTTTTATAATGGAGCTAGCTATCATGAAGATATCTGCTAGTGTGAGTTTTCTTCTCATAGACATCCAATACAGGATGCTGTCTACTTTACTGATTAAAATTTCTAACAAGATGAGTTTATTGTCCATCTCTGTTTTAATAGTCAACTTTATTTTTGGATAGAAACTGCTCATAAAACATACAAAATTGTTAAGATCATCTAGGTTGTGTTTCCAAATAATAATCAGCCTGTTATAATAAAACTTTTCCTACATAAGTTTGCAATAAATGATAGTAATGGAGAACTCATAACCAGACTATATTTTTGGATTTATTTTTTGCCATTCAATTTGCTAGCTCTAAAAATATCTATATTTGCTTGAAAAGTGTCGTAGCATCTGGTGAAACAGCTCTTGCAACAAAGAAATGGCTTCCTGTGAAGCATTTAAAAATAATCAGTATTCCATCAGAATAATCAGAAAAATAATATTACATTTTTCTACAAAATCTGAGGAATGTTTAATAAGAATCAGAATGTTAGATGTGGTTTCTTAAAAATCCTCAATATTTCAAAAGAGGATAATTAGTAGAGAAAGCTCATGCCATATATCCTTGGGTAAAGTAGTGTACCACCAATATAAATTTTTGTCAAACCATATTATTATTATCCTAAAACACCATGGAGTTATATATAGGAGGTACCTTTTGTCATACACACAGCTCATCATACCATGCCTAAAACACATTCAAATTCTCTACAAACACAACACTCTCAGGCACATTCCAATCATTCACAAATCTACATGCAAAAATCCTGCTTCTCACTCCCTTGTTCATACCCTCCTTATGCAGCTTCCAGGGATGACCTCTTGTTCTCCCCCAATCTCCCATCATTTTATGAAAAACCTATTCATCGTTAATCCTATAACAACCCCTTGCTTACTTGTACATCTCTATCATATCAAACCAGCTTCCCCTATTCACTGGACTTTGCAAATTGCATATTCTCAACCTTTCTTCATATTCAACATTCTAGAGATCAGAAACTATTTTGGTCAATTGCCTCTAGACTTTCTCCAATATCTCTTCATCCTTTTGAAAACCAGGTGACCAAATCTGTGCACAGTAGTCCATATATGGCCTAATCAGAGCCTTATACAATGGAACCAGAATCTCCTTACTTCTACAAGTCATTGTCCTGTGCATCATTAGCAGAATTTGTTGTGCTGTTCTCACAATTTTGGCGATGTGCCCTCTAAATTTTAGATCCTTATTTTTCTACATCACATCTTTATTTTCCAAATTTTAAAACCTTACATATCACAACATTGAACTGCAATCTCCACTCCTGTACCCATTCACTCAATTTATTCAAGCCTTCTTGTAAGGCCACAACATCTACTCTATTCATAGTTCATCCCAAGAGTGAATATAATTTAAGAATAAGAGGGAGAGTGGTTAAATTTAAGTTGCTTCTTCAAATCTTCAGAAAAATTTAACATTTATGTGAGATAAGATGATTTGTCTTGTTATGAGATGACTGAGTAGGATCATTGTTTGCATCTGAGTAGGTAAAGGAATCTAATAAAAGTAGAAATTTTGGCTTCATAGTCCATGTTGTTTACAATAAGTGATGCAGCCCTCTTATCTGCATTTAGATTAATTTTGTTTTTATCATATTGCAATATCTGTAGCACCTCAGTTTGTCTTACTATTCTCTTATTCCAGGATAATGTGGATTCATCAAAAATTCAGAAAGCTGGCATATTATGATTTGCTAAAGAATGGATAGCATAACATCTCCTACTAACCTTGTATTGAAATATTGAATTAAACTTTTAAAAAGACAAATCTAGCATCCTGATGCTTAACAAATAATCTTCAGATTTTATTGAAAAAGATATATGAAAGCTGCCATAATATTTTAGCTCTTGGATATAATAGAGTTATTTACAAATGTATGATTATTTCTGCATGCCAAGATTGTGTGCATCATTGGAATTATTATCATTATTATTATATGTACATCTCCATTGAGTCTGAAGACTCATCATGGAAGACCCAAACTATCCACAAAGCATTTGTCATACCTCTTCTTCAACCCATTAACACATAAAGCACTCACAACTGTCTCTGGCAATCCAATCCATTCACTCAATACTCTTCAAACAGAAAATCTAGTCCTCACACTCCTACTAACTACATTCTTACTCAACTTCCAAGGATGATCTCTTGTTCTATCCCTTGTAGTGAAGTGCTGAAACATTTCCCCTGCATTAATCCTTTAAAACTCTTTAAGCAACTTAAATGTTTCTATCATATACCCTCTTCTTTACCTATCATCCAGCTTCTGCAATGCAGAACCACAATCTATCTGCATAGGACACATTCTATAAACTGCTCACCGTCTTGGTTACTTGCCTCTCAATCCTCTCTGCCATTTCTTCATCCTCAAGAAAAACATGACCAGACCTGAACACAGTAATCCAAATGAGGATGTATCAAGTCCTTATAAAAAGGAATAACTTTTTTGTCTCTACTTTTTAGTGTGTTCTTAAATAGCCAAGTAATCTTATGAACTACCTTGGCAACATTAGCAATATGTCCCCTAATCTTCAACTCTATCTACTACCATCTCCAAATCCCTAGTTTCGTCTTTTTTCTGGAGTACAATTACATCAATGTGGTACACAGCTTGAATCTATTTAGCCCAAAATTCATAACCTTGCATTTCTCTACATTAAACTGACACCCATTACCTTTTGCCCATATTTGATAGCCTATTTAAATCATCCTGCAAGCCCTCCACGTCACTTTGATTAACTATTACTCCCCAATTTTACATCATCAGCAAACACTGAATACTTCCCTTCAAATTGCTTCCTAGGTCATTTATGTACAAAGTAAACAGTAATGACCCTGGCACAGAACATTGTGGCACACCACTAATCACCTGGATTCTGCTTGGCCATATACTCCACTCTTTGATATTTATTAATCATTTGGTATCTATGCAAATTAGAACCCATTTGTTCTAATTTGCATAACACAGTTCCATGTGGTATTCTGTCAGATGCCTTTGCAAAATACAGCAGAATCATCATGTGGCCATTCCCTTTATCCAACTCAGTTGCCACTCTTTTATAGAAAGTTTGCAAATTATTAAGCCATGACCAATCATTCACAAAGCCATGTTATCCCTTATAGAGTATCATATTCTTTATACACCCATTCCTGAATTTTCTTTTTGATCTCTTTTTATCACCACTCTTGATATACTGATTGATCTATAATTTGCTACTGTAGTCCTAGAGCCTCCTTTATGCAAAGGAATTAGCATATCCGTTCTCCAGCCAAAGGGCTGTAGGTTCGAATCCCACTGTAGGCATGGAGTATAGTAGTGGTGGTGGTCGGCGATAGATGGCATTGGTATAGTTGTAGTCAGATGGTGGATTGAGTGGTGGAGACAGAGTTGTAGAGCAGGTGCCCTCCCTCAGTGAGTCTTTGGACTACCTGGATGTGTCAAATAATAATAATAATAATTTTGTCCTCTTTCCACTCCCTTGGTACTCTGCAGAACTGATACTTAAATTAAAGAGCCTGGTCAGAGGTTGCAATTTCCCTTGCTCCTCATAAAATGTGAGCTGATCTTAATCTCCTCATAATCCCATGACTGAGATTCTGCAATATCCTAAGAACCCCCAATTCATCCACCTCTGTTCTCACACCAGTCCATCTTTCATATGTCACAGCAGTAACTTACTTAGATAATATACCCTTTGCAAAGTGGTCACTCAGTACCTCAACTATTTTGTCTGCTTCTGTCACCTCACTGCTATCAGCATTCCTTAAGGTTATCCTTCATAATCATTCTTCCTTTTACTTGCCACATAGCAAAAGAACTCTTTGGTATTTCCTCTGACCTGCTCAGCTAGTTTCTTCTCATAATCTCATTTATTTTTTTCTTCCTCTCTCCACAACAGTTTATTTTTTGCAGCTCATGCTTAATGATATTACTCATTCATCTAACTCCTACCCGATTAATCCTCTTTACCTTAGGTATACAATTTAATATTGCTTCCTCTAGATTAGCGCTTCCCAAACTGTGGGCCGCAGCCCCTTGGGGGCCGTAAGTTTTGTTGAGGGGGGGGGCTTGAAATAATGAAAACAAATTTAAAATGTTTTAAGACTAAGTAGATTTTTTTAATCTTAAAAGAAACGTATTTAATTTTTAGAAATTGTTAATTCTTGACCACAAAGATTAATGAAAATTAACTATTATTTAGATATTGGTCAAGTGTAGGTGAATAACTAATTTAATTACCAACTAGTTTCACCAGCTTGTACTGTCGGCTTCATCAGGGTACAATCATGATTGAAATAGAATTGTCAGTTAACGTTTAGCTTGTAATTTTTGTTTCATTGCTTTCCTGATTGTACCTTGATGAAGCCAACAGCAAGCTGGCGAAACTAGTTGGTAATGAAATTAGTTATTCACCTACACTTGACCAATATCTAAATAGTATTTAATTTTTATTATTTATTATTTCTTTTTTGTTATTTTTTATATTTTAATGGAAAAAATCACACATTGGTGTTGGTTCACAAATTTTGCTTCCTGCATATTAGGACGCTTAACCCCTTAATGTACCAATTAAAAATCAGAAAGCGGTCGTTTTTCTGCCAGTTTTTTGGGCGAAGGTGATTTGCTGGATCAAATTCATCATTATTTTTTAAATAATGATGAATTTGTGCAAACGCAAAACGAAATAGCCGATACATGCCGTTGGCAGCTTTTCGCGGCTGAAGGGAATAGGCACAAGATTGTCTAGCGTCTATATTCGGTTGTATTTATATGTGAAACTAAAATTAAAAATCAATTTTGGTGCAATAAACAAAAGATGTGTCACAGATGTCTTTGTATGTTAAGGGGTTAATGAATATTAGTAAATATATGCTTATTCATATAAGTTTCATTTAAAAAGGTATTGATAAGAAGCACAAAAAGCTTACAAATGCAAAATCTTGAAAAATTGTATTGAATATTGCCGGCCTGGTTGGCCGAGTGGTTAGCGTATCTGCTCTCCAGTCAAAAGGCTGTGGGTTCGAATCCTGCCGTGGGCATGGATGTTTGTGATTGTCTGTGAAAATAATAGTGGTGATGGTGGAGAGTAGATGGCGTTGGTGTAGATGAGGCGGTTTGTGGATGAGGTTGAGTGGTGGAGACGGAGAGCTGTAAAGTAGGTGCCCTCCCTCAATGAGTCTTAGGACTCCCTAGAGGTGTCAAATAATAATAATAATAATAATAATATAAATACAATAAATATTATAATATTATATGTATGTACTACGATGTTTTTTTCAATGGGGGGGTCATGAAATATTTTAATTTTTCCAAAGGGGGCCTTTACATCCATAAGTTTGGGAAGCACTGCTTTAGATGATCCGTAGCCATCTCCCATGTACTACCAACATCCTGCCCTTGCAGTGTTTTATGCCATGGCTCAGATTCAAGCTTTCTCCTAAGCTTGTAATAATCATCTTCCTTGTATTTCCACACATACCTCTTCTTTACAGAATATTTCTCATGATTTACAACATCCCAAGTCAAGACTTCATGAGAGTATGAGAGTATTCGATCCTGTAACCAGATCGAATACTCTCATACTCTGAGTCCCCTCCACCACATGCTGCCTCAAGTAATTATTTCTCATTTGGTGTATAAATTCTGTATAAAGTCAATCCAAACAGGGGTTACTGGTACAAAGAACAGGCAAGGAAAGTAAGGACAGCAGAAGTGCAGTATGAGCAGAAATGAGTTAATCAAGCCGAGAAAAATCCTAGAAAGTTCTTTCAACATGTTGCAAATAGAAGAAAGCTTGATTATGAGAGGAAGTGGTTAGCAGATGAAAATGGCAGATTGGTAGGTACTGCATAAGATATTATTATTTTATTATTATTGTACAGGCACTTCCATGGAGTCTGAAGACTCACTGCAGGAACCCAACTATCCACACAGTCTATCATACCTCTCCTTGAACCCATTAACAAAGCACTCACAACTGACTCTGGCAACCCATTCCACTCATTCATAACTCTCCAAGCAAAAAATCTACTCCTCACACCCCTACATACCATACCTTTATTAAATTCCAGGGATGACCTCTTGTTCTAGCCCATCTAGCCAAGTGCTGAAGCATTTTCCCTGCATCAATCCTATAAAACCCTTTAAGCAACTTAAATGTTTCTGTCATATCCCTTATTTTTCCTCTTATCAACCAACTTCTGCAATTTACACACACACACACACACACTCTCAATCTATCCTCATAGGGAACATTCCACAGATCACTCATCATCTTGGTTGCTAGCCTCTGAATCTTCTCCACTGCTTCCTCATCCCCAAGAAACCCAGGAGACTAGACCTTAGCACAGTAATCCAGATGTGGATGTATCAAGGCCTTATAAAGAGGAATAACAACTTCCTTATCTCTACTTATTAGCCAAGTAATCTGATAGGCTTCCTTATCTCTACTTCAATAGCCAAGTAATCTTATGGGCTACCTTAGCAATATATCCTTTAAACTTTAACTCTCTGTCTACCACCCCCTCTGAATCTCTAGCTTCATCTATTTTCTGGAGTACAGTTTCATGAATGGTACACAACTTGTAATTTATTTATCCCAAAATGCATAAGTTTACATTTCTCCACCATATAGTTGAAGTATTCAGTGAGCAGCTTATCAGGCTATGGCATCCTTATGATTGCAACATTGCTAAGAGATTGAGTGTGGAGGGTGTATAGTGAAGGAGGAAGTGATAGTGAGTAAGCAGGAGATATATGTTGAATCATGTAAACTTGATGATAACAAGGCAGTAGGATTGAAACATATCGCTGCATGTCTTGAAGGAATGCTCCAGGGAGAGTTAACAATATCCTGGCAGTCTGTTTAACAGGAATCTTGCAACTGGGTAACTTCTAAAGGAGTAAAAAGAAAGTGAAATTTTTCCACTTCACAGAGGGGGAATATAAGACGGAGGCTACAAATTATAGGTTTATCTATATGCCTGGAGTTGTGGTTAAGTTGTTGGTGAGTGCTAGGATTCAGAATTATGTTGATAATAGCAATATTCCCTATATATGGCTTATCATACTCATCATGGGTTTGTTAAGCTGAGGTCATGTTTTGGCAATCTGCTTATGTACTACAACAATGTGATAAATTCAGTGGATAATGGAGATGCATATATACAGAAGTATACTTGGAGTTTTTGCTACTTCATGCTACTGAATGGCAATTCTATTCAGGTCTTGTTTGATATTATCAATTAATCTTATCATTCAACATAATCTTGTTGACCAACTGAATATCCTGCATTCTGACAACATGCCCATACCAGCATAGCCTTTTCTTACATAAGTTAGTGCTGAGAAGTGGTGGCTGATCACTCCTCTGACATATCATTATTCATGAAGTCAAACCATCTTATCCCAAAATGCTCCTTAAACACCATTGATCAAAAGCATCGTCTCCACTTATCGCTTTTATGTATACAATGTCCATGTCTCAGCTCCATAAATGCAAAACAGAGATAACCAGACTATTGTAGATTTTTAAGTTTTGTTTTTATTGATATTCTGCTGTCTTTCCAAAGTTTCCATAATATTTGGAAATAATTTTCAATAATTTGTTTGCAGATTATGCAAAGTTGGGAAGAACTATGAGGAGTAGAGCAGATGTTGCAGCCTTATTCACTCAGATGACTTCAATAGACTGAGTGAATAGGCATCAGAGTGGGGATGCCAGCTCATAGTTGCAAAATTGTAAGGTTTTTAAAATTTGGAAAACAAAAATGGGATGTAGATGGAAATTGGAAGTGAAGGGAATAAGAGATCTTGGATTGATGGTGGATAAGAATCTAAAATTTAGAGGATACATTGCCAAAATTATGAGGACAACACAATGAATTCTGCCAATGCTGCAGAGGACACCGACTTGTAGATGTAAGGAGATTCTGGTTCTATTGTATAAGGCTCTGATTAGGCCAGATATGGACTACTGTGCATGGATTTGTTTGCTGGTTTTCAAAAGGATGAAAAGATGGTGGAGAGGATCCAGAGGAGATTATCCAAAATAGTTTCTGATCTCTAGAATGTTAAATATGAACAAAGGTTGAACGTTGCAGTTTGCAGAGGTAGATAGGTAGAAGAGGGGTGATGTGATAAAGATGTACAAGTTGGTATGGGGTTGTTATAGGATTAACATTGAAGAAGTTTTTCATAAAATGGTGGGAGATGGGGTAAAGCAAGAATTCATTCCTGGAAGTTGTATGAGGGTGTGAGCAGGGGAATGAGAAGCAGGTTTTTTGGAGAGGTGTGAATGATTGGAATGCATTGCCTGGAAGCATTGTGTCTGCAGAGAATTTGATTGTGCTTAAGACATGGTATGATGAGCTGTGGTATGAGAAAAGGGACCTCCTAGATGAATCTGTGACTATATTATTATTATTATTATAATTCTGCCTCCAAAACTTAAAACACAGCTTCATGAAAGACGCAAAACCTATCTAACAACTAGCAAATGACTTTAACCAATACTTTGCAGACTCCATCCAAGAACTCCACAGAAATATTCCACCAATCACAAAACGTGATCCTCCACTTGGACCACAATCAAAACAGACATTATGGTTCCCAACCATAAAAGAATCAGAACTTCTCTCTGTAATACATCAAATCAAACCAAACAAAGACCCAGGAATTGATGGTATAAGACCTAAGGATATCAAGCAACATGCAACTAGCTTAGGCCCTATCCTACTAAAATTAATAAAAAAAAAATATTTAAAACAGGACAGATAACAAGTATGCTAAAGACTGCCATAATCACACCCATATACAAACATGGAAAAAGAAATTTAATCAGCAATTACAGACCCATAGCAACATTACCAATTATCAATCAAATTATGGAGCGCATCGTACTGAAGAAACTCACAGCATATACACAGACCTATCATATTATCCCCAAAACACAATATGGTTAAAAAACGTTTAATTTTGTTGACAAAAAGCTCTGGAAAGACTTTTAATGGGATTATATTGATCAAGTGCATATAATAAACAACTATGTAATACCAACTAGTATCACCAACTAAGGCTGTTGGCATCTTCAGGGTACATAACTGATGTAAGGCACTAAAAAGTAAAAAACTGTTACAAACTATAATCAACCGATTCCAATTATATTAAACAATGAACAGAGTGCATACAATACATGCATAAAGCGGGCATGATATCACTTGTTGTTATTTAGGATCATTCTATAGTTAGCACTATAATTCAGTTCTGGCGACTTGAAGGATCTGATAAGGGTCTTCTAGATCACGGGCAAGATTAGTCCTTGGTTCCTGTTAAGGTTTAGTATACAGCGGGCAACTCAAAAATTCGGGAGCGGAAGTCCTCCTCCATGTAAGGAATTGTGCTTCTATCCCACTCTATGGTATGGTTCGTTCTTGAGAAATGAAAAGCTAACCCCAATTTTTCTTTTCTGTTATTATTGACGTCACCTATGTGTTATTACTTTTTATTGTTATTAATTGTTTTCAATTGTTATTAATTGAAAAATTGTTATTATTACTACTATAACAAGCCAAAAGGCTATTTTACCGGCGACATAAGTTAATATATATAATAACAATATATAAGTACACCATTTTAGCAATTCGTTAGTAGAGGTATATGTAAGTTCGGTTCACTTAAAACCTTGACATTTCAGGTCTACCTACTCACTGATGAGACCTCAAAAAAGGGTTGAAACTGGTCTGGGTAGTGACCTCTTCTCATAATGTAAAACAGTAATACATCTCCTAGGAGCTGCATTTTACATTATGAGAGAATATTAAGGACAGTGACAGAGTTGGCTCCACCTTTGCTGCGAGTTGCCCCAGTGTTATACTTCCCATGTGATTACTTACACTTGGGCTCGCTGATAGTTTTTTTGGCATGAAACTCTAGAATTTGATGGATTTCGATCCGAGCTTCGTACCCAGCTGTACAATAATAGGGGATTTACCATCTCCCTTAAACTTAACTTATGTCGCCGGTAAAATAGCCTTTTGGCTTGTTATATTATTATTATTATTATTATTACCCCAAGACCTCATGGAGTCAAAGACTCATCTGCGAAGTCCTTTTATCACACACAGCTCATCATACCATGCCTTGAACACATTCAAACTCCTTGCAGACACCACACTCTCAGGCAAGGCATTCCAATTATTTACAACTCTGCACAAAAAAAAACTTAAAACTTGCCTCTCACTCCTCTACTCACACCTTCTTTATACAGTTTCCAGGGATGACCTCTGGTTCTCCCCCGATCTCACACTATTTTCTGTAGAACTTCTCCAGCATTGATCCTATAACAACCCCTTACCAACTTGTAGGTCTCTATCATATCCCTCACTCCCTCCTGTCCACCAGACTCTGCAAATTACATCTTCTCAATCTTTCCTCATACTCGACATTCCAGAGGTCAGAAACTACCCTAGTCAGTCACCTTTGGACCCTTTCCAACATCTCTTCATCCTTCTGAAAACCAGGTGACCAAATCTGGGCACAATAATCCATGTGTGGCCTAATCAAAGTCTTATACAATGGAACAAGAATCTCCCTACTTCTACATGCCAGTGTCCTCTGCATCATTCCCAGAAGCAATTAAGCAATTAATATTAAGCATTATTTTTATTTACTGTTCTGTTTGTCATTGTCATAAAAATAATAACAACATATGCATATTCATTGACCAATGTGTGTGTGTGTGTGTGTGTGTGTGTGTGTGTGTGTGTGTGTGTGTGTGTGTGTGTGTGTGTGTGTGTGTGTGTGTGTATTTTTTTTTCCAAATCCAGGAATTTGTCAATCAGCTGTTATGAGTGGTCTTAATTCACAACCTTTTGTTGCTGTTCTACGTTATGTAAATAGTTCAGATATTCATCATCCCAATAGACTGCATATTCATATAGAGATTGCACATCAGGTAAATTGCTTTGAATTTAAAAAGATTTTAGTAATATCAGAAACTTATTAGATCAAGGTTACAAACAAGGTTTGCATTTGAAGTATCTTCATGACTAGTCCACTTGTATATAGAAACTGCTAACTTCACATTAATTGCCTGAGTATCCCATAATAGAAAGGATCACTATACAGACCAGTTTGACCTTTATTGATGTTTCATCTGTAGAAACTATAGGAAGAGAATGTAGTAATTTCTTGTGTAATAATTTACTTTGTGACTAAGCAAAATAATTTCTATCTTTGATTCAGAGTATTTTAATAATATTTATAACTTTTTATAGTAATTCAACATATGGTATTTTAATAATTTTTATATAACTTTTATTGTATTACAACAAAAAAATACTAAATTATAAAAAAGATCTTTATTGTCTAGCTTATATTTTGCTGGATTTCAAATTGCCATCCTCAGAGTGCAACCATTTGTTACATCTACATGTGACAATGAGCCTGGCAGTGAGTAAGTGAACCAGTTCAAAGTGTAACAAACAAAAGCTCTAAAGTCCTAATTTGGTCCTCTGACTACTAGAAGTTATTATAGTTGTTGTGCTCAAGTTGATTTTAAGATGACTGCCTCCCAAATTTTTGTAGATTAATACAGCATACTTGATAAGGTTAGGAGAATGCTTCATAGCTACTGCTGAGTCTAAGAATAGTCTCTCTGACCTGTATCAACTTCTATATAGCACACTAGTTTTCTTCCATCTAATCTTATGTGATGGGGTGTACAAAGCATGGTCTGCCAGTTCTGACTTCTCATAATGATGATGGCGAATGTATTTCTTGTGTTTTCTGGAATAATGGATGTTAATGGATCTACCTATCTGTCCATAGTAGCCTGGCCTGGTTTTCCCATTCAGTCATTTCTGACAGTAAGTGACTTTGTAGGCATTGCCCACAAAGTATTCGTAAGATTTTTACAGGGTAGTTCACCATTGCTTTCCCCAACCCTTCAATTTTATCCGGGCTCGGGATCGGAATATGGATGGGACATATTCATGCCTGTAATCCATGTGTTTTTCACGGGGCAGGTTTGCCTGTTCTGGGGGATGAAAAACCCGAGTTTCCAGGTGAAAAAATCCCCTACTTCTGTACGAGACTGGCTAACTCACCTTTAGTTGAAAGAGACCAGATAAAGATTCCTCACTTCATGGACGGAAATTGAACCCAGGTCTTTCCAACCAAAGGGCTTTGTCTATACCGACTGAGCTATGGAGGCTCTGTCCATAGTAGGCCAAGTTATAATTGCAGGGCACTTCATACATTTCAGGATGTGCTAGATGATGGAATTTGATATTTGTGGGAAGATTATATTTCATTAGTACTTTGGCTGTCTTCATAGATGTATCCAGGATATATGGAACAGGAACAGTGGGGTGTTTTGCTCTTGTGTGTTTTGGAGAGGTGGAGAAGTAGGGGGGATGTAGTATTTTTTGTATTTTGTAGGAGCTATAGCCATTGATCAAAAAAAGTGTGGCAAAGATAGTTAAGTTTTGTGGCAAGGGTAAGATAGTGAATGATATGGTGATAACATTATTTTACTACTTGTTTATGGAAAAAAAATTTTTTTTTCAAAAAAAACAAGACGATATCTCAATTAAAGTCAAAAGTAGTCTAAATGATAACCCTTGTCATAACTAATGTGAAGTCTATGACCCCTATATACAAGTTGCCTAATCATGAAGATACTTCATGCACAAACTTTGTTTGTTTATGCTGTATGCTGAGTAAAAGATTAAAACAAGAATATAATTAATTATATAGTATAATTTACAATGTAATAATATGTTAATCACAGAGCAAAATCTATATTTTTATAATATAAATTGTTAAGTAACTTTCATTTAATTGTCAAACTGTGTATATTTGTCATTCGTAATTTATTGCACATGAATGTAATTAATGTAGCTATACTCAACATTCCATATCATTAAGCTAAAAGCACAATAAAGAAATAAAACCCGACAAGTTTCGTAAGTCATTGGACTTACATCTTCCGGGGTAAAAGGTAACTTAAAGTTTAAAAAAACTTGTCAAGTTTTATTTCTTTGTTGTGCTTTTAGCTTAATAAAAAAATGTGCTCCAATGGTAATTGGAGCACATTTTTTTTTTACCGGAATATGCCTTATGAAATTTTAAACCACAGAAACCTCCACTTACAATTCCATATCATGTCATTCAAATAATTTCATGTTGTTTCGGATGACAGATCACTCACTGCCCAGTGAAATACCACCACTTTGTTTAATGGATGCCTGAAGTGGCTTGCAGCCATGTTTGTCACTAGAGCAAGGGTTTTGGTTTCTTCCACACACACACACACCCCTCTCTTCCCACATGTAGCATGAGTGACCCCATCAAACCCTTCCCCACTTTAGGATACAGCAGCAAAATAGTTCCATAGATCAGCTGCTAGTTAGCGCACATGACT
The DNA here is from genome assembly GCF_054136105.1 of Typopeltis vanoorti. NCBI lineage: Eukaryota > Metazoa > Arthropoda > Arachnida > Uropygi > Thelyphonidae > Typopeltis > Typopeltis vanoorti. The sequence goes on along the minus strand of NC_143562.1, from coordinate 28,881,764 downwards.
GATGGACATGACTGGTTAGTAATGAATCCAGAGGCTTCTCAATCAGCTAGTACCAAATCCTTCCTGCTGCTTACTTTGCCAGTTCATGAATGGAGTGCAACTAAGTATGGTGGTTGCAAGGGGAAATTGTTGAGGCCACATGTGGACAGGAGACTGAGTTCCCTCTGGGTGGGCAGCACATTTGCAAGTCTGTCACCTCTCATTGCATATCCCTATTCCATTTATCTCTTCCCTTCCACATAATGTGAAATACAACTCAAAGAAACAGTTTTACTGTTGAGGACTTTACATCTCAAACTGGCTTTCCCTCCCCAGTTTCACCAACCAAACGCATCGTTGCCAAAGTATTTGACATTAGCAATGAGTTATCACAGATTGTCAGTCTCCCTACCAGAATCCATGACAACCCCCTACAATCTGCCAATACACTTGATTTTTTTAACAAGTTCCTCTTCCAAATATACTGTGAATGTTATCCACTGTATATTTGGAAAAATATACTATGGTTGTGATCTGTTGTGGATGTCACTTCTCCAAGTGGAGAAGTGATATCCACAACAGATCACAACCTCATAAATGTCTCCTTTGCCATGGAGCAACCTTCAACCAACAGTTCCCAATCTCATGGCCTTTGTCCACCTTACCAAAGGATGCTAAATGGAATTATCTGTATGGCTTTTATTCCTCCTTCCCATGGTACATACAGCTACTGCTTCAATTCTCTCTCTCGATCCAAATACCTGCTCAGCCTGAATAACAGAAACCATCCTCACAGGAATAAAGGCCTTCATCCCTCATTCCACTAAAAATCCTTGGCCACCGTCTGTTCTTGAAAAGTGTGCCAACTCAGTACAAAAAAAAAAAAAAAAAAAAAAAAACTCAGCATACCATGAGTGGCTCAAGACCAAAATTCCAGCTGCTCACTTTGCCTACATCACTCTTCTCTTCCAGTTCGTACATTGATCACCAGGACAAAGCCTTTCCCACCTTACCAAGACCTTCTCACTCCATGTCATCCATAGTCTTCTGGCAAAGAAAAAATCCAAACAATCCTTAATAACTTGAAAATAAACAAGACATCTGGTCCTGATGAGATCTCTCCTATTGTATTAAAAACTTCTACCCAGAACTAAGGCCTATCTTGTCTCATTCTTCAGTCTATCTTATTCAGCTGGCATCTACTCTATAGCATATAAACAGGCCCATATCCAATCCATTTGAGAGAAAAGGGATGAAAATCAGCCAACAAACTAACCTTAAAAGAAAGTGTAACCTTAAAAGAAAGAAACTACCTTTTAATTGCTCTCATTTCTGTTCTCTCTAAAACTGTGCAGAAGATTAACAGCCAACTTCTGCAGCACCTGGAGACCTATAAACTAATCGGTAACCAGCAAATAAATTCTACCACTCACGTTCCACAGCTAATCTTTTAGCCTTCACCCCATTCTGCCTTCCAAAGAATACCACCTTCAGCTGTTAAAAAACTTTGAACAGATTCCTTCTTTCTTCTTACCCCTCTTGTCCATACATGGTACTGATTTGCTATAGGTCTTGCAACCTTTTTTTTGTGTGCATCATATATATGTGTGTGTCATCATCATTATTAGCCATTGTTGATCCACTGCTGGATGAAGGCCTTTTCAAGATTACTCCAAAACTGTCTATCCATGGCTCTCCTTTCCCCATGTCACTCCTGCAAATCTGATGATATCATCAATCCACTGTGATTTAGGTCAGCATCTTGGTCATTTTTCCTCTTGTAGAATCCAATCCAGTACTTCTTTTGTCCATCTTTGGTGTTGTCTTCAAGCAATATTCCTAGCCCATTGCCACTTCAGATGTTTCACTCTTTGATTTCTTATCCACGTATTCCTTTTTTTGGTCCAGTGTTGTAATACCAATATTCCATACTTCTTTCCATACTAAATTGTGCTGTTCTGAATTTTTGAATTTCCTTTACATTTAGTGTCTGTGTTTCAAAGACATATGTCAATATAGGAAAATTGAGAAAGATTCTAAGCTTCTCACGTCAGCAACAGATATCAAACCCAAGACACTCCTTTCCCAGGCATATGGTTGAGAGGATCATAGCCACTCTGCTAACTGCACAGGTGTGTGTGTGTGTGTATATACACACACACACACTGCTTGGAAAGAAGTCAACAGACACCATAGTGCGAGGCAGCCATGGCATCCACCTTAATTAGATGTAGTACCTCCTTTCACTGTGATGACAGCAACAATCCGACAGGTACTTTCCACAAGTATATGATAACAATCAATGGAAATTTTGAACCATTCTTTCTGTAGGCATGTGATGAAGTCCTGAACTGTTGCGTGGCGACACCAGTCCAGGTGACTCCAGTTCATTCCACAGTTTAGCCACAGGTCAGAGGCTATACTAGGAAAAACAGGACCATACCATCACATCGTCACCTCCAAATTTCATAGTTGGGATTACACACTCTGGTAAGAGACAGTCACCACAACTACACGCATCCATCTGCTCAGCAGAGGGTGTGGTGTGATTTGTCGCTCCATAAGCATGGAAATTCATGTTGTGAGCCTCAGTTCTGAACATTTTTGTGCAGATTTGTGTTCCGGCCAATGCTAAAACTCTACATTCAGAATTTCAGCTACCAGATGGTGGTTTTTACATGTTATCCTTTACAGCATCCTATGGTCATGTTTGGCGAGTGTGGTGGGTCATCCACTGCAGCTAGCACTTGCAGAACTCCCTGCACTTGCATCTCAGTATGGTATCACTGATTGTTGACCTAGGATGGCCCAATTTGTCAATAATTTGCTGAACAGATACTGCAGCTTGGCATCCTATCACAATGCCTTTTTGAAACTCTGTCACTTCTCACAGCCATTTCATCTGGACACAGTTGCATTGACTTGAGAGCATCATATTCCTCCAATTTATACCAGCTACAAACAAGCGATTCGTTACATGCCATGATGCACCTAGCCCATGTCCTTTGATTTCTTTCCAAGCAGTATATGGATGATGGTATTTTTAAATGAATCAGCGTTTGATGACTTATTCCCCCTTAACTGATTGGAAGCTTTTTCTGCTTTGATATCAGTATAATTTTAGCACATGTTTACATCTAAAAATTCAATTTGCCATTGAATTATTAATATAGTAATTTATTATTATTATCATCATCATCAGACCTTCATGGAGTTAAGAGACTCATCGTTGGAGGTTCCACTCTCTCTCTCTCTCTCTCTCACACACACACAGCTCATAATCCCTTGACTTAAATACATTCACTGTCTGTGCACTAACCACACTTTCAGGCAATGCATTCCAATCACTCTCTACTTGCAATGCAAAAAATCTCTTCTCCTCCCCTTTACTCATACCCTCCTTATACAGCTTTCAGGGATGACCTCTTGTTCTACCCCTGTCTCCTGCCATTCTAGAAAAAATCTTATCCACATTATTCTGGTAATTATCCCTTATCAACTTATGTCTCGATCATGTTCCTCCTTCTGTCCACTCTGCAATTTACATTCTCTCAATCTGTCCTCATTGGAAAGAACCTTTCCAACAATTCATAATCCTTTTGAAAACCATATGTGGTTTTCAAAAGTAATCCATATGTGGTCTGATATGGCCCAATTTGTCAATAATTTGTGACAGCCTTGTACAATGGAATCATAACATCCTTATGTCTACATGTCAGTGTTCTCAGCATCATTGCTATAATCTGCTGTGCTGGCCTTACAATTTTAGCAAAAGGATTCTGAAATGTCTGGTCCCTGTCCACTATTGCTTCCAAATCTTTCATCTTTAACCTCCTCTAAGATATCCCCACTAATGTTATACTCTGTATCCCAAATTTTAAAACTTGAGGATGTGAATAGACTGGGTGAATGGCAAAGGTGTGTGAATATTGGTTCTATGTAGAAAAGTGTAGTTTTAAAATTTGGGATGCAGAGTATAACATTGGTGGGGATATCTTAGAGGAGGTGAAGGAGATGAAAGATCTGGGAGTGATGGTGAGATAGGGACCCGAAATTTCAAGAACATTTAACTAAAATTGTGAGGACAGCAGAGTGGATTATGGTAATGATGCAGAGAAAAGAAGAGGATGTTATGATTCTCTTGTGATCCATTCTACTGCTCATAGCTCTCTCCCCAACTATGCATCATCTGCAAACAACTGTATATCACCATTCAGACCCTTTCCATTGTCATTTATATACAAATTAAACAACAACAGATCTCTGGGGCACACCCCACCCTTAGGTGCACAGGGCACACCCTTAGTGACTTTCCTCTACTGGTATATCACTTCCTCCATATGCAACCACTGATGCATATTAGACAGCCTATCTCCAAACCAATGCACTAATCTACCAGTGAATCCATCTATTCCAATTTAATTGCCAGCTTGCATTTGGCAATCTATTGAAGGCCTTTGCAAAATCTAAATATACTACTGTGTATGTATCCCTCTTGTCACATTGTTATAATAAGTAAGCAAATTTCTAAAATACGATCTTCCTTTAGCAAACCCTTTAGCAGAAGAGAATTCTGCTACTGTCAACCCAGTTCTGAATCCTGGTCCTCACTAATTCCCAAGTCCCAAATTTTGATTGGCTCATAATTTGAAGTCCTATTCTTATCACTCCCTTTATAAAGTGGAACAATTTTGTCTCTCTTTCCACTCCCTTCGAACTTGAGCCAATTTAAGATGCATGTTGAAAAGATAGGCTAAAGCTATTGTCACATGTCTGGAACACTCCCTTAACACATGCAGTGATATACCTTCAAGTCCTGTGGCCTTACTATCAAGTTTATTCCCTTCCTCATGTAACACTTGCTCACTCATTGGTTCTTCATTAGTGATTCTTCCCCCTCACCCCCCCATCCCACTGATACATTATGTTACATTCACAAGGATGGAATACTTAAATGAAATGCTCATTTAACACCTCTACTATATCCTTCTCAGTTGATATCATTCCATAATTATCACTAACCAACATCATCCTCCCATAATCATTCTTCTTTCTGTTAACCACATATTGAAAAAACTCCATAGGATTTCTTTTAGCCTTGTTTGCTAACTGCAGCTCATACTGCACTTTTGCTATTCTTATCAGGCAAGTCACCTTCCTTGCCTATTCTTGTACTCTTCATGAAACTGATTATTACCACTCATCTTATTCTGCCTCCATAATGCCTTTTTCTTCCAAATTGCATGCCTTCACCTCTGCCATCATCCAGTTTACACCTACCTTATTTGATCTCCTTACATTTGGAATACACTCTGTCATTGACTCCACCAGACAGTTTCTGAGTAGGGACCAAGCAGTATCAATTTCCTTCACATCCAATTCGTCATTCCATGATATCGCTGAACGCTGTCTCCTGAGTTTCTTATAATCACCTGCCTTATAGGTCCACATATAACCTTTTCTCACAAAAGTACTGATGTGGCTGGCCATCACCCAAGTAATCACTTTCACATACTGAAGGAAGATTTGACACTTCATTTAGAATAATATCCTGTAATGATATAATCAAATCCAAGACTCTTAATCCTCATGTATCATCTGTTATGTACTGCCTAAGATAATTGTCCCTCAAAAATTCAAGAAGACCATTCTCTGTGGTTCCAGACACTGTCTCTTTATTCCAGTCTATATCACCATAATTGAAATCCTGTGTAATGATCACTCTTTTCTTATTAGCCAGACCAATTTGCTTATACATATCCTTCTCGCTGCCTTTCATATTTATCATGTCTATAGCAACTCCCTACTAAACATCTCATCCTACCATATCCACATCACACCACAGTGCTTCAAAACTGCTGTCCCTATTTGCTCCTTGCCTCTCCACCTTAGATGGGCACAAACTCTTTGTCATCATCTACAGCAATCCTCCTCCCTTTCTGATTTGTCTATCTTCACTCAAAACTGCATATCCCTGCCTCCATACAAATTAGTGTATTTGCAGAAATATGATACTTTCAAAAAACATGGAGCCTCCGTAGTTCAGTCAGTATAGACGAAGCCCTTTGGTTGGAAAGACCTGGGCTTGATTCCTGTCAATGACGTGAGAAACCTTTATCTGGTCTCTTTTGACAAAGGTGAGTTAGCCGGTCTCATACGGAGGTAGGTTTTTCGTCCCCCCAGAACAGGCAAAACCGGCCCCATGAAAACACATGAATTACAGTCATGAATACGTCCTAGCCATATGCCGATCCTGAGCCCGGATACAGTTGGGAGTTAGGGAAAGCAGTGGTGAACTACCCTGTAAAAATCTCACCAGGAATACTTTATGGGCAATGTCTACGAAGTCGTCTACGGTCGGAAATGAGTGAAAGGAAAAATCAGTCAGTCAGAAAACATGCTTTATTAATCACCTGAAAATATTACTGTATTATTATTATTATTATTGGCATTAATTTTTTTTTCAATCATTTTCATTATCATTACTATCAAAAATTTAACTGTCCCAAGCTCAAGTTAAATTTTTGATAGTAATTCACACCAAATTCTCTGAATTCAGAATGAAATGCTATTATGAATTTTTTTTCTTCCTTTTTAATAATTTAGCATATTAAATATGTTTTATAAATTAAAGCACTCCGCTGGATATGAAATTAAAACTATTAAACCATTTGGTTGCATTATTAAGCCAAGTACAGTTATCTACAATTGACAAATGATGTGTTCATCATGCTATACCTCTGCATATTTATGATATTCCAAAAGTGCACAAAGCAGATAATCACTTATATCTGATAGTGGATTGTAATGGATCTACATTACAATCTGATAGTGACTGATAGTGGATCTACAATTGACAAATGATGTGTTCATCATGCTATACCTCTGCATATTTATGATATTCCAAAAGTGCACAAAGCAGATAATCACTTATATCTGATAGTGGATTGTAATGGTCTCCCTTCTACTGCCTTGCTAAGTTTCTTTGTATTCACCTTTACAACCTTACTGTCCACTGTAAATGTTGCATTAAAAAGGCTACAATTTCAGGGATAAAATTAACGATCTCTATTTGCTTCACATTGAAATAATGATCTCCTTTGATGTGGTTTCCTTATTATGACATAATTCAAGAAACTCTTCATTTCTTGCAAGATTTTCTGGAAGATATTGTAACTTATTTAAGTTTACAATTAATACAGGCTATTTTACTTGGAAAGATAATTTATACAAACAAATTGAAGGAACTGCTATGGACAGGCCTATCTCTTCAGCATTAGCAAATTATTTTATATTACACCTGGAGAGCTAACTTTTTGGTACTGCCATGTTGGAGATTTAATGGAATGTTTACAGTACTAAGAAAGGATTAAAAACTAATTTTATGGCTACCAATATTTCATCTCAGTCACTGAGACATCTTTAGAGATTAAAAATAATACTTGTAACACACACAAAGACAACACAATACTAAATGAAACACGTGGGTGACTCTAAATTGCTTAGGTTCCGGAAATTGTCAACAACATCAGACGTGATACTACAATATCCTTTCCCAGTCGTTGGCTCTAAAAAGTAATTTATATTCTGGTCAACTGACTGCTCTCAGAAAGTTATGGAAAGAAAAAAGTATTGTCATCACCAGAGCATATAAGGGTAATGCCAGAGATGGCATGAAATATAATCGAAAAATTATATTATTTTCCGAGATTGCACTACATGGATATTATTGATCCATGTAGTGCAATCTCGCAAAAATATAAGTTAAAAAATTAAAAAAATTACTTTAAAAAGTATCTTCCTGGCCACTGGACATTACAAAAAAACTCAAACTCTTTGGTTCTCGTCTGTCTCCCCCCAGACATATGGTTTACCTAAAATCCACAAACCTAATTCCCCCCCCCCCTTCTCCCCACACACCTATAGTAGATGACACTGATGCTCCATACTACAAATTGTCAAAACAGCTGGCAAACTCTCTTACCCCCCCCCCTCACTGGACTTACCACATCCTATATAAAAAACTTGACTCATTTAAAACTTTGATTGAAAATCCAACTTTAAATAATACAGATATATTGGTAAGATTTGACATTATTATTATTATTATTATTATTCAGGCCTCCAAGGAGTCAAAAGACTCATCGAGGGAGGTCCTTCCTAAGACATAAATTCTGTCAAGACTCATCGAGGGGAGGTCCCCCCCCTGAGAAACACAAAGTTTATCATACCACTCTTTAAAGTCACTGACCGTTCTCGCTCCCACCACTCCATCAGGCAATGCATTCCACGGCTCAACCACCCTCCACACAAAGAAACCACTCCTTACCCTCTTGCTCACAGTTTCCTTTCGTAACTTCCAGGGATGGCCTCTTGTCATCACTCCTTCCCGCTGATCAACCAAGCGAAAGAACTCCCCAGTGTCAACCCTGTAACCACCTCTCAACAGTTTAAAAGTCTCAATCATATCACCTCTCCTTCTTCTATCCGCCAAACTCTGCAGTCCACATTCTCTCAGCCGATTCCTCATAACTATCCTTGTACAGTCCTGAAACCATCTTTGTCATCCGTCTTTGTATCCTTTCCACAGTTAATTTATCCCCTTCAAATCCTGGGGACCAAATCTGAGAACAATAGTCCAAGTGTGGTCTGATCAGAGACTTATACAACGGAATGATAACCCTCTTATCTCTGCAGGTCAGTGTCCTTCTCATAATAGCAGCAATCCTCTGTGTTACCTTCACCACCTTTGCAATATGTCCCCTAAACTTCAGGTTTCTATCAATTATCAACCCCAGATCTCTTGTCTCCCCTACTTCCTCCAGTATAACTCCTCCCATAGAGTATGCAGCATCCCATCGATGTTTCCCAAACCTCAAGACCTTACATTTTGCTGCATTAAACTGACACCCCCGTTCATTTGCCCATCTATCTAGCGTATTTAAATCCTCTTGCAGGGCTACCACATCTGTGCTATTACTAATAATCCTTCCCAGCTTCGCATCATCCGCAAACAACTGAATATCCCCCTGCAATCCACTGGCTATGTCATTGATATAAAGGTTAAACAATATAGGTCCTAGTACTGAGCCCTGTGGGACCCCACTTGTAACCCTCTGCCTCCTGGAAACTGCTCCACGATACACAACTCTCTGATACCTATCAGACAGCCAATCCTGAATCCAGTTGACCAATCTGACATCCAGACCCATGTGCTGCAACTTAAATATCAGCTTATCATGTGGCACCCTGTCAAATGCCTTCGCCAAGTATAAGAAAATTGCAGTATATGCCTTTCCCTCATCTAATGCTCTTGTAACTTTATTATAAAAGGCTAGCATATTGCTAAAACAAGAGTGTCCTTTCACAAATCCATGTTGATTCTCACAGATAACATTACCCTCATCTGCCCAATGCTGTACACGGTCCCTCACTACTTTCTCCAAGATCTTAACAACTACTGATGACACACAGACTGGCCTATAATTAGACACTTCCAGTCTGTTACCACCCTTATGCAATGGCACTATCTTACCTTCCTTCCATTCCCTGGGCACCTTTGCCAAAGCCAGACTTTCATTGTAAAGCCACGTTAAAGGTATTGTCAATTCGCTAGCACATTCTCTCAAAACTCGTGGCGAAATACCATCCAGTCCCACAGCTTTACTGACATCCAGAGTACTCAGTATCTGAAACACACTCTCCTCCTGTACCTCCAGACCTCGTACCAGTCCTATCCCTCTAGCATTAAAACTGACTCCTCTAGGATGAAATACTCCAATAAAGTGTTCATTGAACAATTCCACTATGTCCTCTGCATCAGTCACTCTATTCCCATTTTTATCCCACAATATCATTCTTCCACAGTCATTTCTCCTCCTACTGGCCACATAGCTAAAAAATTCCCTAGGATTTTCTTTAGATCTTAGGGCGAATCTCCTCTCATATTCCAGTTTCGCTTTCCTTACCACACGAGTCACTCTTCTGGCCTGTGTCTTATATTCTTCACCCATCCTCTCTTCACCTGTCTCCTTATATCTCTTCCATAGCCTCTTTTTCGCATGCAGTTCCTGTTTAATGTTGTTTGTCATCCACTTTACTCCAAATTGCGCCCTCTTCTTCACTCTTGGTATACAACTTACCATTGCTGATAACAAATATTCTTTCACAATTTCCCACGCACTGGTGATATCCCGGCCGTCCAATTCCTCCCTCCATGAAACTTCCCGAAGTTGACGTCTAAGACTATTATAATCACCTGCCTTATAATTCCACATAAGTTCCCGTCTCTTTGATACTCCTGCATGTCTATTCATTTTCCATGTCAACACCATATGGTCACTCTCTCCAACTGGTGGGAGAGACGTCAACTCAGTTATTATCAACTCTTCTGATGCTATAACCAAATCCAAAATTTTTGAACCTCTTGTTCCCTCTGTTACATGTTGCCTAAGACATTTGTCCCTCAAGAATTCTAGAAATTCCATTCCCCTATTGTTACATGCATGTTCCTCTCTCCAATTTATACTACTGAAGTTAAAATCTCCCATAACAATCATTCTTCTTGCACTTGCCAAACTTAGCTGTCTAAACATCTCCTGGTCCCCATCCTCTGTGCTCCTGGGTCTGTAGCAACACCCCACTAAATATCCTGTCTTGCCTACCTCTAGCTCACACCATACGCTCTCAAAATCATTTGTCTCACTTCCTTCCAAATTCTCCACTCTTAGAGGACATAGGTCATCACTTATCATAAGCAGCACCCCACCACCACGCTTTCCCCTCCTATCCTGACGAAAAATGCTATACCCAGCGACTTCTATTCCTGTTTTTATATCCCCTTCTGTCAACCACGTCTCAGTGATCGCAATAATTTTTGGCCAGGCTGATGCTATCTGTGCCACCAATTCCTCTCCCTTATTCCGGATACTTCTGGCATTAGTATACAGCATATAAATGCCAATACTTCTGCTCTCGTTCACTAGACATTCCACCTCCTCTTTCAACTCATCTATCTCCCTCTGCAGGTCAGTCACTCTTAATCTAAATTCACTCTCCCATACAAAACCATCTCCTAAACTTCCACAGTCACTCACACCTTCCACACTATCAACTATTATTTTCTCATTCGCTCCTATCATACTACTTGTCTTCCTATTCTCCGTTCCTGGAGCAACAAAGTCGGATATCGATATATCTAATGTATTTATTTCCTCCAACTGCCTGCATTTTGCGCACATACGCTCTCCACTCTCTTTAACAAGCCACATATGTAATTCCCGAGAAGCATACATGCAGCAAGTACTGCATGCCACAAAGTCCTTTATGATATTGCTAATAATCGAGTTCTTAAATGGTGGAGGACTTGGCGTTACGCCACTTGCGACTGCTGCTGAATCCACCATCATTCCTTACTGCCGAGTAGCGTAATCTTTAATAATTATTCAATTAATAAATAAGAGGGGAAAAAAGTACAAATATCAGAACATTTAAAGTACTAAATATAATTAAATAAATGAAATATAACTAAATACAGTAACTTAGCTTCGTTTTGTCTTCCACCGTTACGCGTTCGATTCCGACTTCCGACTTCGACATAACCTCACTGTTTACCAAATGACACCTTAACACTCTTAAAAAACGTTTTTCCTTCTGATATCTTAGATCTCTTTTCCTTTGCCATCAATTCTGGTTATTTTTCTTGGAAGAACAAAATTTACAAACAGATAGAGGAAACCACTATGGATTTTCCCCTCTTGCCAATTTTTACATGGAAAATTTTGAAAAAACAAACCATAGACTTAGCCCCTCTCAAACTTTCTATCTGGCTAAGATAAATAGAGAACACATCATCTCTGTATCTTAGCCAGATAGAAGGAACAGACACAGACTCCTTCCTCAGTCACCTCAATAGTCTAGATCCATGAATCCAACTTATGATGGAATAAGAAAATAACAGTAATTTACCCTTCCTAGACACCTTAGTAACACACCTTCCTAATGGTAACCTTTTCTTCACTGTATATAGAAAACCCACTCACACAGGCAGATACAAACTTTCCCATTACCACCCCTCTCAACAATATGGCATTATTAAAACTCTAACCAATACAGCCTATAATCTTTATTCCAGTGGAACCTCCCTTTCAACCGAACTCAACCACATACACAACACCTTCCTTTTCAATGGCTACAGTTATTACAGAATTAAAAAAATAATCAGTTCCTCTCCAATTCCTCGGCCATTGCTTCAGAGGGATTTCAGAGTGCCATCACCATTCCCTACATCCATAGCACATCAGAAAAAATAGCCAGAGCTTTAAAAAAGTACAACCTCTACACAGCTTTTAAGCCCCACCAGAAACTTGCTACCCTTATCCATTCTACCAAAGATCAGCTCCCTCCTTTCTCAGTGCCTGAAGTTTATAAAGTACCCTTTTCCTGCAAGTTGGCTTACTTCAGACAGACAGACACGTAGATCAGTGACTATCTGTTTATAAGAACACAAATCGTACATCTGCAATCACAACTATGATCAATCCGACCTTGCAGACCATGTATTGAATACAATTCACAGGATCTCCTGGAAAAAAACACCATGCTCCATCATAGAAAATTAAAAAAAGAAAGACTGTTTTTAGAATCTGCAGTGGCACTCAGAAATCAACCTAACTTAAATAAATACAGATGCATAAAACTTCCCAAAATTTGAGAAACAATAATTGTCAGAGGTCCCACTTTATATCCTAGGCCATCTACAAATGTCCTTAGAGGGTTCACCACCTAGATAGAACTTTAGAGTCACCTATGTGTTTCATTTAGTATTGTGTTGTCTTTGTGTGTGCATTACAAGTGTTATTTGTAATACCTGAAGATGTCTCAGTGACTGAGATGACATATTGGAAGCATGGAAATTAGTTTTTAATATTTTTCTAGTGCTATAAATATTCCATTAAACTTCCAACATGATTTCCTCCCATCACTTAAGCCTTAACACAGTTTTTTTTGGTACTGTATTTCTTTATCCTCATATCTGTTTTTTTGTTTATTTCAAAAAAATAAAATAAAATAAATAAAAATAAATAAAAAAAAAACATCAATAAACTTCTATGTCAGTCCTTATCTGCATCCACACATGGCACTGATGTGCCTATAAGTCCCTCAAACTCTCATGTATGGGATCAATATATATATAAATTTAAATAAAAAATGATAGCCTTGCAATCTGTTCACACTCATACACTGAATTACTACAATTTTTAAATAAAAGAAACTCCACCTATAACTATATTAAGTTCATCTTTGAACTTGATATGGGATGTATGTGGAGTTATCTTTTTCTATGTGTCTGCCACCCAGTAAAGGTTGTAAACCTATGGTACATCTGTAATGCAGGCATGCTGAGAAATTTTTTATCCTTTTTTATTTATATTATTTATTTATTTGTTTTTCACATAATCCAGAAACCCTGTGCTAGAGACCAAACTAATAACTTTTCAAGCTGGTGAAATTCATCTCCCACTTAAGTAATCAAAGAAACATCCATGTCAGGATCTGAACTTGCAGCCTTTTTGTTGGGGAGTAGGTACATTAACCACTCGGCCAATTTGGCCAGTGAATCTGCACTTCCTTTGGCAATATTTAATTTTCCCTCTGTCTGAAACTTTCCTTTACTAGACAGTATATCCTTCTGTCTTCACATCATCATCTATCACAGAGGATAAGCACAACATTCTTATGAACTGAGCTTATTATCTCTGTTAATCAAAAACTCACACTTCTGACGAACTTCACTGTCCCAAAGTAGATTACGTACACTATTAAACTTCGACCCAATATCTGTTTATCTCAGTACCAAATCCCTTACTTAGAGGAAAGTGAACAAAATAAAAATCATTATTGCTAATGGATTCAACCAGCCTCTCTTCAGATAATCCTTGATAAATATCATCCATCCACTAGAACCATATGTTCAAAGATTTGCCTACCTTATAGGAAAATCAGACTGTATAGCACGAGTGCTTCTCAAATTTAATCTACATGCTAGCCTCAACTCATTTCGTAATTTGTCTTCATTATCTCTGTCCTTACTTGGTTTGCATCAGTACTGTGTTCTTGTCAGCTGTCTTATTTTGGACAGACTGGCAGTTATTATTATTTATTATTATTATTCAGGCCTCCATGGAGTTAAAAGACTCATCTTGGGAGGGCCTTCCTAGGAAACACAAAGTCTATCAAAGCTATGAAGAGATTAGAATTTAAGGAAACTATGATTACATTAAATCTTTGGAATCTGATAAATCTGGTCACCTCTTCCTATTCTGTTGGTAATAAACACAGTTCCATGGAACCAAAGTTTTTAATTATATAGTTCTTGTATTGGATTAACTTAACTGCTCACTGTTTCCATTGTATTCTAATAGTGTGTACTCTTTATTTTTCATGCCACTGTGACTGAGACTTGAGTAGTCATATGATGCCATATATTGTGCTTGAATGTTGATTTACTATTCCCTTTCATACTCTCTCTGATATTTTTGTAAACAAGTGATGAAATATTAGAGGTAATAAATATGTTTTTTAACACTTGATAAGTGTTATTTGTTTAATAAATGTCTGACACATGTCTCCTTAAGAAGGTTAACAAAATTCATTTGTTCAAAAGGGGGGGGGTCAGTGAAGCCCAGTTCACCAATTTAAAATTCAGTTTAGTATTTTGTGGTATGTATGTGGAAGCATGTTCTCAGACCTATGTGTCATTGATTGATTATGTTATTTGATAACATTGGTTAGGGCTTGCATTCAGAAATGGGCAGATAGAGAATCTCTACTTTGCGATGAACAGCATAAGTTTACTAAGGGGAAGGTCATGTTTTAACAACTTGCTCACATTCTACAATAAATTACCATTGAACTAGAAAAGGGGAATGGATACACCATGATACTTTTGGATTTTGCTAAGACTTTTGACAGAATGTAGCATGGAAGACTGTTGCATAAATTGGAAAATATGGATTTGGATTATAAAATATTAGCATGGATAAGAGGATGGCTGATTGACAGATATCAAAAAGTGGTATATGGGGGATGTGAGTCTAATATTTAAGGTAACTAGTGGTGTACCACAAGGATTAGTCCTTGGTCCACTGTTATTCAAACTGTACATTAATGGTAATGGGAGGGATTTGATTGGCAACATACAGCTATTTGCTGATGATAATGATACAAAGATAAATAGGGTAATCAGAAATGCTGCTGATATGAAATTTTTAATTTTATGGAGGGTGGGAAAGGACTAGAAGGCATCTTGGAAGCTGAGAATGAATGCAGCTAAGAAAGGGAATGAGGGCTAGTTTTTTTTTCTCATAGGGTGGTGCGTGATTGGAATGGATTGCCATTCGATGTTGTGTGTGTGCAAGCAGTGTCAATGAATTCAAGAATAAGTATGATAGCTGGTGCATGTAGTATGTTGCCTCCCTCGATGAGTCTTGTCTTCCCTACTTCCTCCAGTACAACTCCTCCAATAGAGTATGCAGTGTCCCAAACCTAACCTGAAGTCCTTACATTTTGCTGCATTAAACCGAAACAGCCATTCATTTGCCAATCTGTCTAGCTTATTCAAATCCTCTGCCACGGCTACCACAACTGCACTATTACTAATAACCCTTCCCAGCTTCACATCATCTGCAAACAGCTGAATATCTTCTTGCAATCCACTGAGAATGTCTTTGATATAAAGGTTAAACAATATAGGTCCCAGTATGGGGTCCTTAAGGATCAAAGCTGTATAACTGAGAGGAGACCTCCACATAGCCTTTAAAGGTATGCAGAGAACCGACCAGGGATTCTGACCTAATGTCCAATCCTCACCTTCTCGTGGTGCACCCTGTTGGGTATCTACCTGGATACTGAACGAACAAGGATGGGCTGGCAATTTGGGATTTAGCCGACCAAATTGCATTCTTATTGGCTTATACCAATACAAAAAATGATGGTACAACACGACAAAATTTCATGCTGGCTGAGGCGTCGCCCGGTTAAACAATCCCCCCCCCCGTTGTTTTTGCCAGGGAACCAGGGCGAACAGCGAAAAGTCAGCTACTGGAACAAATCTGAAAGCACACCCCAACTCAACATCACCAGAGTTAAAGATCGGTACTATCAACATGAGAAGCCTGAATGGCAAAGAAATGGAGCTAGCTGAAGAATTAGATAAGTACCAGATCAACATAATAGGGGTGACTGAAACAAAAAAGACAAAAACTGGTGAGATCTTTCTGAGCAAAAAATACAAAATGTTATATTCAGGCAATGACAATAAAGGAAAAGAAGGAGTAGCCATAGTATTCAACACTAAATATAAGGCTAATTTTCTTGAATGGCAGGCAGTCTCGAGTAGAGTGATATGGGTGAATATCAGAATGGGAAACTGGATAATGAGACTTATTTGTGCCTATGGTCCCACAGAAGACTCTACTAAGGTAGAAGTGGAAGAATTTTCTGAGGCTCTAGAGAAAGCTACTGACACGATGAAAAAAGGAAAAGTTGGTCCTTGTTGGGGATCTAAATAGCAGAGTAGGAAATGATTGTCAGACATACAAAAATATTTTGGGAAAATTTGGAGAAAAGAGCAAAGCTAATAATAATGGCAAATACCTATTGGATTTTAGCTCAGGACATCGACTGTTTATTACTAACACCATGTTCCAACATAAAAATGTGCACAAATTCACATGGAGAGAAGAGGCAAGGAATAAGAAAAGTCTCATTGACTATGTTATTGTTGATAATGATGTTTTCTCCCTGGTGCAGGACACCAGAGTGTACAGAGGATTTGAAATTGGAAGTGATAACTGTTTAGTCTTGAGCAGGATAAAATTGAATTTCATATTGAAAAGATTGACATGTAAGAAAGTCTTAAAGCGAATAAAAGTTGAACAGTTCTCAGATGTGAACTGTAGACTAAAATACACAAAGATTATTGAAGAAAAAATTAAAGAGTTAGAGAATAAGAACCAAACCGTGGAGATTCAGTGGCAAACCGTGAAGAAAACCCTGATTGATTCAGCCAGAGAGGCATGTAGCGCAATTGGAAGAACGACGGTACATTGCGCCCTTCAATTGAAATAAGCCTAAGTTTGATTCTCGTCGCGACAGGAGGAATCTTTACTGGACGATTTCAATCAAAGGTGAGTTAGCCGATCTCATACGGTGGTAGCAGGGTTTTTCCTCCTGGAATCTCGGGTTTTTCATCCCGCACACAGAAAAATCGGCCCTTCAGAACATATGCAATTTACAGACAAAAAATACTAGTTGTGGTGGAGGTGAGCGGTAGATGGTGCTGATGGAGATGATTTGTAGTAGAGATTCAGTGTAGTGGTTGAGACAGTTGTAGGTGTCCTCCCACGATGAGTCTTTGGACTCCTTGGAGATTGTAAGGAATAATAATGTGGTGAGGTTGTCTGAAAGGATAGAAAAATCAGAACTCCATGGCAGACACAGGAAGTAAAAGAGGCAGTGAAGGAAAAGAAGAAAGCATATCAAAAATTCCTGTCAAATAAGTCAGCTTGTGCTCTTAGAGAATACAGACAAATGTAAGAAAGCCAAATACTGTGTAAAAACTAGCTAAACAAAAGTCATGGGAGGACTTTGGTAAAAACATAGAAAATAAATATCAAGAAGTGGCAAAATATTCTGGAGGTTGTTGAAGAAGCTTAGGAATGGAGGAAAGAGAGTGCTGTAAAAGGAATAAGAGATGAAAAAGGTGAAATGAAAATGGGAGAAAAAGATATCCTTGAAGTATGGAGTAATTACTTTTAAAAATTTGTAAATGAAACAAGCAGTGATAGCACAGTAGTAAAAAACACTCAACAGGCATACAGTCAGGAATACATATCCATACTTGAAGCAGGAAAAGCCATCAAAGGCTTAAAATGTGGAAAGGCAGCAGGAGTAGATGATATTTGACCAGAAATGTTTAAGTATGGTGGTATAAAATTCTTACAGTGGATGCATTGCATAGTTCAGAAGGTGTGGACAGAGGGACGAATTCCCGATGATTGGAGTAGAGCTCTCATAGTACCCATATATAAAAAGGTAAATAGAACTGAATGTGAGAATTACAGATGTATTTCCCTACTGAGTGTTCCTGGTAAGATTTATGCTAGTATACTTGAGAAACGGTTGAGAAGAGTTGTGGAGGAAAAGCTTGGTGAAGAACAGGCTGCATTCAGGCCAAATAGATGCTGTCAGGATCAGATCTTCACTTTACGACAAATAGTCGAGAAATCATGAGAATATAAGAAAGATCCGTATTTAAGTTTCATCAATCTGGAAAAGGCATATGATAAGGTGCCAAGATAAAAGCTAATCAATATGCTGCAGTTATATGGTGTCAATGGGGCATTATATCAAGCAATATTTAGTCTTTATTTGAGTTGTAAGTCAGCAGTTAGAATTGAAGGAACTACAGGAAGATGGTTTAATGTTAAATCTGGTGTGAGAAAAGGATGTACATTATTCCCCTCTGTTATTCATTATCTATATGGATCACATTATGAAGGAATGTGGTATTAAACCTGATATCAAAATTGGAGATGTTAATGTCAGCTCTTTGCTTTATGCAGACGATGTTATACTTCTAAATAAATCTGCTACAAGTCTGCAAGATTCCCTGACTAAATTGAATAACTGTTGTAATAGATATGGTATGAAGGTCAGCAATACAAAGACAATGAAAATAGGCAGAATCGTTGAAAATGTCAACAGCATTGTGAATGGAGAACCTGTGGAACAAGTAAAACATTTCAGCTACTTAAGCACGATTTTTAGTGAAGATGGTAAATTAAATATGGAAATAGACAACAGAATCAACAAAGCTGGTATGACAGGATGTCAATTGAATAAATTCATATGGAATAAGAGAGAAATTAGTCTGAACACTTTAGCTGTATACAAGACAGTGTTCAAACCAGTTTTAATTTATGGATCTAAGAGCTGGGTCATAAGTAAAACACTTGACCAAAGACTAGAGACCGCAGATATGAGAGTCCTGAGAAAGATTATAGGTGTGAACTGATGGCATCAATGGCAATATCATATTAAAAATGAGGATATTAGGAAAGAACTTAATATTGTCGGCATCCAGGAATGCGTTAGCAGAGCTAATCTCAGGTGGTATGGTCACTTAAACAAAATGGGTGAGGAAAGAATAGCAAAACAAGTGTTCTCTGCCAGGTTGGCAGGAAAACAACCCAGAGGAAGACCAAGATATAGATGGATTGATATGGTAGAAAGTGCCTTAGACAATAGAAATATAAGATCTGATAATGTTGGAGTCTTGACAAGTAACAGACTGATTTGGAGGAAAATTATAGATAGGAAGTTAGTAATGATGTAAATTTTTCATATAGTACTATCATATCATCTACACCCCTTGAGGATACATGGCAGGAATTTAATGATTATGAAAATGAAATTTCATCCCAAGTAAATTGGGACATCCTCAGTACAGTATTTCAAACAATACTAGAAATAACATACAGTTAGGGCACATGATTACAACGGAATCGCAATATGCATGCAGTAATGTGTTATAGAAGTAAATTAAAATATAACTGAACAAAAAACAAAAAAAAGAAATATATATATAAAGAGACTGTTTTACACAATTTTGTATGACAATTTCCCATACTTTAGGAATAGTAAGAACGTCATTGCGGTTTAAATTTGGTCTGTGTAGTAGGGCTTCAACACTTTTTTTATATAAATGTTATTGTTGTCTTGTCCTTTGAAGAGTCCTAGATGCCTCCAGTTTGCTTCCCACACTGCCTCAGCCATGTCAATAATCCCGCTCGCACAGAGCTGCCGTTCAGGACTAGGATCAACTTCCCGCAAGGCCGCTGCAATTGCTGGCCAGGCAAAGATGTGAGTGGGTGTCAATTGCATTGGGGCAGTTGACTCTTCATTAGAAAATTGGGTGCCATTGCCACATTAGACACCTTGAAATCAGACCATAAGAAATTTGGTCGAGAGCTTCAAGGTTCAGGGGGGGGGCTGCGAGGAGGTGTGGTCGGACTTCTCCCCCAATATATAAATGTTCATGTTTATATAAAGATCTATGTAAAAGTTTCGACTTTTCTAATGGATCCTATCTTTTGGGTTTTCAACTCCATGTTGAGAGAGGCCGAATTTCTGCAGTTTGAAAAGACGAAAGTGGTCTTGATGTTCCGAGATGCGTTTCTGAACAGATCTCCCTGTCTGTCCAAAGTAAGACAAATTGTAGGACATGGGATCTCATAAATGCCAGGTAACATCAGAGGTGAGAGTTTGTCCTTAGGAGGAGGTAATATTTAGGTGAAATCGCAAATTATGACTTCTTGCTAGAACATTTAATTTGTCTGTTGTTAGTAGATGGTTAGATAAGTTGACTACCCATTTTTCCATCGATAATTTGTTAGTGATCTTCTTAGATCGATTTAGCGAGTTAAGGTATTTATTATGTAGTTTAATATAGCTTTTATCAAAAGCTTTTATCTCTGAATTTTTCGAGACACTTATAATCAGTTGTAGCAGATCTTGATTTAACGTGTTGAAAGTTTATTTTTCACTTGGTTAGAATATAATAAATTTAGTTTTTAATCCTTTATCCAAGTGTGAGCAAACAAAGTTTGCACCTGAAAGTATCTTCAGGAATGGGGCAAGGTGGTACAACACCAGAGCGACTCCTTGCAAAGGTGGAGCAAGCTAGCAATGCTCCTTGCTCCACCTTTGCAAGGAGTCGCTCTGGTGTTGTACCACCTTGCCCCATTCCTGAAGATACTTTCAGGTGCAAACTTTGTTTGCTCACATTTGGATAAAGGATTAAAAACTAAATTTATTATTTTGATTTAACGTATTTGATAATTCTGCTTCTAGTTCCATAATTTCACCTAAATGTTTCCCATATTTAGATTTCATACATAACATAGAGAGAAACATCGGTCATCTTTCCAGTATTGAAGCCAACAGACTTCGTTTCGAGGTAGCAAAAATAATCTACAATGCCAAAACCTTTGGACTTAAATATCCCACCATCAGAATTGAAAGCTCTTACCTGCTTAAAATGTAATAAAAACATAATCATTACCAGAGCTGACAAAGGAAATACCGCTGTGGTTCTTGATACCAATTCATAAGATCGAAAAATGAATTTACTACTCCGAGATTGTAATACTTACGCCAAACTGGATTATGATCCTACAAAACAACGTTAACTCAGGAAATTAAATAAGTTACTTGATGAAACCTCCTCCTTAAATGAAGAAACAACTAAAAAACTCAAGACATACCATGCTAAACCACCTAGAATTTATGGCTTGCCTAAGCTTCGCAAGGTTAATGTTTCACTCAGACCCGTCTTAGATTCTATTAGCAGTCTGACTTACAAGTTATCAAGATTCTTATCTAACCTTCTCCGTCCTCACATAGGCCACTCAGCTTCTTCAATCAAATATTCCACAGAGTTTCACGCAAAAATAAAAGACATTCAACTGTTAAAAACTGACTTGTTAATTAGCTTTGACATTGTCTCCCTCTTCACTAACATTCCCCATAAATAAACAGTAGAATTATTAACTCAAAAATTTCCATCTGATAAAGTCGAATTATTCAAATTTGTTATTACATCCAGTTACTTCACTTGGAAAGGTAAAATTTACAAGCAAGAAGAAAGAACAGCAATGGGGTCTCCTTTATCACCAAGCTTAGCAAACCTGTTTCTAGAACTCCTGGAAGAAAAAATTTTCACTTTTGAACCCAAACCAAAAATTTGGCTACGATATGTCGCCAACGTCTTTGCAGTCTGGGATCATCCTGAACATGAATTACACCTGTTTCTAGATAAAATAAACCTTCTTCACCCTCGCATCAACTTTACTCTAGAAAAAGAATTTCCACAGGGTATCTCCTTTCTGGATTAACAAATTCAAAAGAAGAGAAGACGGTTCCATCACCACGTCTGTCTATCGCAAACCTACATTTTCAGGTCGCTACATTCACAGTTCTTCTGCTCATCATCCATCTCAGAAATTTGGCATCATTAAATCACTAGTTACTGGAGCACACAAATGCTGCTCCTCTGAAGAATCTCTAAACCAAGAACTAGAAATAATCAAAAATACAGCCATACTTAATGGATATAATCTTAAATCAACTCAAAAAATCATCAGTCACTTCCCCACACATCAACCTAGACAAGAAAAAGCCCATAGGATTCCCATACCTTATGTCAAAGTCATCTCCGAACGTCTTTCAAAAATTATGAAGAAATATAATTTTGCCAATACTTACGAACCCATCAACCAGATCTATAACTTGTTACTTTCCCCTAAGGACAATCTCCGAGTTCCGGACTGGTAGGCCAGTTCTCCTTGAATTTTGATGATTCGAATTTTGAAAACTCGATAGGGGGGATTCCTCCTCCTCCCCTGGCATCTACGGCGCCCAACCCCCTGAGTTCTGGACTGGTAGGCCGGTTCTCCTTGAATTCTAATACTCGAATTTTGAAGACTCGACACTCGGGGTAGCCCCTGAGTTTCAAAACATTTCAAATAACTTGACATAAAACGTGACACAAAAATGTTACATAAAAAGGCTTATCATTTTATATCTATAGGGTATATATATATATATATATATATATATATATATTTTTTTTTTTGTTCAGTTATATTTTAATTTACTTCTATAACACGTTACTGCATGCATATTGAGATTCCATTGTAATCATGCACCGTAACTGTATACTGTTCCTAGTATTGTTTGAATTACTGTACTGAGAATGTCCCAAGATACTTGGGATGAATTATTTACATATTAAAACTTATCACTGTGGTTAGTACATGTTTTTTAATGATGAATTCACCACAGACCGCATTGTATAAAAAGTGTTCTGGAAAGTTTAGTGTTTCAGCAGGATAGAACACCATGTCATTATACTTGAACTGTCTAGGAATATCCCAACAGGCACTTTCCGAATTGGTGGATCGAGTGCGAGAGACCTAGACCTCAATGGCTCATTGTTCTCATCACGCACAGACCTAGTTCTTTTAAACTTATTCACCAGAGCTCTAATTGCTTTGTCTAGTTTCATAACATTTCATTCTTTTGATGCAGGATGTTTATAACAAAAATTTGCTCTTGAACATTCATTATGAATTATGGGTCTGAAAAGAAAACATTACAAAATGATAAAAATTATAATAAAAACATCTCTAACATATTATAAATATCGATGTTTTATGTAGAAAATAATAACTATACTTGTTGTAATGAAATTTATTTGAAAATCAAACTGTTTCACCAAAATATGCAGTGACTTTTGGGACATCCAGTATAAAATAATGGAGAGGAATAGCTTTATTATGATCTTGTGCATTGATTTTACATGAAGTGGGGGGGGGGGGGCAAGCAATACTTTATCTGTTTTGTAGAGGTGATAGCCATCTGCTAAAAAAGTGTTGCTAAGTACCTAAGTTCAGTAGCCAGGGCTGTGTATTTGAACAAATATCCCTGGCTTTATGTGTAAGTGTTTTGAGGACCATAATACTGGGATGAGTGATGATTTCATTGTTTGTGTAAGTATCTTCCACTGCATGAGGATTTCCTATAAACAGAATAATGAACCATTTGGTTATCATATAACTTGTGTTTCTTGAGAATGGGAAGAAATTATTAGTTTCTTTTTCTATAGTAAAATGTATTTTGAGTATTGGCTATTTAGGTGCTCTAAAAATATATATAATATGTCTGGGCTATGAGGACAAATAGCAAACTTATTTTTATATAGCATAGGCAATCTGATGGTTTATGTGTTGCTATACATTGTGATGGTAGTGTTTTCAGTGCATTTATGCAGGACCAGGCACATTAAAACATGGTTACTCAAAACTGTGTGTCAGAATGATGCACAAAATTATGATGATTAAATACTCAAAATCATAATTGTGATAAGTAAGGTAGATGTGTGTGTGTGTGTGTGGTACAACTCTGTCAAATGATACTTCATAGTAAATATGCAAAGATTTCAAGGTGTGTTTAAATACAGCTTGTGATAAAGCATACGAAAATGAAACTTTCTTAACTCTACTATTTTCTTAATTTCTGAAATTTTGTTTTCAGGATGGAATGTTACCTCTGATATCTACTTATCCTCTGCACCATGTTCAGTACCTATTGACTCAACCTCTTTATCAGCAACAACATGTATGTTCAAATCTTATGGTACCAGCTCAGTTACATCCAGGTGTTATCAATCATGGATTTTTGGATAATCAAAGTAAGGAATATGTAAGGGATAGATTGAAGATTTTGGTGTCCATAAACACTTTTTCAGAGCTGTAATTTTGTATCTAGCAACATATACATTATTTACCCATAATATTCGATGTAATTTATAATTTTAGCATTTCTCTGTAAATTGATAAATGCTTCATGATCATTAATAATGCTTGCAAGTAAGATGATTTTGAATAAATTAGACTTGATTAACTGCCATTTGAAACAGTGATTAATGATGCAATTATGACAGTTGTTATATATTTTAATATTTCAGCAGCATAGCCTTGACTTTGAAATGATTTTGAAGATATTCTCACTAGTTAGCATTGATAATGGTTACTGATTTACTGTATCAGTATTTTACACAATAAATAAATACATTGGTAATGTGAATGAAGAACAAGATAACATAAAAATGTTAACATGATGGGCCAGAAAACAGTGGCTGAAAACAACAAATTAGATAATATAATAATAGAAACATCAGTAGTGATAATGTTATATTAATAAAAAAAATAAAAATTATTAGAATAGTTGATGGTAAATTTATTTCAAATTATTAAAAAAGAAAATTAAGTATTTAGTGCTTTAGGCAGTTGCTTATGTTATCTCATAAATACATTAATTCACCTCCCCCCCCCCCAAACAGACTATTTATCATATTTTTCCTAACAGTGGGACATATTTTGTTCATAATTAAGCAGCTGGCTTTGCAAAAAAATCTACTTAATGAGATAAACAAAGAGATAATCCTTCTTTTATGTACTTTGTTATTATTATTATTATTATTATTATTATTATTATTTGACACCTCCAGGGAGTCCATAGACTCATCGAGGGAGGGCACATGCTCTACAACTCTGTCTCCACCAACTCAATCTACCAACTGACTGCAACTACACAAACGCCATCTACCACCACCACCACCACCACTGGTATTTCCACAGACAATCACAAACATCCATGCACACGATGGGATTTGAACCCACAGCTTTTTCGCTGGAGAGCAGATATGCTAACCACTTGGCCAGCCAGGCTGGCAAAATGTCTGCCATTGTGTGTATTCTCTGAGCAGTTTCAAGTGAAAGTGCATTATCCAGTCTCATATGAAGATGGAGAAGTCTCCCTTGAAAAATCCTAATAAATGTTCAAACTGAGCTTCGGCTAAAGGGTATTATTGCCATAAGATGAAATACAGAGAAATTTAGTCAAATTGTAGATCACTTTTAGTTCTACTTGATGTCTCCTTGGAGTTCTGCAACTCATCGTGGTGTTAATACTTCATTCATGATTTAACATGTATTGTATTTTATGAGCCTAAGTTTGCTCCTATGTAAATTATAAATTAAACACTTACTGTTAAATTTTTATTGATTATAATAATTGTTAATTTTTTTAGTTATTTATTCTGTATAAATTCTTTATATAACTTGTAAATATATCCTATATGAATTGTAATATATCTTTTTTATTTTATTTCTGTATGTAAGAGTGATTTTATGTAATTCTTCTGATTAGATTTGATTGGCTGTTGTCAAGGAAACGGAGTTAATTTTAGATAGCGCATGCGTGGAGCGTGAGCTACGGTATTCGAAAAGAGAAGGAGTTGATATGAGCTGGACTGGCTAGAACCGGATTTTGGCAGGAAGAATGAATGATTTTAATTGGAAAACGAAAGTAAAAAAAGAGAGGAGAAGCATTCAAGACAGCAAGGAGTAAAGTAATGGGTGGCAGTAAGGGGATTTTGGGAAATGCCATAAATAGATTAAGAAAGGACCGGGAAATTAATAGGCAATTCGGAATATTTCTACGGAATTCTAAAATTACGACGGATTCCAATTGTTTTGAGGAAGAATAGTGCAAAGCTGAATTTAATGCATAGAAGAAAATAAGGAATAAGTAAATTACCTAAAACGAGTGCGTCATGACTTGTGAAGCTCTATGTTTAATGTTTCAGTTATTATAGTGAAGATTTCTTTTGAATAGTGTTACTTCAAAGTAATAGTTAACTACAGTTTTAAGTGTGCCTATAGTGAATCCAATGTGTAAAAGGTGTAACCCGGTAAGAGCAGTCTTTTTTAATATTTCAGCATGAAGAAATAAGAGTTAGCTCCGCCTGATATATCTTAACATTAACTGTGGCGTTCTACTAAAAATAGCCGAAATATGAAGCTTTAAAGTGTTTCCCCCTTGAAAGGATAACTGCCTCATAATTAAATTAGGTGTTTATTGACTAAGAGAGAATTAGAGAATTCTACCTTAAGAATAATTACTATAAAATTCTGGAACATTGAACTGTGTAAACCATTTTCAATTATTCGGAAGAATATAGAATTGACAGCTGAATGTTTGACGCCTATATTATTATGTTTGTTATGAGTATTTGAACTAAGTTGATGTATAAAAGAATTGAATTATCTCATTGAATAGAGACAAGCTGTGATAATAGTATTAAAGCATTGAAGAATAAGATCCGTAAATTTAACTTTAATCTTTAAACCAAACCGAGTAGCTAATAGTGTCTCAGAGATATTTTAAATATTGTTCAATTAGATTATCTTGCTTAGAAAATTATGCTTAAATGTACATGTTCTATATTAAATGTTTATTTTATTGGACTGAAATTGTTGTTTGCCTGATTTTTCTTCATTGCACCGCTCATAAATCTTATTCGAACCCTGCGGAAGCCTTAAATGATAATATTAACCTCTGCCTATATAAAGTGAGATTGCAAAAGTTAGTTGATGATTGATTCCTCTGTATTATATAGACTAATCTGAATATAGGGTGGCACAGGATAATATAAATTTCCTTACATTCGGATCAGTATCAATCAGCATCTAACAAAATAAAAACGGAATTTAAAGAAATAAGAATAGATCCAACTAACCAACATAAATGGATCAATTAGCAAAATAGGATGACACAACAGTGGGAAGCTACTCCATCCTACACTCATACTCATTCCCATTACATCCATTTAAATGCATTTTTGTTTGTAAATTGCATGTTTTCTGGCCAGTTAGCATAAAACTGCTTCCATATGAGATCAGCTAACTCACTTTCATTTAATAAAGCTCTTATAAAGATTCTTGATGAGAATTGATCCAAGTTTTTCTAAATAAAAGGCTTTGTCGTGTCCTTCTGACTCTGATACAGATGTGTATTATCATAATAGTGATCAGAATATTATTATGTTGCGAATATTGCACAAATTAAACCATGATTAGAAGAATTTAGACTGATAACCACACATTGTGAAGTCTTAGAAATTAAGTGTTTACATAAAATGTCGAACATAAAGAAATAGTAACATTGTTTTACTTTCTATGAATTTCAAATAATAATTCTATTTATAATAATTCAATTCATATATAGAACAAGTAAATATTTACTTGTTCTATATATGTGTTTTCTATTGAGAATATGACTCAAGTTTTCTATGTTCCTGCCTATATTCATAGCTTTAGTCATTTTATTATTGATTTTTATTCCAAATTTGTTACAGCTGTTACTCAATTTAGTTAGAGAATCCTGGAGACTTGCACTAGATGTGTTTAACAGTACATCATCATCATCTGCGTAATGCAGAGAGCTGAGCTAAGTTTGATATCTCCAATTCTAATATCAAGTTTAATGCCACTTTCTTTTACAATGCAATCCGGATGATGAATAAGAGTGGAGGTAATGTTGCATCCTTGTCTAGAACCACTTCTTGAACCCATTGACCATTTATGATCTCACCACTTTATCAGGCAATGGATTCAAGGGGTGGTTCAAGACAAGGATGCAACATTATCTCCACTCTTATTCATTACCTGGATTGCATTGTAAAAGAAAGAGGCATTAAACTTGATACAATAGAATCTGCTTATTGTGATTGTGGATAATATTATCAATTGGCTATTGTTATCAAAATCAGTCGGTCCCAAAACACACCATTTAAAATGAATTAAAAATAATCTGTCTATTATAATCAAAGTTCCGGTTATTGTTATCAAAATCCTTGGATGTTTAGAATTCTAAACATCAGAATTCTAAGAAATAAGGGTTAATAAGGAGAAAATTTAACAAAGAACATTTGTCGAAATTTGACTTTCTTGCTAATCTTCCTTTAATCTTATATCTTCCAGGCAAATGCAGGTGGGTAATCGTAATCTTTTTTTAATCTTAAATCTTCCAGGCAAATGCAGTCTAATTGTGATTTTTCGAGTTTATTTTTGTGCTCTCTTTCAGTAAGTGAATTTGACTTTAAGTCCTCGTTAAAACAGTCCTTAGCATTATGGCAGAAGCAAGTAAAAAACATAAAAAATGTATCTTTTCAAGAAAAGCAAAGAATTTTGAGTGCTATGATAAGCTGCCCAATATGAGTCAGCGTAGTGTGGCTGTACATTTAAAAATTTCACAACCACTCTTGTGTAAGATCTTAAAGAACATTAAACATTGAAACTTCAGCTCTTACTAATGAGAACATGGATCAGAAGAGAGCCCGATCTGGTAAGGATACTCAGGTTGAATCAGCATTAAAAATTTGGTTTAGTAATGTTCATGAAAAGAATGCTTTGATTAAGGCCTTTGATGCTTCAAAAAACAGAACTTGCAAAAAACAATGGGCAAAGAAAATTTCACCGCAACTGATGGACAAGTGTATTCATGGTGAAGAAAAAAGTGCTGATTTTTTCTCAACAGATGCGTGGATTAAGACCGAGTGGCCAACAATTACTGCTGAATATTCTTCCGAGGACATTTACAATGCAGACGAAACAGGACTCTATTTTCGTGCAATGCCTGAGCATACTTATTTGTTTAAAAATGAAAGTACTGTACTAAAGGATTTAAATCTTTAAAAGAGCAAGTGACAGTTCTTTCTTGTGCTAATATGAAAGGTGAGAAACGAGAGCTCCTAGTAAAAATAAGTAAAATAACTAACCAACAATTGGTTAGTTAAGATGGATCTTAAATTAAAGAATATCAAAGTAATTTTCTTCCCTTCAAACACTACATCGTTAATTCAACCATGTGACCAAGGCATCATATGAGCTTTTAAAGCTTATTATCGAATTAGGGAAGTTCGTGCGAGAATTATAGCTAAACTTGATTATATAAAAGACCAATCTGATGCAAGTGCAATTGCAAAAAAGATTTCCCTTCTTGATGCATTACATTTGGTAGCAATGTCATGGAAGCAAGTCTCAGAGAAGACTATTGAATACTGCTTCCAAAAAGGTGGAGTTTTTAAAACAAACTTTGAAACTCCTTCTTCCAAAGAATTTGAATATCTTACAAATGAAATTTTTGATAAAACCCCAGATGGCATGTCAAAAAGAAGAATTTGAAAATTGGTCGGATATTGATAACAACATTGAAGTGGTTGATTGATAACTACAATGACAGTGTCGAAAATATGTAAGCTGCTTCTGATGAGAACTTTAAACTAGTAGAAGAAAGTGAACCTAATACAAGTATAGAAGAACAAATTTTAGAAGCTCTGCGAATTAATGCCCAGATGCAAGAAGTTCTATGAATACTTCATTGTCATGTGCAACATAGAGCGACAAATTTTGAAAGGCACTGAGTATGAGCAATTTATTCATGAACTACTATATTAAAACACACAACAGACAACACTAGATAAGTTTCTTAAATAAATTTTATGTTGTTGATTATTAAAAAGTTGTTTATAACAATAAATTAAATTAAATAATGTTCATAAATAAATTGAAATAAAAGATGCAATTTTTTATATCCTTTGTTTAATGTTATCAGCCGATTATTGTTATCGAAAAGTGACTGTCCCAAAGTGATCACAATAAGCAGCATCTACTGTATTAGAATTGGAGATATCAAACTTAGCTCTCTGCATTACACTCTTAACTTAACTCTCTGCATTACACTCTTAACTTAACTCTCTGCATTCAACCACCCACCATGCAAGAAACCACGCCTTAACCTCTTGCTCACAGGTTAAATATAGCCTATGCATATTATTTCATTTACTCCATTTAATGTAGTGCTTTAAAAAGCTTTTTTTCTGGGCATCTGGTCATATGCTTTTTCTAGATCTAGAAAACTTAAGATCAGATGCTTGTTATATTCCTATGATTTCTCAACTGTTTATTATAAAGTGAAACTCTGATCTTGACAACCTCTATTTGACCTGAACCCAGGTTGTACTTCTTGCTTGATTACTTTTTACTCGAAGTTTCTCTTCAAGAATTTTTTTTCAGCCTCTTTTCAAGTATATTTGCATGAATCATACCAGGAACACTTAGAGAGATTAGTAGAGAAATTTTTCTGTAATTCTCACATTCAGTCTAATCATTTTCTACAGATGGAAACTATGAGAGCTCCTCTACTCCAACTGAAATTCTACCTTCTGACCAGTCTCTTTGAATTATGCAGTGTACCCCCCTGGAAAACTTTAACACTTCCACAGTATTATACTCATACTCATATTTATACATCATTATTACATATTTATACATCACATGTTTATTTATACATTATTTATACATTATTTATGTTTATTATGTTTATTTATACATATTTATACATTACATATTTATACATCACATTTATACATACCCATATTTATACATCACATTATACTCATATTAAACTCACTCCACAGTAAGTTAGTGGGATAGAATGTGTAGGTTATAGTGTGTTTAGGAGGGAGGGACAGAGAGAATAAAATGGGGGGAGGGGTGTTATTGATGATAGCTGATGAACTGCAGCCAAGGAGAATTGAAGTTGTATTGCAGAATAGTGAAAGGAGCTCATTTGAGGCTATTTGGTGTGAGATTGAGACTGGCAGAATAAAATATACAGTTCGGTGCTGCTATAGACCAGGTGATGGAATAGATGGTGGAGATAGTATGCATAAGCAAATTGATGAAATGAGTGGAAGGAGGGTAATTATTATGGGGGATTTCAACTATGGTAACATTGACTGGAAGGAGGAGAGAACACATGTGAGGAAGGAAATGGATTTTATTCAATTATTAAGGGATAACTATCTGAGACAGCATGTAATTGAAAATACTAGGGGTGTGAGAGTGCTTGGCCTGGTAATAGCATCTCACAATTTGACTGTAATGAATATGACCATAATAAATTTAGTTTAATCCTTTATCCAAGTGTGAGCAAACAAAGTTTGTGCCTGAAAGTATCTTCAGGACTGGGTTAAGGTGGTACAACGCCAGGGCAACTCGTTGCAAAGGTGGAGCAAGCTACCAACACTCCTATCTCAGTATCTCCTATAATGCAAAACACATCTCCTTGCGGATATGTCTAATGTTATGCATTAAGGGAAGGGCCACTACCCTTCCCTTAATGCATAACATTGTTGGTAGCTTGCTCCACCTTTGCAACAAGTTGTCCTGGTGTTGTACCACCTTAACCCAGTCCTGAAGATACTTTCAGGATAAAGGATTAAACTAAATTTATTATACTCTAACCTAGTGAAAAATAAACTTTCCAACATCTTTCTCTAAATCCAAAGTAAATTATTAAAAAAGGGTGGCACACCAATTGGCAATTCCTATAGGTGGAGATGACTTGCTAATGCTTCTGCCTGATATCTCCACTTGGGCCTGGCTCCCACTGAAGAGACCTTAATAAAGGTCGAAACTGGTGAGGGTTATTATGAGTTCGCTCCCTTAGGGTTCTTGCCTTAAGGGAGCAATTTGAGTCTCCCGGGAAAGTGTTCTCCGGCACGGCCCGCTGAGGGGCTTTGTCAGTGAATGATTTTCTTCGGAATTTGAGCGGTTCTGCTCGGTGGTGGCGTGTGGGTGGAAGGCCATCACTGAGTGGAGCCAACGCTGAGATGGACAGTCTTTCGCCCACGATTGAGTGGCCTAGGGATCGTCCGAATTTTTAGAGATGGCTTTACTTATTCATAAAGGTCGAAACTAGTCTGGGTAGTGGCTGTTCCCTTAATGCATAACATTAGACATATCCGCAAGGAGATGTGTTTTGCATTATAGGAGATACTGAGATAAGAGTGTTGGCAGGTGCAAACTTTGTTTGCTCACACTTGGATAAAGGATTAAACTAAATTTATTATAAATTTATTATACTCTAACCAAGTAAAAAATAAATTTTCAAGAATATGACCATATTGCCACCTATTGGTGAGACTGATCATAAGGTCTTGACCTGGGAGGTGGCTAAAGGTGTGAAATCTTTGACTAAGACAGGGTATATGTGGAATTACCGTGCTGGCAAGTTTGACAAGCTTAGGAGATTGCTTGGATCAGTGCCATGACATGTACAACTGCAAGGGCTGGACGTCGATAGTGCATGGGAAGTGGTCAAGGAGCATTTACAGGAGGTTATGGCTGATTGTATACCTAAGGTCCGAATAGTAAAACAAGTAGAGGTTAAATGGATGAATAACACCATTAAGCTTGAGCTGCAAAAAAAGAAACAACTGTGGAGGGAATTTAAAGAAAGGGGTGACCTGCAGGCACACGAACGGTATAAAGTGTAGGCCAGAAGAGTAACGAGTGTGGTAAAAACAGCAAAAGCTGATTATGAAAGAAAACTAGCTATGCAAGCAAAAGAGAATCCCAAACAGTTCTTTCAATATGCTGCAAGCAAGGAAAAAACTGTACATGGCAAAATAATTTTAAGGAATGACGATGGTAAGGAGTTCACTGAATCAATCGATATAGTGGAGTTACTGAGCGCGCACTTTGCAAAAGTATATCATCCAGGTGGTGACATTGAAAAAATGAAGGAACCATTAGTTTATATGGGAATTTTGATGAATGAAGTGGAGGTGAATAGTCTATAACAGAACCTTAATGTGAATACATCTGTGGGATTGGATGGTATACCGGCACGGGTCTTGTGTGAAGCGGCTAAGGAATTATCAATGCCCTTGACCATGTTGTTTAATCTGAGTCTCAGGTCTGGCTTAGTCCCGAAGGTGTGGAAAGAGGGGAAAATAGTTTCACTGCATAAGGGAGGATCCAAGACTATGGTGGCAAATTACCGACCGATCAGCATATCAGGAGTCATTGTCAAGGTCTTGGAGAAAGTAGTTTAGGGAAAAATACAGGAATGGATTGATGAAAATGAGATACTGTACAGGGAACAGCATGGCTTTGTGAAGGGTAGTTCATGCCTCAGTAACTTGCTCAAGTTTTATAACAAGGTGACAGCAGGACTGGATAAGGGAAATGGGTTTACAGTGATACTGCTGGACCTGGCAAAAGCGTTTGACAGGATACCACATGGAATTCTAATCCATAAGCTACAACATATGGGAATGGATATAGGGTTGGTGAGATGGATAGGTGGGTGGTTGATGGAGAGATATCAAAGAGTAGTTTATTCAGGAGTGGAGTCCAAAAGAAGGCCTGTGACTAGTGGTGTGCCGCAGGGTTCTGTCCTTGGACTGCTGTTTAATCTGTTCATTAATGATATAGGGAAGGATCTAAGTGGAACAGTTCATTTATTCGCTGATGATGCAAAGTTGGGTAGGGCGATAGTGAATGCAGAAGATGTCAAAGTCTTGCAGGATGACTTAGATAGATTGGAGTTCTGGGCTAAGGAGAATGGATGTCAGTTTAATGTGACAAAATGTAAGGTTATGCATTTTGGGGTGAAAAGATTAGCAGCAGTATAACACATTGGTGGAACTGTACTCCAAGAGATTGATGAGACCAGGGACTTGGGAGTGTTGGTGGATAGGGAGATGAAGTTTAGGGAGGCACATTGCAAAAGTGGCTAAATCAGCTCATCAACTCACTTGGTTGTTGAAAAATACTTTGACGAGCAGAGACAAGCAAGTTATTGTACCTCTGTACTGAGCCCTGATAAGACCTCATCTCGACTACTGTGCCCAGATTTGGTCACCTCAGTTCCTTCTTGATGGGGAGGAGGTGGAAAGGATACAGAGGTGAGTGACTAAGATGATAGCAGGTCTATGGAATGAACCATATGAGAACAGGTTGAAGATTTGTGGGTTGCAGAAACTAGTTGATAGGTGGAAAAGCGGAGATATGATTGAGACATTCAAATTGCTAAAAGGATTCTATAAGATTAATTCAGAGGATATTTTTGAGATCAGGACTGGTGGTGGGAGAACTAGGGGACACCTATGGAAGCTGGGCAAGAGTGTGGTTAGCAGGGGTGTTAGAGCTGGGTTCTTTACTATTAGAGTGGTAAATGAGCGGAATAAGCTGCCAGAGTATATTGTGGGTGCTATGACAGTGAGCAAGTTCAAGGCAAGGTATGATAGATACTGTGAGAATGTCAAATAGTTGTGTGGACATGGAGTTTAGGGCCTCCCTGGAGTAGCCCGAGATAATAATAATAATAATAACAATAATTATTATTATTATTATTATTATTATTATGATTCAGGCCTCCACGGAGTCACAAAACTCATCATGGAAAGCCAAACCTAGCAAGCACAAAGTTTATCATACCACTCCTTGAATCCATTGACCATTGCATATGAATAATACATCATCAAATGTAATAATAATAGTAATAATTCTATTATTATAACATAACTGCCGATGCTTGGAATAAAAAAAAACCAAAATAGTACTTGGAAGATAGTTTAAGAAATGTTTCATGTAAGCAGTTAGAAATTATATATCTAATATTAGAAGGAAAATCAGCAATAAAAAGACAAAGGCTATCAAAATAGGCAGTCACATTGGAAACATTAATTGATAGCAAATTAGCAAAGCTAGTATGGTAAGAAGCCAATTGAACTGAAGAAATTTATATGGAATAAGAGAGAAATTAGTCAGAACACTAAACTACCTGTATAAAAGAGAGTGTTCAAGCTACCTTTAACTTATGGATCTGAGAGTTGGGTTAAAAATAAAGCACTTGATGAGAGTTTGATTAGAGACCACAGATATGAAAGTTGTGAAAAAGATTAGTGTAGTGAACTGAACTGATGGTATCAGTGGTGCAGTCATATTAAAAATGAGTATATTAGGAAGGAACTTAACATCGTTAGCATTCAGGAATGTACGAGCAGAGTGCTAACATCATATGGCATGATGACTTAAACAGAATGGGAGAGGACAGGTTAGCAAAACAAGTGTTTCTTGCCATGATTGTGGGGAAAAATCCCAGAGGAGGACCAATATCTAGTCAACTGATACAGTAAGAAGTATGCCAAATCTGATGATTATTAAATAACTTAAGGAATTCACAATGTATACTGGAATATAAATTAAAATAAACTTTAATATATACTTCCTATATTTCGGCAACGTCATGTTGCCATCTTCATGGGAACATAAGACTATGACACGGGCACTAAAACAGCAAATGAGGTCAAAGAGAGAAAACTACTGTCTTTCCTAAAGTCCTGATGGTGCCCCCTAGCGGGCTATATTAGGTATTCTTGGCCGTTGGGCTGAAGTTCTCATGATGTACATCTCCCAAATTTGGGGCAGTCTCATGCATCCAAATTTGTTGAGGTTTGGCATTGTGAATTCCTTAAGTTATTTAATAATCATGTTCAGCCAATGTATACACCTTTCTACAAGAAGCCAAATCTGATGATACTAGAGTCCTGACAGATAACAGATTAATTTGGATCAAAATTGTTGATAGGAGGTCATTAATAATATAACTTTTCAAGTAGTACTATCATAATATCCTGCACAATCCTGAGAGTGTGTGTATATATATGTATATACTAGGGTTACCAAGTAATTTTATAAGCTTGGTTATTTAACTCTTAATCCCAAGTATGCAAACAATTAAGTTTGCGCCTGAAACACAGTTCAAGTCTAAAGATGGTACAATACCAGGGCAACTCATTTTAAGGAGGGTAAAGCTCTGATCACTATTCTTAGTATTTTCCCATAATGTAAAGCACATCTCACTAAAAGATGTATACTGCAATACATTATGGGTGGGGTCACTACCCAGACAGGTTTCAACCTTTTTTGAGGTCTCCTCAGTGAGTAGCTAGACCCTAAATACCAAGGTTTTAGTAATATACAGTATCCCCAAGTTAAAAAATTAATTACATCTATATCTCCTCCAGAGATTCATATTAAAAATAAAAACACCTTGCAGCAACTTCTATAGGTAAAGTTAATAAGGCTCTGTATTACTAAAACCTTGGTATTTAGGATCTAACTACTCACTGAGGAGACCTCAAAAAAGGTCGAAACTGGTCTGGGTAGTGACCCCACCCATAATGTATTGCAGTATACATCTTTTAGTGAGATGTGCTTTACATTATGGGAAAATACTAAGAATAGTGATTAGAGCTTTACCCACCTTTACAATGAGTTGCCCTGGTGTTGTACCATCTTTAGACTTGAACTATGCTTCAGGCACAAACTTAATCGTTTGCATACTTGGGATTAGGAGTTAAATAACCCAGCTTATAAAATTACTTGGTAACCCTAATATACAGTATCCTAAAGTTAAAAAATTAATTACATATATATATATATATATATATATATATATATATATATACTGTATATATATATATCAAGAAGTTAATGATGATGAGAATGTTACAAGGATAGTGTGGGAGTGTCATACATAAAATGAAAGTATAATTTTAAACCTAAAGTCAATTCTGCAAAGAAATTATCTCAGTATAATTTGTATAATTAGTATAATGGGATCTGGTTTGAGTTGAGGCTACATTTTGAGCAGTGGGTTTATTTACTGCTCCTGGGTTGGCCGAGTGGTCAGCATATCTGCTCTCCAACCAAAAGGCTGAGGGCTTGAATCCCATCGTGGGCATGGATATTTGTGATTGTCACGAAAATACCAGTAGTGATGATGGGTGGGAGATGGCGTAGGTGTAGATTATGATGGTAGTTGCGGCTTGTTGTAGATGGTGGATTGAGTGGTGGAGGCACTTGCCTCTGGACCCTCTCCAATGTCTCCACATCACACTGAAAACCAGGTGACCAGATTTGAGCACAATAATCCAAGTGTGGTCTGACCAGTGCTTTATACAGTGGCAAAACCACTTCCTTATCCCTACATATTAGAGTACTTATTATCAAATGCTGCACTATAATGTGCAGCCTTTGCAACACTAGCAATATGCCCTCTAAACTTCAGTCTACTCTCAACCATCACTCTCGAATCTCATCCACTTCCTGCAGTATGGCACTGTCGATATAGTAAACAGCCTTATATTTCTGCACTCCAAAATGCACCACCTTGCACTTATTAATATTAAAACTACAACCCCACTCTTTTGTCCAATAAAAAGTCAATTCAAATCTTCCTGAATGGAATTAACATTAGCAGTGCTACTTATAATTCTCCTCAACTTTGCAGCATCAGCAAACAACTGGAGATCTCCAGTCAGTTCACATGATATATATATATATAGTTTACAAACAAGTTAAACAGTAGAGGCCCAAGAACAGAACCCTGGGGCATGCCACTGGTTATCCTCCTTTTTTGAGACACTGCTCCATCATACACAACCTGCTGGTATCGTTCAGAGAGCAATCTCCGATCAATTTAACCAATGGACTATTTATTCCCATCCTCTGCAGCTTGTACATCAACTTATCATGATGATTTATCAAACACTTTTGCAAAGTATATTACTGTATATGATTCTCCCTTATCTAACACACTCATTACCCTATAATAAAATGCAAGTAAATTGCATCATAAAGAATGCTATGTCCATTAACCCAGTCCTGTATTCTATTCCTAACCAATCTCTTCAACTCCCTCCAAGACTGAGTGAGTGAGTGAACATATGCCAGTTGAATGTTGCAATGAAAACAAAGATCATCATCATCATCAAATTCCTGATTATGGGGGTGTACACGATAATTATGATAGTACTACATCATTATTATTATTATTAACATCTGATCTCCATGGAGTCGTAGACACATCATGGGCGGCACACACTATTGCACATAATGCTCATCCAACTGAGCTTTAAATTAATTAATTCAATGTGTCTACATTCACAACACACACACACACACACACACACACACACACACACACACACACACACACACACACACACACAGGCAATGCATTCCACTCACCAACTACTCTCCATTCAAAGAACCTACTCCTCTGCTCACATCCTCCTTATAGTTTCCGGCAATGGCCTCT
Source organism: Typopeltis vanoorti (assembly GCF_054136105.1). Taxonomy (NCBI): domain Eukaryota; kingdom Metazoa; phylum Arthropoda; class Arachnida; order Uropygi; family Thelyphonidae; genus Typopeltis; species Typopeltis vanoorti. Next base: position 28,843,355 of record NC_143562.1, on the reverse strand, counting down.
TGTTCTACCCCCATTCTATGAAAAATCTCCTCCATGTCAACCTGATAACAATCCCTGACTATGTCTCAACTCAATCATATATCCCTCTTCCTCCTATTCACAAGGCTCTGCAACATACATTCTCTCAATCCTCCTTGTACTCCACATTCCAAGACCACTGACCACCTTTGTGAATTTTCTCTAGATCCTTTCCAACATATCCTCGTCATCATGAAAACCCAGCAAACCAAATCTGTGCACAATAATCCATATGAGGCCTGATCAAGACCTTATACAGTGCTATTATAACTTCTTTATTTCTGCATGTCAGGGTCCTCCTCATCATTGCTATTATCTGATGTGATGTCTTCACAACTTGTGCAATGTGGTCCCTGAATTTCAGGTCCTTGTCCACCATCACTCCTAGATCATTCATAACCTGTATGTCCTTTAAAGTTTTCCCACCAAGTGTATACTTTGCATCCCATTGTTGCTTACCAAATTTCAAAAACCTTACACTTTGCAACATTGAACTTATAGTTTCACTTACCTGTCCATTCATGCAATCTATCCAAGTCCTCTTGTAAGGCCATAACAGCTGCTTGACTGCATTGCTCTCCACAGTTTTGCATCATCTGCATATCACTAGTTAACATCCCAATATTAACATACAAATTGAATAACATTTGCTCCCAAACTGACTCCTGTGGCACACCACTAGTGACCTTTTTCTTTCGCAATACCACACTCCCATATACAACTTTCTGATACCTATCTGACAATTAGTCACCAATCAAACTCAGATATTGTTATCCAGTCTCATCTATTTCAATTTATTTATGAGCTTGTCATGTGGCAGTCTATCAAAAGTTAGTGAAACATGATCTCCCCTTAACAAACTCATGCTGATAACCACAGAGAATCGCTACTGTTACAACCCATTTCTGTATCCTACTGCTCACAATCTCTCCAGTACCTTCACCACAACTCCAGATATACAGATTGTCCTATAATTTGAAGCTACAGCCTTATCACCACCTTTATGCAGTGGAACAGTTTTACCCTCCTTCCACTACCTTGGAACCTGTTGCAAATCTCTTATTAAACAGTCGTGCCAATGCTGCTGCCAATTCCCTGGAACATTCTCTTAAGATGCATGGTGTATATTATCAAATCCTATAGACTTATTGATATCAAGCCTATTTATTTCCTCAAATACTTCCTGCTCACTCATAATTAAGTCATCCTCTCCTGTGTCCTCTTCACTTAAGTTCCTCATGATTCCAACCTGATCAGGATGAAAAAAAAACATGAAACATACATGAAAAGGTTGCACCATTACTAACTTCTGATCAACAATTTTCCTTCAAATTAATCTGTTAGCTGTTATGTGCTCCGGAATGAAAATAAAAAATATAAAAAAGGGCAACTGAAAAACAGAAAGAATGTATGAATAGACTAGAAAATAATGGAATGGCCTAGAATGTGTATGTGTGTGTGGGGGGGGGGGGAACACTTGGCTTTGAAAAGGGTTCTGAGATGGGTAATGAGAGAGAGGAATGACTCAAGGAAGGTATGGGTTAAACTTGCTAGAGATCTAGAAATCAACTGTTATATTTGTATACAAATTTGTGAAGTATCGAAAATAAGAATGAAATTAGTTTGTTCACCCAGAAATTGTTGGAATAAGTGAGATATGGTTGGATAAAAATAGTATCCTGACAGGATAGAAATGGAAGGATATGTTGTTTTTTGTGTGGATAGAAAAGCAAAAAAAAGGGAGGTGGAGTGTTCTTAATGGTATAAAGAATTTGTGCACATGCAATGATGAAATGGTGGCAATGATTTTGAAGCAGTGGGGGAGGGCATTGGGGGTGAGTAGAATGAAATACTTAGTTTGATGTTCCTATAGACATGGCAGAGTGGAAGCAATGATCACTCTTTACCTATGTGATTGACAATTAGCCAAGCAAATAGGAAAAGATTATCATTATTGATGAATTTAATTATGGAAATATAGATTGGGATGATGAGATAGCATCTGGAAGGAAGTTAAGAAAATTAAAAAAATTAAGAAAATTGAGTTTTTGAAAGACATGCAAGAATCAATGGTCTTGGATTTTTTCATCTCATCTGATGGAGGCAGCATAAGATGAGTGGTAATAATCAGTTCCATGATTAGCAGGCAAGAAAGGTGACTCGGTTGGTAAGAGTAGCAGTATGATCACAGTTAGCTGTTGAAACCGTAGAAAACCCTAGGGAGTCCTTTTGATAAGTAGCCAGCAAAAAAAAAAAAAAAAAAAAAAAAAAAAAAAAAAAAAAAGAATGATTAAGGTAGGATGACGTTGATTGGAGAAAATGGTATAATTCCTGCAGAGCATATAGTTGATATATACAGGGTGTTCGGGATAAATTTGACATATTTATAATTAATTATATTTTTCCGTAAGTTACATGTATTAACACACACTTCTCTTCATTTAAAAGTTTGGACCCTTCTTCATTCATATACAAGATGTCAGAAAGGATGGATAGCTGGAACCCACCTGAATCATGGAAGAGAATAACTTGTATCATGATGATTCGTGCCCGCCATCAAAATAAGGATATTACGACTGCTGCCCAATGCTCCCTGAATAGTAAAAACAATCAGGCATGAACTAGAGACTTGCAATGGTGACTACGAGGATGTAGCAAGAAGAAAGATCCCTAGCAGACGATCTGATTGCGTTCGTACAGCAGAATTCCTCGCAAATCTGCAGGAACAGGTGTTGAAGAACCCTGGCATTGGAATTCGGGCTTTGTTCGTGGAGTTGCTAACTGTAGTCAAGCCCTGGATAACAAGGGTAGCCAATGGTAGGCCGTATGTATGGCAGCAGGATTCTGCCCCTTGCCACACCTCTGGGAAAAGTCAAAAATGGTTGTCTGAAAATTTCTACGACTTCACCAGTCCAAATGTTTGGCCTCCAAACTCCCCAGACCTTAACCCCATGGATTATTTTGTATGGGGCGCAGTTGAAAAAGACACCAATCGCACTTCCAGTAATACAAAAGCCCAGTTAATGGATAAAATTAAAACAGTTTTTGCGGCCCTTCCCAGGGAGACTGTAGCATCAGCTTGTTCGAGGTTCCGAAGCAGAATTGAAGCTGTGATCGATGCTAATGGTGGTTATTTTGAGTAAATCTTGTTGATAGTATTGTAATTAACTCTGCCTGTAATGTTTTTTTGTCAATTCATTAAATTTAATAGATACAAAGAAGATTTTCTTTTTCCTTACGAAACTGTCAAATTTATCCCGAACACCCTGTATATTTAATGACAGTTCATAAAGGTATTTCATCCTTATGAATGTGACAGCATGCAGAGTTTGAAAGCAGGGGAAGGATAAAAGGAGAGACTGATTGTGAGCGAACAAAAGGTATATGTGAAATTGAGTCAACTTGTTGTTAATAAGTCTGTGGGAGTTGATGAGATGTCACAATGTATTTTGAGAGAATATGCAAGGGAGTTTACAGCTGCTTTGACATACTTGTTTAATATGAGCCTTACATTGGGTCAAGTTTCAAATAAGTGGTTAGAAGGCAAGATTGTACCATTTTATAATGAAGATGATAGAACTCAAGCTTCAAGTTATAGCTCGATCTCTTATTTATTACAATAAGATGACAGCTTCTTTCAATGAGGGAGACGGACACACAGTAGTATACTTAGATTTTGAAAAGCTTTTTGATAGTTAATCTAAAGTGAAAGGAGGTGGATATTTGATTAGGACATTGGATTTGGGATTGGCTATCTGATAGGTATCGACAATTTGTATATGGGAAAGCAATATCCTGTAAGAGGAAAGGCACTAGTGGTGTATCTTGAGGGTCCTTTTTAGAGCCATCGCTGTGTACGCTGTATTTTAATGATATTGAAGAAGCTTTGAATAGGGATATTCTATTTGTAAAAAACGCAAAGTTGGAAAGAACTATGAGGGGGTAGAGCACGCATGTCCTCAGTTCGTCACTCACTCAGTCTATTCAAGTCCTTTTTAAAAAAGTAAGTACTTATTTAAAAAATAGACTGAGTCAGTGAGTGAGCATATGCCAGTTGAATGTTGCAAAGTGTAATGTTTTAAAATTTGGAAAACAAAGATCATCATCATTAAATTCCTGATATGAGGTGTGTACAAGTAAATTATGATAGTACTACATGAAAAAGTTACACCATTACTAACTTCCAATCAACAATATTTCTCCAAATTAATCGGTTATCTGTCAAGACTCCAATATTATCAACTCTTATATTTCTGTCTTTGAAGGCACTTTTTACGTTATCAATCCATCTACATATTGGTCTTCCCCTGGATCTTTTCCATGCCAAACTGGCAAAGAACATTTCTTTTGCTAATATTTCCTCTCCTGTTCTGTTTCAGTGACCATACATCTGAGATTATCTCTACTAACACATTCCTGAATGCTATACCATCATTTTTAATGTGAAACTGTCATTTATGCCATCAGTTCACTTCTTAATCTTTCTCTGAACACTCATATTAGAGGTTTCCAATCTTTGATCAAGTGTTTTATTTCTAACCCAGCTCTCAGATCCACAAGTTAAAATTGATTTGAACACTGTCTTGTATACAGCTAATGTAGTGTTTTGACCAATTTCTTTTTTATTTCATATAAATCTATTGTTATTATTATTATGGGCAACTCCAGGGAGTCCTTAGACTCATCGAGGGAGGCCCTAAACATCATGTCCACACAACTATTTGACATTCTCACGGTATCTATCATACCTTGCCTTGAACTCACTCACTGTCATAGCACCCACAACAGACTCTGGCTGAGTCAGTGAGTTTTAACTCATTTTAACTCAAGCTTATTTAACTCATTTACCACTCTAAAAGTAAAGAGCCCAGCTCTAACCACACTCTTGCCCAGTTTCCATAGATGTCCCCTAGTTCTCCAACCACTACCAGTCCTGATCTCAAAAATATCCCCTGAATTAATCCTATAGAAACCCTTTAGCAATTTGAATGTCTCAATCTGAAGAGACCTCAATAAAGGTCGAAACTAGTTTGGGTAGTGGCCCTTCCCTTAATGCATAACATTATACATATCCGCAAGGAGATGTGTTTTGCATTATGGGAGATACTGAGATAGGAGTGATGTTAGCTTGCTCCACCTTTGCAACGAGTTGCCCAGTGTTGTACCACCTTACCCCCAGTCCTGAAGATACTTTCAGACGCAAACTTTGTTTGCTCACACTTGGATAAAGGATTAAACTAAATTTATTATAGTCAAACCAAGTGAAAAATAAACTTTCAAATCTTCAGCCTGTTCTCATAAGGTTCATTCCATAGACCTGCTATCATCTTGGTCGCTCACCTCTAGATCCTCTCCACCTCCTCCCCATCAAGAAGAAACCTAGGTGACCAAATCTGGGCACAGTATTGTACTAATCTTTTCACCCTAAATGCATAACCTTACATTTTGTCACATTAAATTGGCATCCATTTTCCTTAGCCCAGAACTCCAATCTATCCAAATCATCCTGCAAGATTTTGACATCTTCTGCATTCACTATTGCCCTACCCAACTTTGCATCATCAGCAAACAAATGAACTGTTCCTCTTATATCCTTCCCTATATCATTAATGAAGAAAACAGCAGTGGTCCAAGAACAGAACCCTGCAGCACATCACTAGTCACAGGCCATCTTTTGGACTCTACTCCTAAATAAACTACACTCTGATATCTCTCCATCAACCACCCACCTATCCATCTCACCAACCCTATATCCATTCCCATATGTTGCAGTTTACGGATTAGGATTCCATGTGGTATCCTGTTAAATGCCTTAGCCAGGTCCAACATTATCACTGTAAACCCATTACCCTTATCCAGTTCAGCCGTCACTGTGTTATAAAACTTGAGCAAGTTACTGAGGCATGATCTACTCTTCACAAAGCCATGCTGTCCCCCATACAGTATCTCATTTTCATCAATCCATTCCTGTATTTTTCCCTTGACTACTTTCTCCAAGACCTTAACAACGACTCCTGATTTGCTGATCGGTCGGTAATTTGCAACAGTAGTCTTGGATCCTCCTTTATGCAGTGGGACTGTTTTCCCCTCTTTCCACACCTTTGGGACTAAACCAGACCCGAGACTCAGATTAAACAACATGGTCAAGGACACTGATAATTCTTTAGCCGCTTCACATACGACTCGTGGCGGTATACCATCCAATCCCACAGATGTATTCACATTAAGGTTCTGTTATAGACTATTCACCTCCTTCATTCATCACAATTCCCATATAAACTAATGGTTCCTTCATTCTTTCAATGTCACCACCTGGATGATATACTCTTGCAAAGTGCTCGCTCAGTAATTCCACTATATCGACTGATTCAGTGACCTCCTTATCATCGGCATTCCTTAAAATCATTCTGCCGTGTACAGTTTTTTTTGCTTGCAACATATTGAAAGAACTGTTTCGGATTCTCTTTAGCTTGCATAGCTAGTTTCCTTTCATAATCCGCTTTTGCCTTTTTTTACCACACTTGTTACCCTTCTGGCCTGCGCTTTATACCGTCCATGTGCCTGTGGGTCACCTTTCTCTTTAAATTTCCTCCACAGTTGTTTCTTTTTTTGCAGCTCAAGCTTAATCGTGTTATTCATCCATTTAACCCCTACTTGTTTTACCATTCAGACCCTAGGTATGCAATCAGCCATAACCTGGATCAGGGGGTTCTATCAGTGTTTAAGGCTTATTATCTACGGAGAACTTTTTCACAAGCCATTTCTGCCACTGAAGGAAATAATCAGACTCTCATGCAATTCTGGAAAGCATTCACTATTTATCATGATATTAAAATATTGCTGTGACTTAGGACAAAGTGACCTCTCAATGTATGAGTGGCATATGGAAAAAGACATTAAAAAGGTTTGGGCATGATTTTGGAAGTTTTTGAAAAAAATGAAGACCTTCTTAAATTAAGTGAAGAAATAGTGGGCCTAGCAAACAATCTGAATCCTGAAGTGAATGATGACGACATAGTTCAACTCATAGAAAGTTCTCCTGAAGAGTTGACCAACGAAGAATTGGTTGATCTGGAAGGGACATGTTGCAGAAGAGGAAGAACAAGAAAAGTAAGAGGGAAATGAGAAACAAAAGGAGGTAGTTGAACAATCCACAGTGAAAGGTCATGCAGAAATGTTCTCTGATAGCGATGTTCTCAAAATAGCTGAAGACATGGACCCCAATGTTGAATGCTATTTATTAATAGAAAGGAAAGTACATGAGACGTTTGTTTGCTATAAACAAATTTATGATGAAAAGAAGAAGAGGAAAAAGCTAAGCACATTAGATATTTTCATAAAAAAAAAAAAGCTGTAACCTTTGTTTAAAAATTTAAGGTTTAAAAATTAAAACGACAGTATACTTATTATTGTAAAGTCTCTAACCTCTATAACTCTGTTGATTTAATGTATCAACTTACGTCCAGCGGGATGGAACGGAAACCTGACATAAGTCGAGGGATGACTGTGTTTTAATATACTAATTTAAAATATATTTTTATTAATATACTAATTTTAATTGTTTTTGCAATTTCATTCAGATGATACAAATAGACTGGTATCTTTTGTTAGATACATGGTGCTATTAGTTACTAAGTGTAATACAGCAATCCCTCGATTAATGCGCCTAATGTGTTCTTTAAAACAGGCGCATTAATCGAAAACACACTATCGAATATAGTAACCTATGGGAAAATATATAATTCGTTCCTCAGATTTCTTTTTTCATCCTTAAGTTTTTTAATAAAAGAATTAGGGTATGTCTCAGGGCCTAGTTAAAGGAAAACCATGAAGCTGAATGACAATAAAAAATATTCAGAATATAAATTTATTATTCTGCTTCTTAACAAAGAACTGAGCTAATGTAGTTTGGCAGGCATTCTGTTTCTTTTTTTCATTCAACTGATGGTATGGCCCTATTGCCTCTTCTGCAAATTTTACTGGTTCTTCGATTGTACGAAAACTATTTTCAAATTTTTCTGTGAAACCTCTTTGGGCTTGTCAGTGATTAAATTTTCTTCATATTCTTCAGGATCTTCCTGCTGTGCATCTAAATTTAGCAGGGGTTGGAATCACTCAACTTCTTAGAATGAGATTTAATTAACTTAGATTCATTTGAAAAGCCTCTAAGATCATTTGCACAGTGTGGAAGAATGTGCTACCAAATGGTTCGCATATTGCTAGCAGTAATTTCATTCGACTTTGCGACTTTATAACCAGGTGAGATTTCTCTGCTTTGGCTAGAAAAGTCTTGGAAGGCATTCACTTCCAAAAAAAGGCTGGTTTCATCGACATTAAATATTTGTTGATCGCAATATTTCCCTTCTTACACAATTTTCTTCAAAATCTCTGGATATTTCCTTATCTGCACGTGCAGTTTCGCCTGTGATTAGAACATTATGTAGGCTATTTCTTTTTTTGAAATGCTCAACTCACCCAGCACTAATGTGGAATTCTTCTTCTTTTCCATCGTTGATAGCACTCTCTTTCCAGGTTACAAAGAGACAATGTTTTTGATTTAATAAGGCCAGTGTTTAGCGGGATCCTTTTTTGGTTACAATCTTCGATCAATGTAAAAAGAAGTCTCTCTCTAATTTAATCATTATAATACTTTGATTTCAAGTTCATGCATGATGAACTAGAAACAGCCTTACCTTTCTCTTTGTATTCAGCAGTTGATTCAGCCATTTTTGTGTTCTTGTCCTATCTTTGCTCTGGACTCGCCTTGTTCATTTTTCTTAATTATTTCAAGTTTTTCTTCCAATCAGATTGCTTTTCGACTCATTTTCACACTTCTATTTTTTGCTCACTAATTCTTTTACTCATTAGGAAAATAATTTAAAATAAAAAAAGTAAGGAAAACAATTGCACGAGATATGGTCACCAAAATGTTATGTAAAGCAGATGACATAAATTTTGGCGTAAAATTTGAAACAGTGTAGTATGCCATTAAAAAAAACTCTAAAATATTTTAAATCGGTAACTAAATTATTTCATCCTGGTGAGTGATTTTTTAAAATAGTTAGCCATGAAAAAGTATAGATCGAAAATTTTTAAAGTCTGTAACATTTATTTTTAAGATGTATATAGGCACGCTAATCGAATTTTAGAGGTGCAGTAATCGAATTTGGGTATCAAAAAAAAAATGACGCAGTAATTGAAAACACACTAATCGGGGCGCATTAATCAAGGGATGGCTGTATAGTTTTGAATTCTGGAAGGCATGAATGGAGATAGATATGTTACTAGCTGAATGAGACTTCCTGCATTGAGTCTAACTCTTGTGAAGGCTGTTAGTGATAATAATATATCAAACCAATAATTACACAATTCATACAAAGAAATTAACTAATTTTTAAAGGAATTTTTTTCACATAATCATTTCATATATAATCATATAACTGAGCTATAGTGGTTATTGTAATTGTTTTTTCTCTTCCAGCTTTAGATATTCAAAAATTACAGGGTCCTGGCTATAGTCATCCTTATCAGTTCAATTCAAGGGTGCGAGAAGAGCTGTCATTGATGCTATATCAACATTTAGATTTGAAGTCTTGCATATGGAGATTTGATGCTTGGTATCACATGACAGAATTAGTTGATCTGTGTGGAGGCAGTGCCATTTCAGACTTTAAAGTAATTTTTTTTTTATTTTTATGTGCAAATTAGTGCACTGTTTTCAGTTTTGAACTATATTTTTTAAAATTTTATACAGTTGTCTAAGAGAGAGAATTTAGATCATATATTTGATGGAATTAAACTTCATGTTTTCCCTGTATAGTTATTGAGTTCTTTGATTATATATATATATAGTCTGGAAACCCTGATCTAGAGACAAAACATGGAACTTTTTTTCAAGCCACTTTGGTCTTCAATAAGTGGGCACTGGTCTCACACTAGGAGTTGAAATTAATTTCCCACATAAAGACAGTCACAAATATCCATGTCTATAGTGGAATTTGTGAGTGGATATGGAGAGTGGATATGCCAGCCACTCAGTTATCAAGACCAGCATATAACCAGATAAAAATAGCTGCCCAAAGTTGACAAATATGCCAGTAACATGATCGAGCTAACTAAACAAAATCCAAAAGCTGTATAGAAAAACATATGTAAAATAGTAAAATTCAAATAATTTAGTTTCAAGTTGGTTATTTCCTAAAAACATGTTTTCCTTTAATTAAAACAAAAATATATATATACAAGTGTTGTCTAAAAAATTTCTTGGCCTGGACCATAGATGGCAAGACTATCGGCAAGAGATTTTTTTTTCTAAGTTGATACATCTGTCATAAGCACCCATGTGAAATTGCAAGTCATTCTATCAAGTAGTTTGTTTTATACAGCTGTCTGAATCAAAAGTGTTGTCTGTATCCCTTGAAATGGATAAAATTGAGTTTCATGCGGTTATAAAATTCTTTGTAAAAGAAAGTTTAACGGCCAAAGAAATTCATTCAAAGTTCATAAAAGTTTATGGGCACTCTTCTCCTTCGTTTTTGACAATTAAGAAATGGGCTGATGAGTTTAAACATGGCCATACCAGCCTTGAAGATGATCCACATAAAGGACGTCCAAAAAAGTGTAACACCACCAGAAATCATTGATCAAGTCACGATATGATATTGGATGACCGGCGAGTCAAAGTGTATGAAATTGCTGAGACTATAGGCATTTCAAAAGAACATGTAGGATATGTTGGTCGATTGGTAAAGCCTCTGCTGTTAGTGGCTCAGCAAAAAGTTAAGCAAGTTTGAGTGCAGTTAGTAGTGAAGGGCCACAATCATTTCATGCTGGCACACTCTCCCTCGATGAGTCTTTGGACTCCCTGGAGGTGTCACATAATAATAATAATAAAGAATTGCATATGAAAAACCTTTGCACAAGATGGGTGCCACACTTGCTCACATCTCTGAACAGTGGTTTTTCCCTTCAGTCATTTCTGACCCTAGGTGACTTGGAGCATTTTAACAAGAATAAAACCGATTTTGTTTGTCAATATATTACTATGGATGAGACTTGGATTCACCATTACACACTAGAATCCAAACAGCAGTCGAAACAATGGACAGAAGCCGGTTGCTCAGCATCAAAGAATAGACAAGTCGGTTCCATCAGTAGGAAAGGTCATGGCACTGGTGTTTTGGGATGCTAAAGGCCTTTTGTTCATTAATTATTTTGAAAAGGGTAAAACAATTACCGGGGAATATTATTCCGATCTTTTTTCCAGTCTTTTCTCATGAAAAAATTCATGAGAAAAGACCTGGTTTGCAGAAGAAAAAATCATCTTTCATCAGGACAATGCACCTACCCACAAAGGTGTTTTGGCAATGAGAAAATTAAGGGATCTGCTATGAATTTTTGGAACATCCACCCTATTCCTCAGATTTGGTTTTTCAGAAGTGATTGCAGCTGTAGAGGGGTATTTTGCAAATCTTACTGAGAACCACTATAGGGGCTTTTTTAATTAATATATATACTTGAAATTACTGTGGAATAAATGCTAATATGAAATATATTTAATCATTGTATTTTCTTTTTGATTTTTACTTTTTTAGATGTTTAATCAGTTAATAACAAGCATTATGTGGAAAAAATGTTTTTACAAAAAGTGTTGTTATTAACTGATTAAATATCTGAAGAGTGTAAATCAAATAGGAAATAAATTTGTGTTTTAAATTCATATTTTTCTTTTTCAATGATTTAACTCTTTTAACTACTGTTTTTAATTTGCTGCATTAATGTATTAAAATTATTTTTAATGTATTAATGCAGAACAACAGTATAACTATATATTCTTAATATGTGCTTTTATATTTTCCTGCAGTTAAGAGACTCAGAACAGACATATGTGACAGTGTTACTACCTCTTTATGTCTCTTACATATTTGCAACTGCTCCTACTAGTTGGACATCACTTGAACATCGAACAGAAATGGAATTCTCCTTCTTTTATAATACAATTCTTTGGAAAACTGGATTGGAAACTGATGGCCTCTTGAAAGCTTCACTTCAAATTCTTAGGATTAACATTGGAAAAGATGGGCAGTTGGTTATTGACTTTAGAACTGAAGCAAAATTTAGGGGTAGGTGATATGTTTACTACTATCATGTTACATAAATTCATGTTAAAAAATATTTCTTCAGCTTGAATACTATTGTATGCACCTTTCTTTCAATATGCTGAGCACCTCAGTCACATCAATAACTGCAAAGTTCACCTGGATGTCCATGTAAAGTGATAACTTAGTAGCTCAACTATCTCTTCTGCCATCAGCACTGAGTAAAGTTATCCTTCCATAATCATTCTTTCACTTTCTTGCTGCATAACAAAAAACTCCTTTGGATTTACTTTGGCCTGCATAGCTAATTTTCTCTCATAATCTGATTTAGCCTTCCTTACCATACTAGTCATCCTTCTTGCCTACACTTTGTCTTGTTCATGATCATGATGATCACTTTTTCTTTATATTCCCTCCACAATGTTTTTTTTTTTTTTTGCAGGCTTTGCTAAAGCTTTTGACAGGCATAGATGACTATTGCATAAATTGGAGAATATGGGGATTGGATTATAAAATATTAGCATGGATTAGAGGATGGCTGATTGACAGATATCAAAAAGTGGTGTATGAGGATGTGAATCTGCAAGATTTAAGATAACCAGTGGTGTACCATAGGGATCAGTCCTTGGTCCATTGTTATTTAATCTTATATTAATGATATTGGGAAGGATTCGACAGGTGACATACAGCTGTTTATTAATGATACAAAGATAGGCAGGGTAATTGGGAATGTGGCTGATATGCAGCACTTGCAGAATAATTTGAATAGGCTAGAATTGTGGGCATGTGCAAATAGCTGTGAGTTCAGTGTTACTAAAGGTAAAGTTATGCACTCTGGTGTAATGAGATATCCAATGTCATATTATATTGTTGGTATTATATCAATATAATACCAACAACAAGAAATTGATCAAGCTTGGAATCTTGGAGTTTTAGTAGATAAAAAGTTGAAGTTCAAGGACCATATAGCAATGAATGTATATACAACTTACAGGATAAATGCAATGCTGAAAACAAACCTTATCATGTAAGGATAAGGAAGTTATTCTGCCTCTTTACAAGGTCTTGATATGACCTCACTTGAACTGTTGTTCACAGGTCTGATCTCCTGGTTTCCATGGTGATGCTGATACAGTGGAGAGAGAGTGGGTGGTGCAAAGAAGAGTGTTAGAGATATGGATAGTGTAATACGCATTATAAAGCCCGATTGAGAATTTGTTTACTGCAGACACTAGCAAACAGGGGTGATATGATTGAGACAGGAAAGAGGGGTAATATGATTGAGACTTCTGAAAGGGTCATTCTGGATACCAGTAGATAGAATTTTTTTCTTTATGGAGAGGGAGAAAAGGACAAGAGGGCATCCATGGAAGTTGAGAATGAATGCTGTGAGCTAGATTTTTCTCTCTTAGAGTGGTGAATGATTGGAATGGATTGCCTTTGTGGGTTGTGAGTGTAGGTAGTGTGAATAAATTTGAGAAAAGGTCTGACAGCTGGCTTAGATAATATGTAGCCTCCCTTGATGAGTACCTGTCTTCCTGGAGGGCTCTCTTAATATGTAGTTTAGTGCTGCTGCTGTAGACCTACATCATCTGGAAAGGATGAGATGACCTAGGTCTGCAAATAAACTTTAGTTCAACTATGAAGATATAGATGAGAATGAGATGAAGCATATAATATGAGGGAAAGAGAATTTTTAAAATTACTGAGTGATGATTACCATAAGTAGCCTGTCAGAGAAGGGATTAGAGGTTGCTGTGATCATGCAGTTTTGATCATAGAGATGACAATTCAGGTGGAAGCTTCAGATAAGAAAGGATAAGAAATATATGGAGTATATGTAGAAGTACAGGGTAGGTGATTATGATAAACTGAGAGGACTGCTTTTAGCATTGGTTCCCTGGCTTGAGAAACTGTGTGATAGAGGAATCAGTAGTGAATGGGAGGCATTCAAAGGTTATCTGAAAGCAGTTATATCTGACTTCATCCTCAGAGTCAGAAAAATAAGTCACAAGTAAGTTAAAGGGGATGAATAATACTTTAAAGCAAGAGCTGCATAAAAAGAAAATGTTTTGGATCCAGCACCAAGAAAAAAGGTGATAACCACCCTCCAGAAGCATATAAAAGCAGGCTAAGATTGGAGCCATAGTGAAGAAAACAAAATCAGACTATAAAGAAAGTTTGTCAAACCTACCAAGGGAAATCTCAGATTTCTATTGGCATGTTTTATTTTTTATTATATGGTATATAAAGGGAAAAGTTACTTTGGAAAAATAACCATAGTAAACATGGATGGTAGGAAAGTGTCGGATGTGCTAAAAATAGATGAGTTGTTGTGTAATCATTTTAGTAAGGCATATTTCAGGTAGATCCATTAGCATCTTCTTGATGCTCAGGTCAGAACAGGACAAAATAATAGAGGTAAATGTGTTTAGATACATTGAAGCTATTGCATGAACTTGATTTAAACACAGTGAGATTGGATGGAATATCTGCACATGTGCTGAAGGAATGTGCAAGAGAATTAGAAATTTCTCTACTCTGATTTGTTCAGCTTGAATCTCACTGTGGGAAAGATTCCTGATGCATGAAGAACAAGATAATTCCATTATATAAGGGTAGAGTTAGAACAGAAGGAAGCAATTATTATTATTATTATAATACAGGCACCTCCATGGAGTCTGAAGACTCATCGCAGGAGACCCAATCTATCTTCACAATCTATAATACCTCTTGTTGAACCCATTAACAGACAAAGCACTCACAACTGACTCTGGCAACCAATTCCACTCATTCACAACTCCCCAAGCAAAAACTGTAGTCCTCACACCCCTTATTAACCACACCTTTTTTCAACTTCCAGGGATGACCTCTTGTTCTAGTACCTCTAGCCAAGTGCTGAAACATTTCCCCTGCATCTGTCCTATAAAACTGTTTAAACAACTTAAATGTTTCTATCATATCCCCCTTTTTTTCTCCTATGAACCAACTTCTGCAATTCACACACCTTCAATCTATCCTCATAGGGAACATTCCGCAGCATCTTGGTCACTCACCTCTGAATCCTCTCTAACGCTTCCTCATCCCCAAGAAACCTCATGCTGCCTCGCCTCAAGTAATTATCCCTCAGTAGGTGTATAAATTTCATTTCCTACTTGCCATGTGATCTTTCTTCCTACTAGTCTATATCTCCATAGTTGAAATCCTGCCCCCATAATAATTACTCAAGCTGCACTCATTGTACTACTTTGCCAATGCATTTCTTCCAGATCATCCATGGAACATTAATTAATTTCACAAATGAATAAATTATTTCACATGCAAATTTTGTTTAATCATGAGACTCAGATAAAGGATTAAAATATATGTATTTCTAGTATATTTCTAGTATAAGTAGGGATGCTTAAGAGTCAAAAGCTGTATGAGAGGAGACCTCCACATAGCCTTTAAAGGAATGCAGAGAACCGACCAGAGCTTCTGACCTAATGTTCAATCCTCACATTCTTGTGGTGCACCCTGTTGGGTATCTACCTGGATACTGAACGAACGAGGATGGGCTGGCAATTTGGGATTTAGCCAACAAAATTGTAATTCTTATTGGCTTAAACCAAATTATAAAATGGTGGTACAACATGAAAAAATTTCATGCTGGCTGGGGCATTGCCCAGTTAAACAAGGCCCCAGTTATTTTCACCTAGGAACCAGGGTGGACAGCGAAAAGTCAGCTACTGGAACAAATCTGAAAAAACACCCCAACTCAACATCTTATTCTTTTCCTTGATTGGTACTATCAACATAAGAAGACTGAATGGCAAAGAAATGGAGCTAGCTGAGGAATTAGATAAGTACCAGATCGAAATAATAGGGATGACTGAAACAAAAAAGACAAAAACTGGGGAAATCTTTCTGAGCAATAAATACAAAATGTTATATTCAGGCAATGACAATCAAGGAAAAGGAGAAGCCATAGTATTCAACACTAAATACGAGGCTAATCTTCTTGAATGGCAGGCAGTCTCAAGTAGAGTAATGTGGGTAAATATCAGAATAGGGAACTGGACAATGAAACTTATTTGTGCCTATGGTCCCACAGAAGACTCTACTAAGGTAGAAGTAAGGGATTTTTTGAGGCTCTAGAGAAAGCTACTGACATGAAAAAGGAAAGGTTGGGGGATCTAAATACAGAGTAGAAAGTGATTGTCAGACATACAAAAATATTTGGGAAAATTTGGAGAAAAGAGCAAAGCTAACAATAACGGCAAATACCTGTTGGATTTCTTCTCAGGCCATGGACTGGTTATTAATAACACCATGTTCCAGCATAAAAATGTGCACAAATTCACATGGAGAGAAGAGGCAAGTAATAAGAAAAGTCTCATTGACTATGTTATTGTTGATAGTGATGTTTTCTCCCTGGTGCAGGACACCAGGGTGTACAGAGGATTTGAAATTGGAAGTGATCACTATTTAGTCTAGAGCAGGATAAAATTGAATTTCATATTGAAAAGAATGACATGAAAGAAAGTCTTAAAGCGAATAAAAGTTGAGCAGCTCTCAGATGTGAACTGTAGACTAAAATACACAAAGAATATTGAAGAAAAAATGCAAGAGTTTGAGAACAAGAACCAAACCTTGGAGATTCAGTGGCAAACCATGAAGAAAACCCTGATTGATTTAGCCAGAGAGGCATGTGGTGAGGTTGTCTGCAAGGATAGAAAAAATCAGAACTCCATGGTGGACACAAGAAGTTAAAGAGGCAGTGAAGGAAAAGAAGAAAGCATATCAAAAGTTCCTGGCAAATAAGTCAGCTTGTGCTCTTAGAGAATACAGAGACAAATGTAAGAAAGCTAAACACCGTAAAATTAGCTAAACAAAAGCATGGGAGGACTTTGGCAAGAACATAGAAAATGAATATCAAGAAGTGGCAAAATATTCTGGAGGTTGCTGAAGAAGCTTAGAAATGGAGGAAAGAGTGCAGTTAAAGGAGTTAGAGATGATAAAGGTGACATGAAAACGGGCAAAAAAGATATCCTTGAAGTATGGAGTAATTACTTCGAAAAATTGCTAAATGAAACAAGCAGTGATAGCACAGTGGTAAAAAACACTAAAAAGGCATACAATCAGGAATACACATCCATACTTGAAGTAGAAAAAGCCATCAAAGGCTTGAAATGTGGAAAGGCAGCAGGAATAGATGATATTCAACCAGAAATGCTGAAGTATGGTGGTATAAAAGTCTTACAGTGGTTGCACTGCATAGTTCAGGAGGAATGGACAGAGGGACGAATTCCTGATGATAGGAGTAGAGCTCTACTAGTACCCATATATAAAAAGGGAAATAAAACAGAATGTCAGAATTACAGAGGTATTTCCCTACTGAGTTTTCCTGGCAAGATTTATGCCAGTATACTTGAGAAACAGTTGAGAAGAATTGTGGAAGAAAAGCTTGGTGAAGAACAAGCTGGATTCAGGCCAAATAGAGGCTGTCATGGTCAGATCTTCACTTTACGACAAACAGTCGAGAAAGCATGGGAATATAACAAAGTACTGTATTTAAGTTTTGTTGATCTGGAAAAGGCATATGACAAGGTGCCAAGAAAGAAACTATTCAATACGCTACAGTTATATGGTGTCAATGGGGCATTATATCAAGCAATACCTAGTCTTTAAGTCTTTATTTGAGTTACAAGTCTGCAGTTAGAATTGAAGGAAATACAGGAAGATGGTTTAATGTTAAATCTGATGAGAGACAAGGATGTACATTATTCCCTCTGTTATTCATTATCTATATGGATCACATTATGAAGGAAAGTGGTATTAAACATGATATCAGAATTGGAGATGTTAATGTCAGCTCTTTACTTTATGCAGACGATGTTATACTTTTAAATAAATCCGCTACAAGTTTGCAAGATTCTCTGACCAAATTGAATAACTGTTGTAATAGATATGGTATGACGGTGAGCAATAAAAAGACAAAGGCAATGAAAATAGGTACAATCATTGAAAATCTCAACTGTGTTTTGAACGAAGAACCTGTGGAACAAATAAAATATTTCAGCTACTTAGGCACGATTTTTAGTGAAGATGGTAAATTAAATATGGAAATAGACAACAGAATCAACAAAGCTGGTATGATAGGATGTCAATTGAATAAATTCATATGGAATAAGAGAGAAATTAGTCAGAACACTAAATTAGCTGTATACAAGACAGTGTTCAAACCGGTTTTAATTTATGGATCTAAGAGCTGGGTCATAAGTAAAACACTTGACCAAAGACTAGAGTCCTGAGAAAGATTATAGGTGTGAACAGATGGCATCAATGGCAATATCATATTAAAAATGAGGATATTAGGAAAGAACTTGACATCAGGGTCATCATCCAGGAATGCATTAGCAGAGCTAATCTCAGGTGGTATGGTCACTTAAACAGAATGGGCGAGGAAAGAATAGCAAAACAAGTGTTCTCTGCCAGGTTGGCAGGAAACTGACCCAGAGAAAGACCAAGATATAGGTGGATTGATACGGTACAAAGTGCCTTAGACGATAGATTCATGAGATCTGATAATGTTGGAGTCTTGACAAGTAACAGACTGATTTGGAGAAAAATTGTAGATAGTAAGTTAGTATGGAAGTAAATTTTTCATGTAGTACTATCATGTCCTGTACACCCCTTGAGGGTACATTTGATAATGATGATGATATTTCTAGTATAATTTACTTTATCACATAGCTGAGTAATTGCGAACAAGATTTACTGCTGTGTTGTTATTGCATGTTATATGATAATATAATTGATGTCAGTTTTAGAAAAATTAATTGGGCAAAGTTGTTTTTATTTTGTTATTAACTGCCATGTATATAAATCACTTTTTCTCTGGAATTACATCAATTAAATGTATTGTAATTCAATGAAAAAGTGATGATAGGCTACAAAAAAAAAGTGAAGATAAGGTAAAAGAAGGAAGAAAAACAAATAACTTTTCTTTCTTTCTTTCTTTTCTGTATTGTGATTTTTTCCATTACATTACTCCTTTCATGTTTTACAATTTTGCATAATTCAGCATATATAAAGAAGAGACAGTCAGTGTTTAGATAAAATAATAAAATTTATCTGGCTGCACAGAGTACTCACATATTACATGAAGTGCAGTTTCAGGGATCAGTTGATTCACAGTTCAAAAATTTGAAGAATTTACCATACTAGCATGAATAAAATGGAATACTATTATGATTATATTTGTCTGATAGGCCAGTTTGTGAAGGAGCATCATACCATGCCAGGAATCAAAAGCCGCATTCTTCCCCCTGAAAACTTGGCCACAACATTTGATTTAGATTTAATATGGGGTGAACAGACCTTTGACAGTCCTAAGCAAATCTGGAGAGCTACCAGCAATTATAATTTGAAGGTAAAATTTTTTCTAATGTTACTTTTGTTAAAGTATTTGCTAATATTTTGAAACTATTTCAGTTTAGTAGATTGTTATATCTTGATTGTGTAATTTGCATGATTAGACCCAACCAAGATAATATCTCTTTTTATTAATATTATTCTTATCACCATAAAGTAAGCTTGTTCTTCTTGTATGTTTTTCACATAATAGCCATGGAGTAGTTACTTGAAATTAAAAAAATATTATGATTATCATCATTAGATGATAGTGGGAGGACTCACTATCACACACATAGCTTATCATACTTCATCTTTAATGCATTCACAATCTCCACACTCACCACACTGTTAGGCAATATCTCCATACATGCATTCCAATCATCCACTACTCTCCATATAAAAAACATATTATTATTATTATATAGGTATTTCGATTGAGTTAGAAGACCCATCATGGACAATCCATTTATTCACATACTAGCCATCAAACACCCACAACCACCTCTGGTAACTCATTTCATCCATTCACCATCCTTCAAACAAAAAACCTATTCCTAACACCCTTGCTAACCACACTCATATACAACATCCACTGGTAACCCCCTTGTTGTCATGTATTAAAAAAAGCGTTCAGTGTTAATCCTATAAAACCAGCCTATAAAGCCAGCCTGGCTGGCCGAGTGGTTAGCGTATCAGCTCTCCAGCCAAAGGGCTGTGGATTTGAATCCCATCGTGGGCATGGATGTTTGTAATTGTCTGTGAAAATAGTAGTTGTGGTGGTCGGCAGTAGATGGTGTTGGTGTAGTTGCAGTCAATTGGTGGATTGAGTGGTGGAAATGGAGACATGTAGAGTAGATGCCCTCCCTTGATGAATCTTTGGACTCCCTGGAGGTGTCAAATAATAATAATAAAACTCTCTTTAATAACTTAAATACTTCTATCATGTCTCCTCTTTTTTGTCTATCAGCTAATTTTTGAAGCTTACAGACTGTCAATCTGTTCTCATAGGGAACATTCCATAAATCTTTGTCACTCACGTCTGTATCCTCTCTACAACTTCTTCATCACCATGGAATCCAGGAGTCCAGATCTGTGAACAGTAGTCCAAATGTGGCCTTATTAAAGCCTTGTATAGGGGAGCAATAACCTCTCTATCCTTGCTTGTTAGTGTATTCTTCAACAACCACTTAATCTGATATGCTGTTTTAGTTACCTTTACGATATGTCCTCTAAACTTCAACCACCTCTCCACAATCACCTAATTCCCTGTTTCCTGCAGTTCAGTTCCATCAATATGGTACAGTATAGTATGATATATTCTGATTTCTTCCCAAAGTGCATTTACCTTAACATTGATCATATTAAACCATATCATTTACCTTTATCCATACTGCTAAGTCTTCCTGCAGGATCTCTGTATCACCTTCATTTTCCTTTGCTCTTCCTAGTTTAGCATCCTCGGCAAACAATTGCATATTTCCTGTCAAATCATTTCCTATATTATTGATATGCAAAATAAACAACAGAGGTCTGACTACTGAGTCCTGTCATACACCACTAGTCACCTGCCTTCTCCTGGACTCAACTCCTCCGTAAACCACTCTTTGATATCTGTCTGTCAGCTACTCTCTAATCCAAATCACCAGATTTTTATTCATCACTTTGCTTCAATTTATAAAATAGAGTTCTATATTGAATCTTAGCAAATGCTTTTGCAAAGTCTAGCAATATCACTGAGCAGCCATTTCCTTTATCCTAACTCCATTGTCACTTGATTATAAAAAGTAAGCAAATTACTAAGACAAGACTTACCCTTCACAATGCAATGCTGTCCTTTATAGAGTATCATATTCCTATCTATCCAGTCCTGAATTCTGTCTTTCAGCAATTTCTTCAGTACCTTAACCAGCACTTCTGAGATGTTGATTGGCTTATAATTTACTACTTCTTTCTTGGAGCCTTGTTTATGCAATGGGACTATTTTGTCCCCTTTTCACTCCAATGACACCTTCCCACTACTTAGGCTTAAATTAAACAGCTTGGTTAAAGGAGCTGATAATTTCCTTGAGCATTCTCATAATATGGACTGATATGCCATCTAATCCCATGGCTGTCTTTGTATTCTGCAATATTTTGCTTCCATTTCTTCAACCTCTATTCTCCTATCAGTTAATGTTACATCTGGCATTGGAGTATCACCATCTAGAGATACACCCCTGCAAAATGTTCACTCAATACTTCAACTATTTGGATTGGTTCTGTTAGCTCCCCCACCATCAGCACTTTTTAAAGTCATTTCTCCTTTTACTTTCTACATAGCAAAAGAACTCCTTAGGATTTCTTTTGACTTCGTCAGCTAGCTTTCTCTCATAATTAGCTTTGGCCTTCCTTACCATACCAGTTACCCCTCTTGCCTGCACCTTTATACTGCTCAATTGGCATGTGGATCACCTTTTTCTTTATACTCCCTCCACAACTTTTTCTTTGTGTGCAACTACTGCTTAATGAAACTATTCATCTATTTAACTCTTACCTGATTTATCCTTCTGATTCTAGGTATATAGTCAAATACTGCTTTCTTCAAACACCCAGTGACCACCTCCCATACATCAACAACATCTCTTTCCTTCAAATTCTTATGCCATTGTTCTGCTGAAAGCTGTCTCCTCAGCTTGTCATAATTAAAATTATGACAAGCTGAGGAGACAAGCTTTGTAATTCCATATATATCATCCTTCTTAATAGAAAATTCTACATGTCTTGCAATCAACAAGGTCAAGACTACATGATCACTTTCTCTAAGTGGAAGCAGCATAGCTAGATTGGTTAGTGTAGTTCTCTGATGCAATGATCAGATCCAGCACTCTTGAACCACATATGTTGCCTTAGGTAATTATCTCTCAGCAGCTGTATAAATTCCATTTCCTTCCCTGCCTGTGACCAGTTCTCTTTCCAATCTATGTCCCCATTGTTGAAATCCCCCATAATAATTACTTGACTTGTACTCATCATGGTAATTTGTGAGTGTATGTTATCTACATTTTTCCATATACCTCCTGGATTATAACAGCAGCCAATTATATATTTAGCCCTCTTGGCCTCTATTTCACACTAGCTAGACTGGTCTCAAATGAATTGCCCTCCGAATCCCTGTTTCCCCTCATGTACTTCTACTCTTTTCGGGTTTAATTTCTCTGTTATCATTAGCAAAACTCTTCCCCCCATCCTGTTCCTTCTATCCTCTCTGAAGACACTATATCCCTTTCATTCTATTCCTATATCCTCGGTCAACCACATCTCACTAATGCGATAACTTTTGGCCAAGTTGTGCTAACCAATGCCAAAAACTTCTCAACCTTATTTTGAATATGTCTGGCATTAGTATACATACATTACAATACTCCCTTCATCCCACAACCTCCCTTACACCTTATGTTACTTTGCTGACCAAAGTTAACCTGGGGTGTTACATTTTGCATCATGTGATCACTCTCCTACTTACTAAATTCTAGGTTGCCAGGACCAATGCGCACCTGCATTCCCCCTTAAACATTTTACTTTCCTTGATTTTGTATTTCTGAACTCTCACTGAACTGAACAACACTTTCTCAAGACTCTTGACACCAACTCAAGTTGGTGTCAAGAGTCTTGACACCAACTTGAGTAATCCTTCACTCCATCAAACTCACTCCAAAAGTCCACAAATTCCACATCATTCCTTGTGCACAATCTTGCACTGACTCATTTGTGATCATAGCTCATTATCTCAGCTCACCTCTATCATACTGTGGCAACAGACTCACAACTTTTGTTTTATCACTCTTTATTTTTCACATGCACTAGCAACTCTTTCATGTCTTCTTGCATACTGCACTTGTCACCTTCTAAATTGTACATATGATTATTATTATTATTACGTAACACTTCCAGGGAGTCCAAAGACTCATCGAGGGAGGGCACCTACTCTACAACTCTGTCTCCACCAACTACAATGAACTACAACTACCATTATTCTACACTACCGCCATCTACCACCCATCATCGCTAGTATTTTCACAGACAATCACAAACACAGTGGGATTCGAACCTGCAGCCTTTTGGCTGGAGAGCGGATATGCTGACCACTCGGCCAACCAGGCTGGCAAAATGATCCAGGGATCAACCCATAAATGGACTATTACAGGCTAGTGATTGCCCAATATGTAGCCTGTCCCAGCTAGGTCATTTCCACCTTCTCATGATGTGACCTGTTTCCACAAATGGAGTTTTGGCAGGGTGAGTATTGCCATCTTAAATGCATATGTTCCCTAGTTGGAGGACCAACTAGATCTCTAAGTGGTAGATATCTTTCATTGCTGGTGAGATCCTGCCACTCTGCTTCTTGAAAGTATGAAGTGGCTAATGTTGTTTCATCTCCAGAGTAGGGCCTCTAGCTTTTGTCCCCCCCCCCCATTTCTTCCCACATGCAGTGTGGGTGATGGTCTTGCTGAGCATGCTTAACATGCTATTATTATTGAACTAGGAAGTCAGTATGCTCCATTTGAGGATAACAGCAATAAAGCAACTTTCCACAGGCTTGCAACCAGATAGTGCATGGGATCAAACACGGTAGTAACATGTCTTTTGGAAGGTGACTGAGTTAATGATGTGTAAGGGACACTGTCCAAGGCCATGCTTGGACTGGGGTCTGGGCACTTCATGTGTCCAGACACATGGACAGAAGTTCTTCAGCTACCCGCTCCTGATCTTTATGTTTACTGAATCAGTAATTCTTACTCGAAAGACAAGCATACAATGCTAGCATTTTAACTATGGATATAAAAAATCTCCCATAAAAAAAATTTTTAAGTTTGGAAAATGGAACAAAAAATTGTAAAAATTAATAAAAATATACCAAATAAACTCTAAAATAACACCAGAATTTCTTTCTATAAAAACACTTCCATATCCATTTCACAAGCATTCAGAGCATCAATAATATTAATGATGTACACCACCACTTATGGACATCAAAGCCTGATCTACTTTTCCTAATTGAACCCTAACTGTCATCCTCCATGATTATAGCCCTCTTCAACTATTCCAACTACATTCTTGCTTGATACATTCCACAAAAAAGGGAAGAACATGTACTTTTGTCAAACTGATATCCCTTGCTGAAGGCTATCCAACATGGAATCCCCGTTTTTCAATCTGTCCTGGTTCAAAATATCCTTACCTCACTTTATAACCTTCATTTGCTGCTTTTATTGCTTCTCTAAATCTCCTTTAAGCAACAAGACAGTTTTTGGACAAACATTCAAAAAGGGAAGCATACAAGAACACTGTCTTGTATGCTTCCCTTTTTGAATGTTTGTCACTAAAAGTTGATTTCATACAAACTAATAACCCAAATTGCGAGATTGTCTTCCTAGGAGACTACTTACATAACACAAACTAACTCCCCTTCAATTTCACCGATCAAGCCAGCATGGAAACTGAATCATTACTATCAGCCTGATTTTTCAAATAGTTAACCTACCAACCAGAATACTAAACAGTCCTCATCATTCATCCAACACACTGGACCTTTTCTTAACTCTCTCTCCTTCCAAGTGCATAAGAGTTTTATCTCATGGTATCGGTTACCAGCCAAAATAATCATTTATTTCACCTTAACTCTCTGCTTCCTTATAGCAGATTGACATCCTTTATCTTAGCTCTAGGAAAACTTGATTTCGTCACACTCTCCTCAAGGACTCCGCATATTAATGAATCACCATATAAAATCTGATTCTTATTTTCACACTTTTGCTCTTTCATGTTCTGCTTTCTCTCCCCCTTTCTTTTGCTTCTGTGTCATACCATTTGCCAGACATTTCTCCAACCACTCAATCTCATGTTTTGAACTCCACGTAAGTGCACTATCTTTTCGATTACCATGTAGTCATCCTCTTCATTTTCCACCATGTCAATCATACAGTCACTCATACTTCTTGTGATACTAACTACACCAATCACATTATCACACATTTTGTCTTTCAACTCATTGCTATCACTCTCTTCACACTTATGGCACTCACTCATGAAACACCTTCGACAAACATGTTCCCCAGTTACATTCTCCTTCCAAAAATCTTTCATTGTGCGAAGGCGTACATTTTGCACATGCTGCAGCAAACATAATCATGCATGTTAATGATTATGTTTGATTATTATGTTAAGTGGAATGCCTTGCCTGAGAGGGTGGTGTCAGCAGATAATTTGAGTCTGTTTAAGGTGCAGTTAATAAGCTGTGTGCATGACAAAAGGATCTCCTAGATGAGTCTTTGACTCCATGGGGTCTTAGGATAATAATAATAATAATAAAATTTCCCACCATTATTTTGCACATCAGTGGCATGATGCACAATGCAGTGTACAATAAAACAAATTTTAAACCTTTAAAAATCAAAAAATTAAGCACGCTACCCTTATAGTTAATCACACGAATACTCATAAATATAATGATGTAAAAAGAATGAATTGATCGCTGTTAAAACTTCCAAAAATAAATTATCTTTTGGCACCAATATTCACCACTTGCACTGTTTACCTTCAGACTTGCCACAAGAAGGTGACTCACCCTCCTGCTTCTGTGCTCTTTATATAACTTTCAGGGAAGACGTTCTGTTTTCTTCTTGTCTTCCCCAATTCTGTAGAAAACCTCAACCACATTAATCTGGTAGTAATCCCTTGCCAGCTTATGTCTCAATCATATCCCCATCCCCCTCCTCCTCCTATGAACTAACTGGATATTGCATTTCCTCAATTTTTAAATCATGTTGAAGTTTCTGGAATAAAAACTACATGGGACTGGAATGAAAATAAATAATTCATTATTATTATTATTGCACCCTCCATGGAGTTGACAGACTCATTGTGAGAGGTTCATTCAACTGACAACATTTATCATACCAACTCTTAAAATCCTTAACACTCCTTGCATTAACAACACATTCTGATAATGCCATTCAATTCACTGACAGTTCTCCATGTAAAAAATCTACTCCTCATACCCCTCTTCACCACACTCTTACATAACTTTCAGGAATGGACTCTGGTTTTTTCCCTTCTTGCCTTTTACTTTTTATAATCTCATCTGGATTAATCAGATAAAATTCTTTCACTAGCAATGTCTCTATCATGTCACCTCTCTTCCTCCTATCTACTAAACTCTGCAGTCCACATTTTTTTAACCTCTCTCTCCATAGCCACCATTTCAAAGTCCTGATATTGTCCTAGTCCTTCATCTCTGGACCCTCTCCAATGTTTCCACATCACACTGAAAACCAGGTTATCAGATTTGACCATAATAGTCCAAGTGTGGTCTGACCAGTGCTTTATACAGTGGCACAACCCCCTTCCTTATTCCTACATGTTAGAGTAGTTCTTATCATAGCAGCCCTACAATGTGCATCCTTCAAACGCTAGCAATATGTCCTCTAAACTTCAGTCTACTGTCAACCATCACTCCCAAATCTTGAATCTCATCCACTTCCTGTAGTATGGCACTGTTGATGTAGTATACAGCCTTATATTTCTGCACTCCAAAATGCATCACCTTGCACTTATTAATATTAAAACTACAGTACAATCCCACTCCTTTGTCCAATAAAAAGTCTATTCAAATCTTCCTGAATGGAATTATCATCAGCAGTGCTACTTATAATTCTCCCCAACTTTGCATCATCAGCAAACAACTGAAGATCCCCAGTCAGTCCACATGATGTATCATTTACAAACAAGTCAAACAGTAGGGACCCAAGAACAGAACTCTGGGTCACGCCACTGGTTATCCTCCTTTTTTGAGATACTGCTCTATCATACACAACCTGCTCATATAATTCAATGACCTCAAAAAAAAAGGACAGTCACATATGTAGACCACAATAATGTTGCTTTCCACAATAATTTTCTGTGATTACTGCTAATGGGAGGATAGGATGTTGTGCCAAAATGAATATAGGGTTATACCATCAGTTCTATTGCAGTTACTGCAGTAGAACTCTATTGCCATTCCAACTCTAATTTACATCACCATTCTGCACAAAAAACTTGGTGTTTTCAAAACTTTAGCCCATTCAAATGTAGCCTTGGGACTGCACTGCTCTACTTACATCATTTCAGCAAAACTGATACAACAACAACCTTGCTAAACTCCTTGAAAAGAACAATAATCCCTACCCAACCAGAACTATATATACACCATGTCCTTGCCCTACATTAAAGCTGCAACAGATTGAGGGCTAACTAAAACAGCACAAAATTATCATTTACAAACAAGTCAAACAGTAAGGACCCAAGAACAGAACTCTGGGTCACGCTACTGGTTATCCTCCTTTTTTTGAGATACTGCTCTATCATACACAACCTGCTCATATAATTCAATGACCTCAAAAAAAAGGACAGTCACATGTGTAGACCACAATAGTGTTGCTTTCCACAATAATTTTCTGTAATTACTGCTAATGGGAGGATAGGATGTTGTGCCAAAATGAATATAGGGTTATACCATCAGTTCTATTGCAGTTACTGCAGTAGAACTCTATTGCCATTCCAACTCTAATTTACATCACCATTCTGCACAAAAAAAACTTGGTGTTTTCAAAACTTTAGCCCATTCAAATGCAGCCTTGGGACTGCACTGCTCTACTTACATCATTTCAGCAAAACTGATACAACAACAACAAAAACCTTGCTAAACTCCTTGAAAAGAACAATAATCCCTACCTAACCAGAACTATATATACACCATGTCCTTGCCCTACATTAAAGCTGCAACAGATTGAGGGCTAACTAAAACAGCACAAAATTATCATTTACAAACAAGTCAAACAGTAAGGACCCAAGAACAGAACTCTGGGTCACGCCACTGGTTATCCTCCTTTTTTGAGATACTGCTCTATCATACACAACCTGCTCATATAATTCAATGACCTCAAAAAAAAGGACAGTCACATGTGTAGACAACAATAGTGTTGCTTTCCACAATAATTTTCTGTAATTACTGCTAATGGGAGGATAGGATGTTGTGCCAAAATGAATATAGGGTTATACCATCAGTTCTATTGCAGTTACTGCAGTAGAACTCTATTGCCATTCCAACTCTAATTTACATCACCATTCTGCACAAAAAACTTGGTGTTTTCAAAACTTTAGCCCATTCAAATGCAGCCTTGGGACTGCACTGCTCTACTTACATCATTTCAGCAAAACTGATACAACAACAACAAAAACCTTGCTAAACTCCTTGAAAAGAACAATAATCCCTACCTAACCAGAACTATATATACACCATGTCCTTGCCCTACATTAAAGCTGCAACAGATTGAGGGCTAACTAAAACAGCACAAAATTAGAACAGTCAATAAAAATTTAGACAAAGTCTACTCTTTCCTGAGACAAATCAAAGATTGTCAGGATTATTCTCTCTTTCCCAGGTGTCTGCAGTATTCCACAGTATATGTCAATTGAGGATCTATTATTTTGGACAGACAAGACAGACCAGGTTGAAAAAAATACAAGACAAGATAGTCTTTTTTTTTTTCAAACTGGTCTGTACTGTCTGTCCAAAGTGGACTAGCACCGTGGGCCTTAGAAGAGGACCATTTCATCAGAAGGAAGAAAGCCAGGGACTGCTTCTGGAAGCAACTTATGTTCTACAGAACCCAGTGAACTGCAACAGAATTGATGGTGTATCCTTAAACAAATTTTGGTGCACTACCCTATCCTCCCATCAGTGGTAATCACTGAAGATTGCTGCAGAGAGTGCCATGTTTCCCTCCATGCACTTGACTGTCTTTGTTCTCAAGGTCATTTCATTTCCAATCTTTGCTGTGTATCTGTGAAGTGCCTTTGAAAATGCTGGCCAAAATATCAGTGTGTAAATAATTTAAATAGTAAATTATTTATTTTCTTTTCATCTCCTGATATTTTTTTTATTTCAGAATCTTCATCATGATCCACTACAATAGCTATGGAAATCTGAATGTGAAAATCTCTTTCCATATTCATTCTCAATCCTTTCATGTTCAACATTCCAGAGACCAGAAACCACCTTAATCAATCATCTTTGGACACTTTCCAACATCTCTTCATCGTTTTGCAAACCAGATGACTAAATCTCTCTTCAGTAATCAGCATGAATGATCAAGAACTTATATAGCAGAACCATAATATCCTTACTTCTACATGTCAGTGTCTTCTATACTGTTGTCATAAATCCTTTGTGCTGTCCTCCCAATTTTAGAAATGTATCTACAAAATTTTAGGTCCTTATACACCATCACCTACAGATACCTTATCTTGTCAACAACTACTGTATATTCTGCATCTCAAATTTGAAACCTGACACTTGGCAACACTGAACAGGTAACTCCATTCACTTGCCATTTCACCCAATCTACTTATTATTTAGGTTCACTGCAAACCCACATCTGCTGCACTTCTTGTAGTTCTTCCTAATTTGGCATTATCTGCAAACAATTATATATCACGATTCAAAACCACATCATTGTTATCAGTATGCAAGTTTACAGCAGCTACTCCCAAAACCCTCAGGGTACACCATTAATGATATTTCTTTTCTGCAGTATTGATTCCCATACCCAACTTGCTGGTACCTCTCAGGGAGAGTCTCCAATCCAGTACATAATCTACTATTCAATCTCATCTATTCCAGTTTAATTTCTAGCTTGTCATATGGCAAGCTAGAAATTAAACTGGAGTTTAATTTCTTACAGCAGCTACTCCCAAAACCCTCAGGGTACACCATTAATGATATTTCTTTTCTGCAGTATTGATCCCCATACCCAACTTGCTGGTACCTCTCAGGGAGAGTCTCCAATCCAGTACATAATCTACTATTCAATCTCATCTATTCCAGTTTAATTTCTAGCTTGTCATATGGCAAGCTAGAAATTAAACTGGAAATTAAATTTTATCAAATGCCTTTGCAAAATATACCATATGCTTGCATCTCTCTTGTCCAATAAATTTGCCACCTTGTCATAATAAATAAGTGGATTGCTAAAACATAGTCTTCCTTTAGCAAACTCATGATGCCCATCAAAGAGATGAACATCAAGGATGTTAAAAAAGGTATGTCATAATCTGAAACATTCCTTCAATACATGTGGTGATATATCATCAAGTCGTACCTACATCTTTATTAACATCAAGTTTACTCAATTCCCCATATACTTCCTGCTCACCTACCATTAGTCCCTCCATCCTTCCAACTGCAGAAATTGTGCAGCATATGGTATATTTTGCAAGGTCATCTTTGTAAGGATCAAATATCTTTATATTTCAACTTATCCTCTGCAGTGGTAATCATATTGCCATTTTTTACCAAGTAGTATCATCATTCTATAATCTTTTTTCTTCTACTGGCCATGTATTGAAAGAACTCCCTATATTTTTTTTTTGGCCTCCTTAACTAATTGTTGTCCATACTGCACTTTTGCTACCCATACTGAGTCAGTCACCTTTCTCACATGCTCTTTTTGTGCTCCTTCTCATGTAACTAATTATTACTACTCATCTTGTATGACCTCCATAATGCATTCTTCTTCCAGATTACATGCCTCATCTCTTCATTCATCTATTTCACACCTATGTTATTTAACCTCCTGACTCTTGAAATACATTCACACATTGCCTCTGTCAGATAGTTCTTGAGTAGGACCCAAGCATTATTCATCTCCTCATTCCTTGATGTAGCTGTAAGCTGACTCCTGAGCGTGTTCATAATCAGCAGACTTATACAGGGTCTAAGTCTGGTGATTATGGTGATCAGGGTGTCTCACAAGTCATGGAACATGCTGTAGAAAGGGCCCATCTTTGTGAAGCAACTGCATAAGTTTTTTAACATCACCGTATTTTTTTATTAGTTATGAAAGGCCACATTACTTAAATGCGTTCTATTATTGGCTTCACAAAGATGGACCCTTTCTATGAAATTCCATGACCTATGGGCCACCCTGTAGTTCCATGTATATCCCTTTTTGACAGAAGTCCATATATAGCTGACCACCATGCAAGTAGCCAAACTTCATGGTCACTCTCACCAACTGGAGGAAGATTTAACATCCCATTTATAATAATGTCCTGTGATGAGATGATCATCTCCAAGTCCCTTTATCCTTGCATGACCTCTGTAACTTACTACCATTTTTCTCTCAAAAAACTCAAGACACTCTTTCTCTCTGCCTCCAGATGACATCTGTTCATTCCAATCTATATTATCATAAGTATAATATCACCCTTTTCTTATTTGCTAGGCTAATTTGACTATGCGTTTCCATCTCACTGCTCTTCATGTTCCCAGATCTATAACTTCATCCAACTAGATATTTCATCCTGTCAATCTCTGTGTCACCATACTGCCTCAAAACCATTGCCACCATTTTCTTCTTGCATCTCCACCTTGGATGAGCATAATTCCTCTGCTGCCATCAACAGAACCTTTCCTCCCTTTCTGCCTTATCCTTATTCTGCATCCAGCATCCATACTTATGATGTAGTGTTTCTCTGTGTGTCTGTCTTGCATTTCTGTTCTCTCATTCCTTTCAGATATACTACTCACCCTCCATTCACAATCTCTCCTATCCTAGTTCCTGCTCTTCCTCATCACCTCTTACTTCAGATTTTCTATTCATTCCATTCATTATCCTCCCTTCTAGTAATCACCTCTCTAGCTGACTCAGACCAGAACTATTTAAATGCAGTTCATCTCTCTTGTACAGTTCTATCCATCCCTCAAAATCAGAACTCATGTTCAAACACTGCATTACTTTCTCCTTACTCAGCTCTGGTAGTGTACCATTTACACTACCAGAGCTGAGTAAGGAGTGAGTGATGAGGTGAGAGCTCACTGTCTCACCTCATCACTCTCATACCTGCACAACATATTGCATTTTTACCATAGTGTTATCTTTTATTCTCTTCAACAACATCCTCATATCCATTTTCACATACTCACAACTGAATTATTCATTCTTACTACCACTCCCAACTCTTTTGCTCTTGTACTCCTCATATCCAACTCTTCAATCATTCTGCTTACTCTACTTCTATGAAAACATGTCTTGTGCATCTTCTCATTAACCACACCTCTAATAACACAAGCCTGCAAAATTTGAGTCATGAAAAGTTGTCTGAAAACTATTAACTGTTTCTGATTTATTTTTGACCGCTGATTTCAAATATCTCTTCTATTTTTCTCTATCATGTAAGGATTTTTCACAAAATGGATCTCAATATTACAGTAAAATAGCTTTAAAATGGATTATATTAAGTAAAATAACAGTATTTAAAATTTTCCATAAACATTTTTGGAATGAAAGTATTGGAAAAAAATTTTTTAATTAAAGTAATTAAAGATTAATCTTTAGTACATACTTTATATTTCGTTGTGGTGTCTTTTTTGTTTTCCTTCAAAACTTCTTTTTGAACTTTTTCTGTGAAATTCTTTTCCCGGGTTGTCTCTATGCAACATCCAGCAATAGTCTGCCATCATGTTGACATTTCACCTGCCCTGATACCTTCTTTCCATCTCCCTGATGTCTTGGTGGAATTGCTCTCCTTGCTCCTTGCTGACAGTTCCCAGATTCTCAGAAAAGTAGTCTAAATGAGAGTTGAGAAAGTGCAATTTTAAGCTCATGGAGCATCCCAAATCCTTGAATTTCTGTAGCATGTCTTCCACAATCACTTTATAGTTGGGGTCCTTGTGATTTTCTAAAAATTTGATCACCACCTCTTTCAAAGCTTTCCATGCTTCTTTTTCAACTGTTGCTATTTTTTCTTCAAACAGTTTATCCTTCATAAGTTTCCTGATGTCTGGATCGATAAAAATACTTTCTTTCAATTTTGCTGTAGATAATCCTGGAAATTTTGCACAGATGTATTTAAAACATTCTCCTTTGTTCAACAAAGCCCTAACAAATTGCTTCATCAATCTGAGTTTTATGTGAAGTGTGGGTAAAAGGATTTTTTCCCGAGCAACCAAAGTTTCATGCACATTTTTACTTCCAGGTTCTAATGTGACTCTTTCTGGCCATTCCTTCTTGATCCAATGTTGCTCTTGATCTTGGCTGTCCCACTCTCACAAAAAAGCACAGGTATTTGGTGTATCCTCTTTGTTGTCCCAAAATCATAGATATGACTTTAAGATCCCTGCAAACTGTCCATCCATGATCATCGTACTTAAGTTTGCTGAGAATGAAGGCTAAATTTTCATATCGTTCTTTCAAATGCATGGAATGTGCTACTGGTACTGAAGCATGCTTATTGTAATTATGGAGAAGAACAGCTTTGAAGTTTCTTATTGAGGAATCAATAAACAACTGCCAATCAATGACTTCATATTTTACATTGAATTTGCTCATCAGTCGTCCGGGAATATCGCTACAGTAAATTAAATCACCTTCCTCTGAAAAGCAAGGAAGAAAATCTCTTTCTCTATATCTAAACCATGAGAAAGATGTGCCAGGGGCTAACAAATTCTTTTCGTCTAGTCTTGAGCCTAGCAGTTCTGGATTCCTTAGGAAGACCCAAATCTCTGACCAAGTCATTTAAATTTGTCTGTGTCAAAAGTTCAGGTGGACCACTATCAGCAATTCAAACCACTATGTTTGAATTGCTGCTGAGTGATTCTAAAATTTGTGGAGGTGTTGGCATGGATATTTCAGGACCACGTTCCACTGGACATATTGCAGATGGTAAATTAGGATAGGAAATGTCTTTTTTTTATTTTTCTCATTAAAACCTTGAACATTCAAAGAACAGAAGTAACAGTCATTGGTATTGTTGCAGGGTTCCCACTATACCATGCGAATTCCGAAATGGAAAGATTTTTGTTCTCCCTTTGACCACCTAAGTTCTACATAAATGGAACATACTATATGCAACACCCATGGCTTATATGAGTCACCAAGTTTCATCCCAAAATACGCATAGTACACTTTTTTCACGAAATCTGTAATGTTTCTTTGTTGTTTTTTTACCACTAACTCCCTGCATATGTAGCAGAAAATGTTAGCTGAATTTTTGCAACCTCTTGAAGCCATTACAAACACTACTTAAAACTTAGTTAAACGAATTTTAATGAATGACATCAACACTATTTCACGACACTACGTAAAAACATTAACAAACTGCAAACAAATTAAATTAAATCTTCCCACTAACTTAGGAAATATGCCACCTTTCAGAAATATGATAACCTTAGTACTCAACGACTAAAGTTCAACTAAAGAATCATACAAGAAAATGTGTCTGTGACAACAGGAAAGTCATCCGTTATCTCAGCGAATCAGATTCAAAGTAGCCACCTGCACTTTTATCTGCATTCCTCCCTCCCTCTCCTATGTTAAGAATGAGAAGTTTCATGGAAATTTCTTTATTTACCATAAAAAGACAGCACTTCAAAAAAGCACTTATACAACTAATTAGCTGTAAATAATGGAGAATGAAAATAAATACCAATGCTCTGAATTTAAATCCAAATACTACTAGTAAAAACAATAAAATTAGAAATTGGGTAAAACTGGTGGGTGATGGAATTTTTTTTACTATTCTATTTTTTTCTGAACTCAGCACCTAAAAATCTATAAGAATCAATTATTACTTCTCAGAAAACTTTTCCATCGCAGGCCTGTGAAATTGAATCTCCATAAAAAGAGCTACTTGTGGATCATTTGCTACCTCTTTCAAATGTTCATCTTTCATTCTGCTCTTCATAATTCTTCCATGCATATTTGCAGTTCTTCTCATTTCATTCTGTATATGCTTCTTCTCCTGCATTCATCTTCATCCACTTCGCTTTCATGTCTTGAATCACTTTCTCTCTGCCATTTGCTTTGTCATTGCCATCACTCTCACAATGCTATCTTGCTGTCAATCTTGATTTTTTCCATATCAACAGTCATTGTCTCTTGTTCTCCCTTTTGCCTGTTACCATTCACATTCAAACAAGCCTCATAATCCATGAGCATGTCACACTTCCTGCATACCATACTCATTATATCTCTTTTATAACCTCTCCATATAGACATCCTCAATATCTTCCCCATGAATACATTTACAGCACTGCCATTCTCAAAAAATCCACATCACTCAAATTATATTTCTTTTGTACTGATCTATATACTGACCTCAATCTTGCCACCATTTTATCTTGGATCAATGAACACAAGAAATGCACAGAAATTAATCATTCCGCAATCTAAAACTGAACTGAATATTGCTTATCAATGTTAGCCATCACACAAAAAATTCAATTAAAAACTATTGATATTATCACACAATACATATAAAATTTGACTTATCTTTTTGCATTTCTCAGAACAACTATCCTTTTATCTTCACGACCTGGTGGACAGGAATATATTCACGAGTAAACATTATCTAATTTTTTTTCATAATCTGAAGTATTTAAAATAACTGTATTATTACCTTTGTCGGCTTCGAGTATGATGATGTCTTTATTATTCCTTAATTTGAGAAGCGTTCTTCTTTCCATTTGGTTAGAGTTGGTGTTAGGAGATCTTGACTGAGCTGAAAGCATTATGCTACTTTTTAATCGTAAGTACTCTGGAGTATATAATATACCTTGCTCATGTGGTATTAGTTACGTAGGTCAGACCTCTAGAAGCTTTGAAACGAGAAAGAAAGAACACATAGGATATGTCAGAAATAACAGACAAGACATTTCAGGCCTTTCATGCCACTTTGCCTCTACTAACCATCATATTGAGTGGGATAAGAGCCTTATGCCATACATAGAAGATAACTACCATTCAAGAACCTTTAAAGAAGCAGCTACAGTCGCCCGTAAAACTGAAAACCTAAACAAGAATCAAGGTCTAATTTTACCAGAAATTTGGAAAACTTTTATCGGATCATTAAACATCAAAGAAATGAACTTTCATAACAATTACGTAATGAACCATAACGAATAAATCACGTTAACGAGACACGCACATTGTCACGCACAATACCAATTTTTTGTATGAATTAGAATTATCAGTTATAACCTAGTCTGTAACCTTCATTTTAGCTTACTAGTTTGTATTCCCTGAGGATGCCAATAGAAAAGGATTGGCGAAACATGTAGGAGGATAAAATAAAGCTACTTGACAAAGATTATAAAAAAAGTGTAATAGTCTTATACATAATATTTATTGTGGCAGCTTACTTTTTTGAAAGAGATCTATATATATATATATATATATACATCTATATATATACACATCTATATATATCAGCTGTTCATTTTCACATGTGAAAAGTGTTTTACATTCCTGTAAAATTTCATGATGTGTTACAATCATAGAGAAAAAATTCTGCTAGGAGCTACTAGAAAGTGTTTATTTCTATGATATTTTAAATGAGAAAAATTATATTTTGAGAGTATTTTTGGTTATTAATGATTCGTTATTAACAAGAGGTTCATATAATGACTTTCCAAAGGCTATCCAACCAAATTGATCTTATCAACTTGGATGAAACACCATGAAGCACTCAAAGGAAGCATCTCATCTTCCTTAAAAGAAAAATATTTGATAATTGTATACTTCCAGTCATGACATATGAAAGTGAAATGTGGCTAAAAAATTAACCAGCAAGTTGAGGATTACCCAAAGGAAAACAGAAAGATCATTACATAGATTAATACTTGGTTCTGAGCTCAGACTAGGGTGAGAGATATTATAACAGCCATTAAAAGATCCAAATGGCATTGGACAAGTCATATTGCAAGAATTCACACTCAAAAATGGAAAAAGTTGAACAGTATTCCAGAGATGGAAAAAGAGCTACAGGAAGACTAAAGAGACAGTAGCAGGATTAGACTATTTTCTGTCTGGCAGTGGACAGAAAATGGCTGAAGATGGATCATAAAAACTATTACTTTCAAATAATAAATTTAGCTTAATCCTTTATCCAAGTGTGAGCAAACAAAGTTTGCGCCTGAAAGTATCTTCAGGACTGGGGTAAGGTGGTACAACACCAGGACACTCCTTGCAAAGGTGGAGCAAGCTACCAACACTCCTATCTCAGTATCTCCCATCATGCAAAACACATCTACTTGCAGATATGTCTAATGTTATGCATTAAGGGAAGAGCCACAACCCAGACTAGTTTCGACCTTTATTGAGGTCTCTTCAGTGGGAGCCATGCCCAGGTGGAGATACCAGGCAGAAGCATTAGCAGGTCATCTCTACCTATCGGAGTTGCCAAATGGTGTGCCACCCTTTTTTAATAAATTACTCTGGATTTAGAGAAAGATGTTGAAAGTTTATTTTTCACTTGGTTAGAGTATAATAAATTTAGTTTAATCCTTTATCCAAGTGTGAGCAAACAAAGTTTGCGCCTGAAAGTATCTTCAGGACTGGGGTAAGGTGGTACAACACCGATAAGTAGAGATGGCAACTCTGATAGGTAGAGATGACCTGCTAATGCTTCTGCCTGGTATCTCCACTTGGGCCTGGCTCCCACTGAAGAGACCTCAATAAAGGTCGAAACTAGTCTGGGTCGAAACTAGTCAATAAAGGTCGAAACTAGTCCCTTAATGTATAACATTAGACATATCCGCAAGGAGATGTGTTTTGCATTATGGGAGATACTGAGATAGGAGTGTAGCTTGCTCCACCTTTGCAAGGAGTGCCCTGGTGTTGTAGCACCTTACCCCAGTCCGGAAGATACTTTCAGGCACAAACTTTGTTTGCTCACACTTGGATAAAGGATTAAACTAAATTTATTATACTCTAACCAAGTGAAAAATAAACTTTCAACATCTTTCTCTAAATCCAGAGTAATTTATTAAAAAAGGGTGGCACACTATTTGGCAACTCCGATAGGTAGAGATGACCTGCTAATGCTTCTGCCTGGTATCTCCACTTGGATCTGGCTCCCACTGAAGAGACCTGAAGGAATTTCTAGCCTAGCTCCCACTGATGAGACCTGCCAGTTACCATAACCCGAGAGAGAGCTCCTATTCCAGTCCTGTTACAACGAAGGTGCCATTGCTTTGGATTCCAGTTGCCATTTATAAGATCCCGAGAGAGAGCTCCTATTGCAGTATCCTTTGGTAAGAATCCTCATAGTTTTTCTTTTGGTGGTTTTTCTTGTGGCCAAACGGTACAGGCCTGTCTTAAGGTCTTCCCTTTTCGGGGACTCAATTTTTTTTACTGTGGGAAAAGTATTTGCCTTTAAACAATGTCTAAATTCTTACCAAGAGTTCGTACGCTCGGGATCGAAATTGACCCAAGCATAGAGAAAGCAACGTTTGTGAGAGCTCTTCTCAACGTCACGAAAGCAGAAAGCATTTACGGGCTTACCCCTTACGGGGGGGTGTCAATTCCAAATAGTAATGAACAACATAACGCTCCTTAAAGGCATAGAATGTGAAGGGAAAAAATACCTACCCTTCCTAGTCGGGAGTATTTTAAAATCCGTAAAAATTGACAGGTTTCCTCTAGAATATCTAGAGAAAGGGGAGGAAATCATTAAAACCATTTTCTCCAAGTGGGGGACTGTCCGAAACGTAACAATCGGACAAGACGCGGATATCCCAGAGTGGAAATCAGGGGAAGTAAGGATTTCAATCGAGATGAAAACAGAGGTCCCCAACTTGATTTTTTTAGGCTCAGCAAGACTAATAGTCAATTATCCAGGCGTAAGAAAACAATTTTTCGGTGCACCGTTTTGGGCAACTTTAGCGCTCACTGCCCGAAAAACAACACATGCCGCAACTGCTTATCGACAGAACGCACATTGAATCAATGTGAGTCACCGTGCCGTAAATGTGGGAACACATCCCATAAAATAGACGTTTGTCCTAACAGGACCCTTGCAGAAAGAGCAGGAGGTGCCATAACACCTGCGGCAGTAGCCATTCCAGTAATCAGTCCTAAGCTCACAACACAGGACTCTCGAGCTACCGGCCAAACGGTAAACGAACCACAAACAACTGAATCAGAAGAGTTTCCAGCCCTACAATCCCCAGCTAATGCGACGACTATGTTAGGAAACCAGGCAATAAGCGGGAACAACGCAGGAGGAAAAACTAGGAAGAAAAAGAAACGGAACGCTAAGAAATCTCACACCATTGAAATGGAAAGCAACAATAACAGCACAGAAACAGAAGAAATGGAAATCAATACCAGTTCAACAAAACGACCTATCTGACGCGAAACAACACAGAAAATGAAGAAGAAACCTCATCAGAAGAGGACACAGAGCAAGAAAACGATCCAAAACCAGAAGATACAAATACTGGTTCTTCTCACCCCATTACAAAACCGGTAGAAGGAGAAAATCCCCCATACGAAAATTCGAATATAACAAGACGAATCCTACTCAATCTTAGGGACAAACCTGAGATAAGGAACAAAGTCCACATAGCTATACAGGAAAAAGGAGACGCTTGTTTGCGATGTAAAGGCGAGCTAGATAGTCTTAGTATATGGATGAAGTGGGATAACTTCAATTACCACCAAACGAAATGGAATGAAAGCTTGAAGAGAATATGGAAACTAAATGATGAAGAGTCAGTACACGTACTCACAGTGATGGAAAACGTGGTAAAAGACTTTGAGATAGCGATTAAAAATTGGAGGGCAAATATGACCTTAAAAAAAAAAAAAGCCCCTTCTTCTAATTTTTTTTCTTTTGGTTTTGTTTCTGTGTATTCACACTTAGTCCACATAGGAGGGGGCAGACCTGAGAACCCGAGCTGCGAAGGCCTACAGCGAGGCGGAGCAGCTCCTTGTGGGCTGCATCACTCGGGCCAGGCTCTTCCCCCAACTCTCGGTTCTCTGGTTGATAAAGTCCACCTTAATACGGATCCCACTATCGCAGTTTTTTTTTTATTTTTTATTTTATTTTATTTTTTTTTTTTTCAGTTGAAAGGCATAGTTTAAGAATAATCTAAGTTCCAAATTTTAACAAACATTTTTCTTTATTTTTTTAGGGGTTACGAGATGACGTCTCCAGACACCTGGATTAATGCAATCGAAAGTTATGTTTTTTCGGGTAAAAGGAAATGTAAACTTTAAGTTTTTTTTTCGAACAGGTGTAAGGAGATTATGTTTTACAGACCTTTTAGTCACAACCTCTGGGTTATGCAGCTAAACAGGTTGACTGAGGCCTCTTTTTACCTCCTACTATCCTACTCTACCTTTCTTTAACTTCCCCTATTACTACCTGCTGACCCTCAGCATTCTTTATACTCCAAAGGCCGATGATGAAAGACATGAACTCCCATTCTACCTCAATAAAGGTCGAAACTAGTCTGGGTTGTGGCCCTTCCCTTAATGCATAACATTAGACATATCCGCAAGGAGATGTGTTTTGCATTATGGGAGATACTGAGATAGGAGTGTTGGTAGCTTGCTCCACCTTTGCAAGGAGTGCCCTGGTGTTGTACCACCTTACCCCAGTCCTGAAGATATTTTCAGGCGCAAACTTTGTTTGCTCACACTTGGATAAAGGATTAAACTAAATTTATTATACTCTAACCAAGTGAAAAATAAACTTATTACTTTCAAATATCAAGCATATTTGAAGGAAACATTTTTTTTATAAAGTATGTTTTAAAATATACTTTTATCTTGCTCAGAACTAAATAATTGTCACTTCCAGGTTTAAATCTCCTGTATATTCTTATTCAGTGATGACAAGAGGCCATCCGTAGAATTTACGAAAGGAAACTGTGAGCAAGAGGGTGAGGAGTGGTTTCTTTGCATGGAGGGTGGTCGAACCATGGAATGCATTGCCTGATGGAGTGGTGAGAACGAGAACAGTCAATGAGTTCAAGGAGTGGTATGATAGACTTTGTTTCTTGGGGGGGGAGGACCTCCCCTAAGAAACACAATTATTATTATTATTATTATTATCCCAAGACCCCATGGAGTCAAAGACTCATCTAGGAGGTCCTTTTGTCATACACACAGCTCATCATATTGTGCCTTAAACACACTCAAATTAGACACCACCCTCTCAGGCAAGGCATTCCAATCATTCACAACGCAGCATGCAAAAAACCTGCTTCTCAGTCCCCTACTCACATCCTCCTTATACAGCTGCCAAGGATGACCTCTGTTTTTCCCCTGATCTCCCACTGTTTTCTGTAAAACCTCTCCAATATTGATTCTATAACAACCTCTAACTAACTTGTAGGTCTCTATTATATCACTGCCCCCCTTTCCTCCTATCCACTAGACTCTGTAAATTGCAACTTCTTAACTGATATTCAACATTCCAGAGATCAGAAACTACTTTAGTCAGCCGCCTCTGGACCCTTTCCAACATATCTTCGTCCTTTTGAAAAAACCAGGTGACCAGAGATTTGTGCACAGTAGTCCATGTGTGGCCTAATCAGAGCCAAGATTCTCCTTACTTCTACAAGTTAATGTCCTCTGCATCATTTCCAGAATTCTTTGTTGTCCTCACAGTTTTGGCAGTGTGTCCCCTAAATTTCAGATCCTTATTCACTATCACTCCAAGATCTCTTATTTCCTCCACTCCAACAATATATCCCTATCAAGCGTAAATTCTACATCCCATCTTTGTTTCCCAAATTTTAAAACCTTACATTTTGCAACATTGAACTCACATCCCCCATTCCCAATCACTCAATTTATTAAAATCTTCTTTTAAGGTTACAACATTTTCTCTATTCTTCATGGTTTGTCCCAACTTTGCATCATCTGCAAACAACTGAATATCCCCATCCAAATCTTTGCCAATATCATTAACATGTAGGTTAAACAGCAATGGCCCTAAAACAGAATCCTGAGGCACACCACTAGTGACAATCCTCTTCTGGGATATTGCTCCCCCATACACAACTTGCTGATTCCTATCAGATAGCCAGTCTCTGATCCAATGCACTAATCTAATATTATCCAACCCCACCCACTCCAGTTTGACTATCAACTTATCATGTTGTAATCTATCAAAAGCCTTTGCAAAATCTAAGTATACTACTGTGTATCCCTCTCCTCTGTCCAAGGAAGCCATCACCCCCACTGTAATCAGTAAGTAGATTACTAAAACATGACCTCCCTTTAGCAAATCCATGCTGTCCATCAAAGATAACACCATTGTTGTCAGAACTCAATTCTGACAATCCAGAACTCAATTCTGGATCCTAGTTCTTACCAGCTTCTCCAACACCTTAACCACAACAGATAGGCCTATAAT
Organism: Typopeltis vanoorti; assembly: GCF_054136105.1. Lineage (NCBI taxonomy): Eukaryota > Metazoa > Arthropoda > Arachnida > Uropygi > Thelyphonidae > Typopeltis > Typopeltis vanoorti. The sequence continues at coordinate 28,800,609 of NC_143562.1, read as the reverse complement.
TTGATGCTTGAGTTCTATCACCTTCCTTATGAAGTGGCACAGTCTTTCCCTCCTTCTACTCCTACATTAATTTTACATTCTTGTACAATTTCATGATGTTTACAGTCACTGAAAATAATTCTGTTAGGTGCTACTAGAAAGCTTTTTTAATGATATTTTAAATGAGTTAACTTACATTTTGAGATTTTTGGTTAATAATAGACTATTGTTAACAGGTGGATCATAAAAACTTTTACTTTCAAATATACAGCATATTTGAAGGAAACATACTTTTTTATAAAGTATGTTATAAAATATAACATACAGTTTTATACAATTACAATATAACATTATAAATAAAACTTCTGGATTACTGTGATCAGGTCTGGTCACCTGGGTTTCTTCAGTGGTCTCTGTAGAATACTCCCTATGTGGATAGATTGAAGGTTTGTGGATTGCAAAAGTTGGTTGGTAGGTGAAAAGTGGGAAGGGATATGATAGAAACATGTAAGTTACTTAAAGGGTTTTATAGGATTGATTCAGGGGAAATGTTTCAGCACTTGGCTAGAGAGGCCAGAACAAGAGGTCATCCCTGGAAGTTGAATAAAGGTGTGGTTATTAGGAGCATGAAGACCAGATTTTTTGTTTGGTGAGTTGTGAATGAATGGAATGGGTTGCCAGAGTCAGTTGTGTTTGTTATGTCTGTTAATCTTTTCAATGAGAGGTCGACAGATGTTGTGTCAATAGTTTGAGTCTTCCACTATGAGTCAAACAAAAAATCTAGTCCTCCATGGAGTACTCCTCTATTATTATTATTATTAGATCGAGTCCTCCTCTATTATTATTATTGTGCAAGCACCTCCATGGAGGTGCTTGTGTAATAATAATAATAATAATAATAAGAAGAAGAATAATATACTTTTATCATACTCAAAACTAAGTGGTTATCACTTTGAGGTTAAAATTTCCTGTGTATTCTTATATCTCAAATCATTTAGAATCACTATCAATAAGACTTTTTTTTTTTGGAATTTTAATTTAACGACTCATCCAATTTTCTGAACAGAAATGCAGTGTGTACTTATTATTAATCTTTTCTCGAAATTTTCCCAAATCATTTCTATTTTGCATTTATTACCTGCTCTGCATATTAGATCTCCAACAAGAACTAGTTCTTTTTTATGTCAACTTCCCTTTCTGATGACTTGAAGAAATTCCTCTGCTTCTTCCCTAATAGAAATATCTGACCATAGGCACAGTCATCTCAGTAACAGTGCACGCATATATCCAAAAAAAATAAGCTTAGACATTATATCAGAAACCAGCTGGCTCTCTGCTTTTCTTAAAGACTATTTATGGTCGATTTAGTTAATAGCCCTATCATACCTTTTCTTTATAAAGGCTTTTTCAACTGGAGATGACTTAACTGGTCTCATGTGGTGATGGCAGAGTTTTTCCTACCTAGCATGTGGATTTTTTTCATCCATCAAAACATGCAAACTGGCCAGAAGAACACATAGGTTTATTGTTATTATTATTCAGGATCTCCATGGAGTCAAAAGACTCATTTTGTGAGGCTCATCTTAAATAATATATTTCTGTCATACCATTCCTTAAATTCATTGACTGTTCACTACCCTACATGCAAAAAAGCCACTCCTAACCCTCTTACTTGCCATTTCCATTTTTTGTAACATCCAGGAATTCCCCCCCCCCTTGCCCCTTGTCTTTGCTCTTTCCTCTTGATCCACCATACAAAATAACTCCCAAATGTCAATCCTGTAACTGCCCCTCAACAGTTGACATGTCTCAGTCATATTATTATACCTCTCCTTCTTCTATCAATAAAGGTCTGTAGTCTGCATGGCCTCAATCTATCCTCATAGCTAACATTGTCCTGATATAATTTTTTTATCTGCATTTGCACCCTCTCCAAGGTTAATTTATTGCCTTCAAATCTGACTAAATCTGAGCATAGTAATCCAGACGTGGTCTTATCAAAGTCTTAACAATGGAACCACAACTTTTCTGTCTCTGATGATCAGCATTCTTCTAGGTATTGCAGTAAACCTCTGGGCTACCATCACCACTTTTTCAATGTGTCCCCTAAATTTCAAGTTTCGATCAATTACCCAAAGGTCCCTTGCCTCTTCCACTTCCGTTAGTACATTTCCTCCAACAGAATATGCAGTTTCCCATCAATGGATCCCAAACTTGAAGACCTTGCATTTAGTTGCATTAAACTGACACTCTCCCATTCATTTGGCCAGCTTATTGACACTATTACTAATAACCCTTCCCAGCTTCACATTATCTGCCAATAACTAAATGTTTCCCTGCAATCCACTGACAGTGTCATTGATATAAAGGTTAAACAACATGGGTCCCAATACTGTGCCCTGAGGGATCCCACTTGTAATCTTCTGCTTCCTTAACATTACTCCTTCACACACAACTCTCTGATGCCTATCAGAACAGCCAATCTTCAATTCAATTCACTAACCTGATATCTATAATAAAATTGTCTAATACTTTTGTAAAATAAAAAAAATGGCAGTATATGCCTTTACCTCATCAACTCCTCTTGTTACTTTATTATAAAAGGCAATCAGATTACTAAAACGAGTGTCCCTTAATGAATCCATGCTGACTTTCACAGATAACATTATTCATCTGCCCAATGTTGTTTACAATCTCTCACTAATTTCTTCAAAATCTTAACAACTACAGAAGAGATGCAAATTGGCCTATGGTTTGACACTTCCATTCTACCACCACCCTTATGCAATTGAACTCTCTTACCTTAATTTCCCATAGCCAGACTCTCATTGAAAAGCCAAACTGAAGTGCCTTAGCACATTCTCTAAAAACATATGGTGAAATCCTTTCACTATCATTGCCTTATTGACATCCAGAGAACTTAGTATTTGTAACACACTTTCCTCTTACACTTCCAAACCTTGGCTCCTTCCCATCCTTCTAGTAATAAAAACCTTCTTTTTCAGGATGAAATATTCCAATAAGGTGATCAATTAACAATTTTACAATTTCTTCTGCATCAGTAACTCTACTCCAATTTTTATCTAACAATGTCTTTCTTCCACAATCATTTCTCCTCCTACTCAAAACATAATGAAAGAATTCCTTTGGATTTTCCTTGGATCTCAGGACTAATTTCTTCTCATATTCAAGTTTTGTCTTCTTATCAGACTAGTCACTTTACTATTTTGAGTCTTTTATTTCTCATGCAATTGCTTTCTAAGGCTTAAAAAAGTTAACTACCCAGTTTATAAAATCTGTTCCACTAACTTGACCAATAACAATGGGATAAGAACATTACAGTGTGTATATGAAGAGAGAGAGATATACAGTTTGATCTCAGGTAATATGACACCAAATTGCATATCACAATTTTTTCATTCCTCTGTAGCAGTAATGTACTTTTTATATATGATATTCTACTAAACTTTGGTAATAGAATAAATTTATAGCTACTTGCAGTCAGGGTTATTCTAAAGAAAACATTCAGTAGAAAAAAACTTTAATGATTGGCACTTATATCGTTTATTTAACTGTGTACTATCGAATTTTCTCCAAATTTTTTTCCTAGCTTTTTGTTTGTGATACATGAAATTTATGTGTTGGTGGGTGTACCTGAACAATAAATGTTACTATTACTATTATTATTATTATTACTACCCCAAGACCTCATGGAGTCAAAGACTCATCTGGGAGGTTCTTTTATCACACACACATCCCATCATACCATGCCTTGAACATATTCAAACTCCTTGCAGAGACACCACACTCTCAGGCAAGGCATTCCAATCATTTACAACTTGGCACGAAAAAAACCTGCTTCTCACTAACCTACTCACACCCTCTTTATACAGTTTCCAGGGATGACCTCTGGTTCTCCCCCAATCTCCCACTATTTTCTGTAGAACGTCTCCAGCATTGATCCTATAACAACCCCTTACCAACTTGTAGGTCTCTATCATATCTCCCCTCTTCCTCCTGTCCACCAGACTCTGCAAATTACATCTTCTCAATCTTTCCTCATACTCCACATTCCAGAGATCAGAAACTACCTTAGTCAGTCTCCTTTGGACCCTTTCCAACATCTCTTCATCCTTCTGAAAAACAGGTGACTAAATCTGGGCACAATAATCCAGGTGTGGCCTAATCAAAGCCTTATACAACGGAACACAAATCTCCCTACTTCTACACATCAGCATCCTCCACATCATTCCCGGAAGCCTTTGTGTTGTCTTCACAATTTTGACTATGTGTCCCCTAAATTTCAGATCCTTATCCACTATCACCCCTAGATCTCTTATTTCTTCCACCTCCAACAATATATCCTCACCAAGCATAAATTCTGCATCCCATCTTTGTTTCCAAATTTTAAAACCTTACATTTTGCAACATTGAACTCACATCCCCATTTCCGTGCCCAATCACTCAATTTATTCAAGTCTTCTTGTAAGGCTACAACATCTTCACTACTCTTCATAGTTCGTACCAAGTTTGCGTCATCTGCAAACAACTGAATATCTTCATCCAAATCTTCACCTATATCATTAATATACAAGTTAAACAGTATTAGCCCTAAAACAGACCCCTAAGGCACTCCACTAGTGACTTTCCTTTTCCTGGATATCGCTCTCCCATACACAACTTGTTGATATCTGATAGGTATCAACAAGTTGTGTATGGGAGTTTGACTATCAATTTATCATGAGGTACTCTAGTTTGACTATCAATTTATCATGAGGTACTCTATCAAAAGCCTTTGTGAAATCTAAGTATATTACTGTGTATCTTTCTCCTCTGTCCAAGGAAGCAGTCACTTTATTGTATTAAGTAAGTAGATTACTAAAACATGACCTCCCTTTAGCAAATCCATGCTGTCCATCAAAGATAATACCATTGTTGTAAACCCAACTCTGGATCCTAGTTCTCACAAGCTTCTCCAACAATTTAACCACAACACCTGACACACAGGTGTTGTGGTTAAATGTTAGGCCTATAATTTGATGCTTGAGTTCGATCACCTCCTTTCCTCCTTTATGAAGTGGCACAATCTTGCCCTTTTTCCACTCCTTAGGAACTCGACCGAGTGCAAGACTCATATTAAAAAAATATGTCAAGACAGGTGTCAACTCCCTGGCACATTCCATCAGCATACGTGGTGATATATTATCAAGTCCCACAACCTTATTAACATCTAGTTTACTCAACTCCCCATACACCTCTTGCTCACTTACAGTCAATCTCTTGTCCTTATCATCTACTGCTCTCAATCTCTCCATGAAGTCATATTCACAAGATTGAAAGACCTTTATGAACTGCTCATTAAGTATCTCCACCACACATTTTGCAACAGCTGTATTTATACCATTTTCTCCTATCAAAATCATAAAAACTATTACTTTCAAATAATAAATTTAGCTTAATCCTTTATCCAAGTGTGAGCAAACAAAGTTTGCGCCTGAAAGTATCTTCAGGACTGGGGTAAAGTGGTACAACACCGGGCAACTCCTTGCAAAGGTGGAGCAAGCTACCAACACTCCTATCTCAGTATCTCCCATAATGCAAAACAATGTGTGTTTTGCATTATGGGAGATACTGAGATAGGAAGTGTTGGTAACTTGCTCCACCTTTGCAAGGAGTTGCCTGTTGTTTTACCACTTTACCCCAGTCCTGAAGATACTTTTAGGTGCAAACTTTGTTTGCACACACTTGGATAAAGGATTAAACTAAATTTATTATAGTCTGACCAAGTGAAAAATAAACTTTCATCAATTAATTGTCATTTGATGAAGAATGCAATGAGTCATATTCCAAATGATTTTTTCAAACATATTTTTTAAAAATTATGATATCAGACAATGTTAGCTGATGGCCTAGATGCTAATATTGTTAATTAAAGATTTTAAGCTGTAGGTTATTATTATTATTATTATTTTCGGGCTACTCCGGGTTCTATTTTATTTTATTTTATTTTGTATTTTTTCTTCATTATAGGATTATACTGGTCAGTATATAATAGAATTAATCCCATGTACTGTGAAACCAGCACAGACATATGTCACCAATTCAGGAATGCCCTCCTCCTCCTGTACAGCACGTGCTATTAAACAGTAAGTCTTGAAATAATTCTTTATTTAAAATTGTATTAATTTGATATTTGAAATATTGAAATATTTAAAAAAAACTGTCTTTGCATTTTTGTGTTTCTCTCTGTCTCTGTCTCCAATAAAGTAATTTTTTGAATGTAAGAACAAAAAAAAAAAAGAAAGTGCAACATTAGTAAGCTGTATCAAAATAAATAAATAAATAAATAAAATAAAAAAATCACAAATTTCCTGATATTGGGCATTAGCCTAAAAGATGTAAAAGAATAGATATCTTGATATCTTTGGTTTATTAATGCATGGTATGACAGTGCTTACTGGAGAGAGAGAGAGGGGGGGGGGTGGGAAGATAACAGTACCGGTGAGTATAAATAACATAATTAGCAGTGGTCAAAATGTTATGGAAAGTTATAAAAATAGAGGATATCATCTACTTTTATATGCTTGTACAAAGTGGTATATTCTCCAGAGTGGTAGAAGAATATAAATTACAAGAATCTAATATCTTCTACTTTTAAAACTTTACAATTCCAAACTGAAGATTTTAATAACATAATTTAAGGGCATGGCAGACAATGCAGTTTAGATTAACCACCTTATCATAAGTAGTAATCAGGTTTCTAAGATGAAACCTGATTACTGCTTATTACTTGGCTGTTACAAACCAAGAAGTTACTTTGCTATGACAAACCAGGGAAAGATGAAGGTAATAATATTAACTCTAGTATCTATTCCTACCAAGCAGATAATGTCTGCTTTCCAACCTATATGCTATTGATTGAATCATACTGTGCTATCAAAATTTGAGCACCTTTTATATGGCAGATGATTGTCAATTCCTGGTGTAGTACTATGCCATTCGAGGCTTGAAGTGACCTTTTAAAAAAAAAACATCGTGCTTGTTGTCTTAGAGCAGCATTTCCAGATTTCCTAACCCTTAGCACTATGAAAAATACATCTCTCTCTCTCTCTCTCTCTCTCTCTCTCTCTCTGACATTTCAAATTCCTTAATACTGAATTAGAGTTTTTGCTCTCTTAAGGCTTCTCCCTCATTTCTTCCAGGTTTGGCTCCCACTAGGGGGGGGGGGGACTTAAGATTATGTGGGAGTGAATGGAGAGTTTTGTCCTGGGAGAGCAATTTGAGTCTCCAGGGGTTGGTGTTTTCTGGCGTAGCCTCTATCAGAGCCGTGTCAGTGAATTTTTCCCCTGGAATATGAACTGTTCTGCTCAGTAGTAAGGTGAACCTGTCATTGAGTGGAACTGCTGCTGAGTTGGACAATCCTTCGATCGCTTGATGGGAGTAGTCTGAGGGGGGGGGGATTACCTAATTTTTAGAGAGGTTTTTTTACTTATACAGCAACCGACCAATTCGAAACAGCTGTCAGGTCAGTGAAACCTTATCAAAATGGACCAATAAAAGGTGAATATATAAATGTTTGGGTGGCACCTATGTCTTCTAAGTGGTCCATACTAAGGAAACTTGTGAATGCCATGGAATGTATTCCCCTAAGATTTCTGGTCAATTACAAAACTTTTATAGTTTCTACATTTGGGCTTTGAAATAATGCTTGATCTAATATCCACTTGACTTATATAATTTTACATCGCTGAACTGAAGCCTTTTGGCTCTTTATGTTAGTAATTTATTAGTGTTATTATAAGATACCTCCATAAAGTCAGGGACTCATTGAGGAAGGCCACACATCATTCACACTACATCATGCCTTCTCTTGAATTTATTCACACTATTTGTACTCATACCCTCCAAAGGTTAGCCATTCCATTCATGCACCACTGTGAGCGAAAAATCTATCCCTCACCCTTTTCTTCACTGCACTCATTCCAATCTTACATGGATGCCCTCTTGTTGTCTCCCCACCCCTCTATAAAATGAAAAATTCCATCTATTGGTATCCTGTATGACTCTTGTAGATCTTTTTCATATCATCCCTCTATCTCCTACCTACTAACATTTTCAGTACAAAAACTCACAATAGGTGGTGTTTTGGATTGTGTTACTTGGAAACTGTGCTCTGTTATAATAACATTTCACTTTATTTTCTGTCCCAAAAGAAAGTACAGAAAAGCTATCGAGAGATTGAAGGTCGCTAAACCAACCATAAGTACTCTAAGCATTTCAAAACAAGTTTTCCCATAATTTAATATTGGTCATAGCAAGTGTTAGCAGCCAACATGTAGCATGCTAACACTTGCAGTACGAAGCAAAGATGGCGGCGACAAAACAGAGTGAAGACAAAGTGTTACGAGTCTCGCTGCCTCAGATAGAACTCTTGAAGCTTTAAAATGCCGAAATTTCAAACTAGATATTATGGAAAAGAAAAAGAGTTTGATAAAATTAGTTTAATCCTTTATCCAAGTGTGAGCAAACAAAGTTTGCGCCTGAAGTATCTTCAGGACTAGGGTAAAGTGATACAACACCAGGGCAACTCGTTGCAAAGGTGGAGAAAGCTACCAACACTCCTAACTCAGTATCTCCTATAATGCAAAACACATCTCCCTGCGGATATGTCTAATGTTATGCATTAAAGGAAGGGCCACTACCCAGACTAGTTTCGACCTTTATTGAGGTCTCTTCAGTGGGAGCCAGACCCTAGTGGAAATACCAGGCAGAAGCATTAGCAGGTCATCTCCACCTATAGGAGTTGCCAAATGGTGTGCCACCCTTTTTTAATAAATTACTCTGGATTTAGAGAAAGATGTTGAAAGTTTATTTTTTCCCTTGGTTAGAGTATAATAAAATTAGTTTAATCCTTTATCCAAGTGTGAGCAAACAAAGTTTGCGCCTGAAGTATCTTCAGGACTAGGGTAAAGTGATACAACACCAGGGCAACTCGTTGCAAAGGTGGAGAAAGCTACCAACACTCCTAACTCAGTATCTCCTATAATGCAAAACACATCTCCCTGCGGATATGTCTAATGTTATGCATTAAAGGAAGGGCCACTACCCAGACTAGTTTCGACCTTTATTGAGGTCTCTTCAGTGGGAGCCAGACCCTAGTGGAAATACCAGGCAGAAGCATTAGCAGGTCATCTCCACCTATAGGAGTTGCCAAATGGTGTGCCACCCTTTTTTAATAAATTACTCTGGATTTAGAGAAAGATGTTGAAAGTTTATTTTTTCCCTTGGTTAGAGTATAATAAAATTAGTTTAATCCTTTATCCAAGTGTGAGCAAACAAAGTTTGCGCCTGAAGTATCTTCAGGACTAGGGTAAAGTGATACAACACCAGGGCAACTCGTTGCAAAGGTGGAGAAAGCTACCAACACTCCTAACTCAGTATCTCCTATAATGCAAAACACATCTCCCTGCGGATATGTCTAATGTTATGCATTAAAGGAAGGGCCACTACCCAGACTAGTTTCGACCTTTATTGAGGTCTCTTCAGTGGGAGCCAGACCCTAGTGGAAATACCAGGCAGAAGCATTAGCAGGTCATCTCCACCTAACGAGTTGCCCTGGTGTTGTATCACTTTACCCTAGTCCTGAAGATACTTCAGGCGCAAACTTTGTTTGCTCACACTTGGATAAAGGATTAAACTAATTTTATTATACTCTAACCAAGTGAAAAAATAAACTTTCAACATCTTTCTCTAAATCCAGAGTAATTTATTAAAAAAGGGTGGCACACCATTTGGCAACTCCTATAGGTGGAGATGACCTGCTAATGCTTCTGCCTGGTATTTCCACTAGGGTCTGGCTCCCACTGAAGAGACCTCAATAAAGGTCGAAACTAGTCTGGGTAGTGGCCCTTCCTTTAATGCATAACATTAGACATATCCGCAGGGAGATGTGTTTTGCATTATATAGGAGATACTAGTGTTGGTAGCTTTCTCCACCTTTGCAACGAGTTGCCCTGGTGTTGTATCACTTTACCCTAGTCCTGAAGATACTTCAGGCGCAACCTTTGTTTGCTCACACTTGGATAAAGGATTAAACTAATTTTATTATACTCTAACCAAGTGAAAAAATAAACTTTCAAAAAGAGTTTGCTTGCGATTTTTGTTGCCAGTGGACTCATGCCAGTTGTGCCAAAATCAAAGCCAGCCAGCCATTTTTCTGTCCCCTGTGCCTCCACACTGTTAAGCAACTCCTACACCTCAGCAAGCACAGTGGAACAGCGCTTTATCATGCTTCATGAAACATTCTCCCAGAAAATTGACACAATAAAAAAAAAAAGCTTGAAGCAATTCACAGTCAGCATCCTGAAGCTAACATGCCTACCACAGACAATGCCAGAAAGCTTCACAATCTCATTGCTTCATCAGTTCAAGACATGACCGAGGTAGAAAATAAGTACAGCACCATCATCATCCTAAACTTCCCATTCGGAAACCAATGCAACACTAAACAGCGATTTTGTAGTCTTGTCAAACAATGCAATTTCAACCCCAAGAAAATGGTCAGTGTTACTGTTTCAAGCTAACAATCTCACGGAAAGATGGAACGAACTTCTCACACTTAATAAAAGTGACCTGCGATACTGACAAAAAAGCCAATCAGCATTCATATTGGCCAAGTCAGAAGGCACCAGCCCAGCATCATGTGGATGAGCCTGGCCAGATCTGACCCATGCACATCACGAAAAAAAGTGACAATTAAGAAAAGAACTGGAAGAGAACATCAAAATGGAGAAGAAACATGGGCAGTCAGTTACAAAGAAGGAAAACTAATGAGAAAATCAAACTCGGTAAACAACCAGTGTGAAAACCTGATCCTGAACACTGCACAGGAATGTGTTGGACACATGATCAAAAACAAACTTCACAGAACCTTCCAGATCCACTGCACAAATATACACGGCCTCAGTTCTAACCTTAATGATGCTCACTTCCACCTTCAGTCTGTAAAATCTCACCTACTCTTTCTGACCGAAACTCAAATCTTAAACAATACTCATCTCTGCTTTCCCAACTACACACACTCTTTAACTCATTTCACTGCAGAGGTGGAGTCTGCACATATGTTCAATATACCATGTCAGAGAGTATCCAAACTGTAATCTCCCAATTTTGACTTCCTTTGGTTAAAAATTACCCTACCCCATTCTACTAATGCCAACAACCAAACACCTTTCCTTCAATGTTGATTTTCTCCAATCCAACTCTCCAAACAGTGAAGTCACCTTCCTTTGGGACTTCAATGTCCACAACACTAGCTGGCTGCCTGCTTCCAACTGCACAGATCAAGCAGATAGAGAAGCCAAGACTTTTGCAATCACAAATGATCTCACACAAATTGCCTACATGCCTACCAGAATACCAGACAATCCCAACCACTCCCCAAACACTTTGGACCTCTTCCTAACCAGTGACCCGTCTAAGTACACTGTGAGTGTTGTCTGTCCTCTAGGCAGCTCAGACCACAGTGTAGTGCAGACCTCTTCCCCCATGGAACATACACAAATACTCGCATCCATGCATTGTATAGCATTACTGGAAAGCCAAGTGGGACAACCTTCTCAACTTCTACTCTTCATTTCCTTGGTCAGATTACTGTTTCCTGTCATCACCTGAACCAAACCTATGTGCTGAAAGAATCACTGAAATAATACTCATTGGCAGTAAAACATTTATTCCCTGCTCCTTGGTTCTCCCACAGGTGTGCCAAGGCTGTAATAAATATAGTTTTGGCTTGCATCCAAAACTGCATCTTCCTATATAGCCTGCACCAAAGCCTGGAATAGCGGCAAGAAAATTACCACTACATTGAAAACTGATTTTAAGAGAGCTAAAAGCAAGAAACTTGCATTATGTCCAAATGGCAGTCGTGCCTTCTAGACTCTATCTAAAGCTATTGGCCATAACTTCCGCCTAACACTATTACATCCAGATGGTACTATTGCATCATCACCCATAGAAGAAGCCAACTTCCGGGCTTCCTACTTCTCCTCCAATTCTTGCATAGCTGACCATGGTAAATCTCTCCCAACCATTCCAAACACCACACTCAATGCCACATTTGATCTTTCACCTGAAAGAGATCAGAAAAATTTTGCTCAAACTGTGTAACAAAAAATCTTCTTGCCCTGATGGCATCCCTCCATTTGTTCTAAAGGTCTGTGCCCCAGAGCTGACTCCCACTTTATGCTGCTTATTTACACTTTTTTATTCCACTGATATCTATCCTGCAGTCTAGAAACTAATCTATATATACAACCTATTCCTAAGAAGGGTGATAAATCCTTACCTTTAAACTGCCATCTAATTTTTCTCACCCTAATTCTTTCTAAATAAAGAATCATCAATGCCCTACTCCTACACTATCTTGAAGACTCTCATCTAATAAATGCCCAACAGTATGGATTCTGTCACTGTTGATCAACAGAGGATCTACTAACCTATGTCACCCATTTCTGGACAAACACCTTGGAAAGGTTTGGTGAATCGCAAGTGGTTGCTCTTGATATCTCCAAAGCTTTTGACTGAGTATGGCACAAAGGCCTATTAGGAAAACTCCCATCATTCGGTCTGTCCCGTGACTTCTGCAATTGGGTAGCCAGCTTTCTAGCAGGATGCTCACTACAAGTGATGGTGGATGGCTCCTTATCTTCTGTCTATACAACTAATGCTGAGGTTCCACCAGGCTCTGTTCTCTCACTTACTATCTTCCTTCTATACATAAACGATCCACTTCAGCTGACTGTCAATCCAGTACACGGTTTTGCTGATGACAGCACATTACACTTCTTCTTTTCGTTTGCCTAACCCTGCAAAGCACAAATCACCGCATCCTCCAGAAATCCAACTTCTACTACCTTAAATTATGATCTTCAAAGTGTGGTTTGGGTAACATTATCAACTTCAGTGCCAACAAAACACAGCTCTGCATTATTTCCCACAAAAAAAGAACCCTGTTCTTCTAATCTTACCCTTGACAATACTCAAATCTCTATACAAGATGAGATTCACTTTCTCAGAATAACTGTAACCTCTAATCTCTTTTGGTATAAACATATCACAACTATTGCCTACTCTGCATACAAAACCTTAGGCTTTCTTTTTTGCTTGAGGTGTTACTTTAACTCTGAACAGCTCTTAACCCTATACATATCACAAATCTGCCTGACCATTGAATACTCCTCTCATATCTGGGATGGTGCCCTTATGCCATGAAAATGCTGGACTTTATACAGAAAAGAGCAGTTAGATTGATTGACGACCTTTTTCTCACTAATACACTCCACTCACTTTTGCACAGGCATTCAGTCTCTATAGCCTGCATCTTCTATAAATACTTCTATGGCCGCTGTTCATTGGAGTTGGCATCAATAATCCCCCCACTCTCTTGTAAATCTGCCCAAATGAATGCAGCAGCTAACCAGCACCCTCTCACAGTTCAACTCCAAACTCACAGAACAAATTTCTCTTCTTCTTCATTTATTCCTTCCACTGCTGCCCTCTGGAACAATCTTCCATCATGTGTTTCCTAAGGAATACAACCCACCGCTTTTCTAATCAAATGTGAATAAGTTCCTTATCGCCTATCCATGGTACTATAGGTTGCCCAACCTCTCGTGGATGGGCTCTCCATAAAAAAAAAAATAAAAAAAATAAAAAATCTCCTCATAATTCCACAGTCCCAATGTGATCTTTGACACTCTCCTTTACATCCTTTCTGCTGTATCTGCATCATCTCAGAAACCAGATCTGTGCACAGATCTGGTTTCCAAGGTGATGCAGATACAGCAGTTTTAGCTTTTCATTAGATTAGTTTTAGCATTGCAATTATCCTGAGTTGTATTCACAATTTTTGCTATCTGATGCTTAAACTTCGACTTCGTATCTCCTAAAATTCCATGGTCCCTGATTAGTTTCTTCTATCATAATCCCACCAGTATGATATAACACTGCATATCTCATTGCACAAAAGTGCATAACTTCACATTTGCTAATACTGAACTAACAGCCAATGTCCACAATTCCAGCATATTCAATATTCAAAACATTCTGAAATACATATCAGCCCCATTCTGATTACCTACCTGTCTTTACATCATCAGCAAACAGGTTATATTTCACCTGTCCAATCCTTCTTGATGTCATTAATGTAAAGCATAACAATGGACCAAGGACTGATCCATATAGTACACCACTAGTCACCTTAAATCTTGTATATTCCCATCCCCCATATATCACTTTTTAACTTGTCAGTCAGCCATTCTCTTATCCACACTAATATTTTATAATCCAATCCCCATATTCTCTAATTTGTGCAAGTCTTCCATGATGTATCCATTCTCCTTGTCTAACTAATGGTAACATTATTATAAAATGTGAGCAAGTTCCTGAAACATGACATTCACTTAGTAAACCCGTGCTGTTCATTGTGATTATAGATGCTCTGTCGACTCATTTCTATATATCAGCTCTTACTAAGTTTTCCAAAATTTTCTCTGCTACTCTAGAAATACTGATAGGTCAATAGTTAGACACATCAGTCTTTTCACCACCCTTTTGCAATGGGATTATTGTACATTCTTTCCACATGAGTGGAAAGAATATACAATAATACAGAATGTACGATAATGTACAATAATCAAAAGAGTATTCAGCTGAACAGTCAGTTCAGCTGAATGCTCTTTTGGTATCCATGTTGATATTCCATCCCTCCCTATTGCTGAATTCATATTCAGTTTATGCAACAACTCTATTACCTCCTCTTCATTTTAGAACATTGTCAATTGATATATGTTAAGCAAAGCAGCAAATATTGTATTGGTATTGTTTGGAAGGAGGGAGGGGGATACATAAAAGTTTTATGCAGTTTTATGTAAATCTTCATAAAAGCTTCTTGTTTACAAAGAACAAGGGAGCAACTATTCCTCTATGAGAAATGCAGTTGCTAGATGTTTACTTATCTTGGTTATAGGTGTGCTTGACTTGAGGAGCAGTGAAACAAGTTGATATGATAGTGGACAGAAATATAAAAATAATTGAACTGTAGTTAGGAGAATCAATTAATTAAGAAATAAGAAAAATTAAGAGAGAAATGTAAAAATATGAACGTACCTCTCTCAGATTTAACAGGAACAGCTAAGAAGAAGAAGTTTCAATTTATGTAAAAGAATGGGTGTTCATCATGTCTGTGTACCATCTGAAGAGATTTGTTAACAGAAACATAGAATTGTTAATAATGAAGAGTAAATATTGAGTGATCAGGAAAATGAGCATACATATATCAACCAGAAGCCTGTTGAAAGATAGATAGCATAGAAGGAATAGGTAAAATCTAACAGTTCTGAGAAAGTGTAAAAGACAGTAATGGTTGTGGTAAAGAGACTAGATATTGCATCACAAACAAGGAGAATGTAGATTTGATATCAGGAGGTTGTTAAGAAGGATAAAAGATAAGTGTGATAGGAAAGGGAAAGTTAGTCAGTGTGTTGCCCAGATCTGAGACTGATGAAGATGATGATTCAGGAGAGCAAGGATTATGAATGATATATGTTATAGGAAATGTGTGAAGAGGAAGGAGTGCAGTTTGTTAATGCATTGAATAAGTTTGAAGGATGAATTGAACTGTATAAGAGTGATGGACTTCATTTGAATGGTTTTGGAGAGACTGCTGCTTGATATTTATGAATGGAAAAGTGGTTAGCATGAGTGTAGAGAATGAGAGAACAAGTGTGCAAGACAAATAGGGAAAGGGGAAGACTCAGGGTGGACAGGAGAACACAGCATGAGAGAGGTTGATGCTCATAAGGGAAGTGAAAGTGTGTGTATGTGTAGACAACAAGGAAATGGGATGGCCTGGAATGTAGGGAGAGCAGTTGGATTTGAAGAAGGTTCCAGGATGAATAAGGAGAAAAGAAATGGTTTGAGAAAGGTATAGAGAAATCACATCTAATAAGTGGTATCCGTGAAACTTATTATAGATACAGGAATGGACTGTTATGTTTGTAACTGAATACTAGAGGTATCAGAAACAAGGGAAATGAAATGGTTGCATTGATTGAGTTCATTCTCCCAAAAATTGTTGGAAAGTGAGACATGGTTGGATGAGGATGATGTCCTGACATGAATAGAGATGGAAGGGTATGATGTATTTTCTTGAAGATAGAAAGAGTAAAAAGGGAAGTGGGTGCTGTTGATGACATAAAAAGAGTTATCTCCATTCAAGATGGAGATTCAAGGAAGGAATAGTGGCAGTGGTTTGAGGCAGTATGGTGTGAGATAGAGATGAACAGAATGACATACTTAGTTGGATGTTGCTACACCTGGTAATGTGGAAGGTAGTGACCACAAAATGTATAAGAAAATTAGCCAAGCAAATAGGAAAAGGGTGATCATTATGGGTGATTTTCATTATAGCAATATAGATTGGGATGACGAGATAGCAACCAGATGTAAAGAAAATTAGTTTCTGGAGTGTTTGAGGGACAACTACCTCAGGAAGCATGTAACAGAAGGCACATGAGGATTAAGGTCTTGGATTTGATCATCTCATCAGAGGATGTTATTATAAATGAAATGTCAAATCAACCTCCAATCGGTGAGAGTGACCATGAAGTGAATTACCTGGGTGGCTGCCAGCCATGTGAGGAAAGGATATATGTGGAACTACAAGGCTGATGATTATGAGAAGCTAAGGAGATAGCTTGGAGCTGTAGCATCGAAAGGAGATCAATGCTGCTCGGGAACTCTTTAAGAACTATCTAGTAAAAGTGATTTCTAAATATAATCCAAGGATCAGAAGGTTAAATAAAGATGTGAAATGGATGAATGAAGATATTAAGCATACAACACAGTGCAAGAAGGTATTATGGAGGCAACATAAGATAAGTGGTAATCATTAATTTCATGAGGAGTACAAAGAACAGGCAAGGAGAGTGACTCAGTTGGTATGAGTAACAAAAAAAAGAGAAACTTTCCATTCTTTTCTACTTGTAATGTGAATTTAATTTTTGGATGTTAATTATTTAGAAAATCTTCCACGTCTTAATGATTCAATTCCCAGACTTCCTTGTCAACAAAAACATTGTTGGAGGATTATCATTAGAAGTCTATAGGAAAGAAACCTGCACAGGAAACCCACAAGCAAGCTCATTCCATCACCCTCAACAAAAATTAGGTATAAATCAAAACCTTGAAAAATAGAGCTTTAAACATACTAAAAGATGATGAAATCAAATGAAAAGAAGAACTTCAAATCCTATTTAATCAGTTCTTCCAAAATGGATACCCAAAAAAGGTACTAAAGAAACTTCCATTTTCTGATAAACCGTCCTGTGAGAACCTAGAAATTAATCACAAAGACGGTATCTGTTCCATACGTTGGCAGTACATCAAGAAAAATAGCCAAAATATTAAAAGTAGCCAACATCAGAACATTCAAACCAGTCAATGCCTTACAAAGCTTTCTATGCTCTCCTAAAGACAAAGTTGCTTTTTCTAAACATCTGGGTGTATAGAAGCTCTTTCCATGTTCTTATGGAAAGATATAAGTAGGTCAGACTGGCAGAAGTTTCAAAATCTGCAAAAAAGAACACACAGGCAACATTGAAAACAAAAGGGAAGAAAAAAGTGGATTTGTAGCACCTCGAAGAATGTCACATGATAAATTAGCAAGCATCCTCCATGCCTTACTTAGAAGAGAATTACTTCATCAGGTTCAAGAAGTCCTTCAAGGAATGATCTTTCATGGCATCTGGAAGTCATTAATTAATATGTGTAACATCAAAGACCTCTCTTATGCCAGCAATCACAGACAGAGTTTACACAATGTAGAAACTGCACATAACATGCCTAATGATACTCATGATTAAAGCTATCATTCCAATCTTTTCAACTTATAAACTGATGTTGGAAAACATTTATTTATTTATTTTTTGTCAGTTTTTACTTATGTTAAGTAACCTCCCGATGATGCTGTTAGTCATATAGATAGCGAAACATGTAGAGGAAATACATCTAGCATAGATAAAAAAATATGAGTTAAAACCTGGGTAGTTATTCAAAAAAAAAAATTAGGTATACATTTTTTTAATATATATAATTTAATTAAAAAAAAGGGCAGGTTTTTGCATGGCAAGTGGCTGGTGGGTGGAATGCAATTCCTGAGAGTATAGTAAGTTTAAAGCACAGTTTGATTAACTGGTGTGTAACAGTGGGACTTCCTGTAATGAGGTGTTTGACTCCATGGTGGTGTGTTGCTGATAATAATAATAAGAATTTTGCAAATACCTTTGACAGGCTTCCAAAGATGTGGGTTAAGTTGATATTCAAATTGGGGATAGATGGTTAAATAATAAAATTAGTGAGATGGATAGATGATTATCTGCCTGATAGGTATCTGCAGGTTACGTATGGGGGAGTAATATCTTAAAGAGAAATGTCATTAGTGGTGTGCCATAGATGTCTGTTTCAGAACCATTATTCTTTAACTTATATGCTGCTGATATTGGGGAAATTTTAAATGATGCTATGCAGTTTTTTGCAAATGATGCAAAGTTGGGGATATAGATACTATGGTACTTGTTCACACTCATGTTCACAGTCATTCACATCCTCCTAAAGCATGTGAAAGACTGTAAACAAGAGTAAGACTATCAACTCAATATTGCAAAGTGTAAAGTTTTGAAGTCTGAAAAACAATGATTAACTGCTACATATTCAATTGATGTGTGTGGGGTGGCCAGGGGATATTTGAAAAGGCGATAAAGAACCTTGAGGTGCTGTTAGACAAGATGAAATTTAATAGCCACATGGCAAGAAGAATTGATCAAGTCAGTCACATTTGAGCTAATCATGTGATAATATGATCCCCTAATTTTTGAGATGAAATTTTGGAAAAAGATCCAGGGGAAAAATAAATAAAACAGAGTCTTGTCATCAGAATGTTGAGCATGAGGACATGCAGAAGGAAATGCCATCTACTGTCCCTGCTCTAGATAGGAGGAGGGGGGGGGGGATATGATTGAAACATGTAAGTTAATGAGAATTGTATGAGATTAATGGAGATGAAGTCAGGGATAAAGTAGATGGTACCATAGAGTAGATGGAGACAGGGACAGAACAAGATACTTGGTATAGATAACATCTTGTTGTATCTTGCCACAACCTAAAAATAGGTTTGAAATCCTCCTGTGCAAGAGAATGAGGAGAAAAGTTTTTGCTTGAAGGATGGTAGGCAACTTGAAGAATGCAATGCCTGAGGGTGTATTTAGTGCAGACACAGTTAAAGCTGTTATTTGTAATGCCCATTAAGCCATGTTTAAAGAGATTGTGTTTGATAGTGAGGACTATCCACAATGAATCTTTCTTACTTTGTAGAGGTCTTATGATGATGAAATTAATAACAACTTTAATTAAAAGTATTTTATTTGTAATAAGTGTTTCCCTTGGAAAATTATATTTGTAATTGTGAAATAGATGTTTGTATAAATTTGTTAAAGGAGTTTTGTTATTTTTATCATCATCATCAGATAGTCAGTGTGAGAGATATCTGTTATCAAGAATGATGTCCATCAAACCAGATTACCAAGATGAAATTAATAACTTTAATTAAAGGTATTTTATTTGTAATAAGTGTTTCCCTTGGAAAATTATATTCGTAATTGTGAAATAGAAGTTTGTATAAGATTGCTAAAGGAGTTTTGTTATTTTTATCATCATCATCAGATATTCATAGCGTGAGAGATATCTGTTATAAGAATGATGTCCATCAAACCAGGTTACCATTTTATACACTCACTAGTCACCTAAGCTTACTATAGGCCTTTTGTTCTTCTTATCATTATCAGATATCAAAGTGTCAAGAGATTCATTGTGGGAGGTAACTGCTACCAACAATATCTATCAAACCAGATTACTATTTATGCATTCACTAGTCACCTAAGCAATGCATTCCATTCACCAAGTGAAAACCTTCCCTTCATTCCTTACTCACATTCTCTTTATACAACTTCGAATAGTTTCCTGCTCCACTCCTGTTTCCCTCCAATGCATGAAAACTGTTTTATGTATTAATTTAGTACAAATCCCTTACCAACTTATACATCTTAATCATATCAGTCCTCCTCCTTCTATCTACCAGATCCTGCAGATGCATTACTTTAGTCTATCCTCACCACCTATATTAGAGAGACCTGACACTATTAGTTACTATTCTTTGAATTTTTTCTTTAAAATGTCTTCTTCTCCAAACCATGTGATCAATCTGCATTCCACAATCCATTTTTCTCCTCATTATTGCCATAATCCATTGTGTTGTCTTCAAAATACTCTTCATGTGGTCCTTAAATATCAAGTCCTTGTCTATCATCATATCTCAGGTCTCTCACATCTGCCATCTTATTAATGCATTCTACCAAATGAATGTACATCCATTTGTCACCTTCTAAATTTCAAAACATTACTCTTCTCAACATTGAATTTTAGATTTACTTGTCCATCCATATAGATAATATTTGAAATTCTCTTCCTGACATCTTCTTCAAGAAGAAGAGCCACAACATTTTCATTTTCATCATCACCATCATCAAATTCCTGATATATACCCTCAAGGGATGTACAGGATATGATAGTACTACATGAAAAATTTACATAATTACTAACTTCCTATCTACAATTTTCCTCCAAATCATTCTATTACCTGTCAAGACTCCAACATTATGAAATCTTATATTTCTATCTTCTAAGGCACTTTTTACTATATCAATCCACCTATATCTTGGTCTTCCTCTGGGTCTTTTTCCTGCCAACCTGGCAGAAAACACTTGTTTTGCTAATCTTTCCTCTCCCATTCTGTTTAAGTGACCATACCACCTGAGATTAGCTCTGCTAACACATTCCTGGATGCTGACAGTGGCAGGTTCTTTCCTAATATCCTCGTTTTTAATATGATATTGCCAATGATGCCATCTGTTCATGCCCCCTAATCTTTCTCAGGACTCTCATATCTTCATTCTGACTCAGCTGTCAGATCCATAAGTTAAAACTGGCTTGAATACTGTCTTGTATACAGCTAATTTAGTGTTTTGGCTAATTTCTCTCTTATTCCATATAAATCTATTCAGTTTACTGCCTACCATACCAGCTTTGTTGATTCTGTTGTCTATTTCCATATTTAATTTACCATCTTCACTAAAAATCTGACCTGGCTTTTCAATGAAAGTCTGGCATGGAAAAGGCACCCATGGAATGGAAGAAAGGTAAGATGGTGGCATTGCATAAGGGCGGTAGCAGACTGGAAGTGTCTAATTATAGGCCAGTTTGTGTGTCATCAGTAGTTAGTAAGATCTTGGAGAAATTAGTGAAGGACCGAATGCAGCATTGGGCAGGGGGTAATGTTATCTGTGAGAGTCAACATGGATTTGTGAAGGGGCGCTCTTGTTTTAGCAATATGCTAACCTTTTATGATAAAGTTACAAGAGCGTTAGATGAGGGAAAGGCGTATACTGCCATTTTCTTAGACTTAACGAGGGCATTTGACAGGGTGCCACATGATAAGCTGATATTTAAGTTGCAGCACATGGGTCTGGATGTCAGATTGGTCAACTGGATTCAGGAGTGGCTGTCTGATAGGTATCAGAGAGTTGTGATGGTGGAGCAGTTTCAAGGAGGCAGAGGGTTACAAGTGGGATCACACAGGACTCAGCACTGGGACCTATATTGTTTAACCTTTATATCAATGGCATTGTCAGTGGATTGCAAGAGGATATTCAGTTGTTTGCAGATGATGCGAAGCTGGGAAGGATTATTAGCAATAGTGCAGATGTGGCAGCCCTGCAAGAGGATTTGAATAAGCTAGATAGATGGGCAAATGAATGGGGGTGTTCAGTTTAATGCAGCAAAATGTAAGGTCTTGAGGTTTGGGAAACATCAATGGGACACTGCATACTCTATGGGAGGAGTTATACTGGAGGAAGTAGGGGAGACAAGAGATCTAGGGTTGATGATTGATAGAAACCTGAAATTTAGGAGACATATTCAAAGGTGGTGAAGTTAACACAGAGGATTGCAGCAATAATGAGAAGGACGCTGACCTGCAGAGATAAAACAGTTATCATTCCATTGTATAAGACCCTGATCAGACCACACTTGGACTATTGTTCTAGGATTTGGTCCCCAGGATTTGATGGGGATAAATTAACTGTGGAAAGGGTACAAAGGCAGATAACAAAGATGGTTTCAGGACTGTACAATGATAGTTATGAGGATCGGCTGAGGGAATGCGGGCTGCAGAGTTTTTTGGATAGAAGAAGGAGACGTGATATGATTGAGACTTTTAAACTGTTGAGAGGTGGTTAGAGGGTTGACATTGGGGAGTTCTTTTGCTTGGTTGAACAGCGGGAAGGAGTGATGACAAGAGGCCATCCCTGGAAGTTACAAAAGGAAACTGTGAGCAAGAGGGTGAGGTGTGGTTTCCTTGCATGGAGGGTACTTGAACCATGGAATGCATTGCCTGATGGAGTGGTGAGAGCGAGAACGGTCAATGAGTTTAAGGAGTAGTATGATAGACTTTGTGTTTCTTGAGGGGGGGGGGGGGGATCTCCCCTTCATGAGTCTTGATAGACTTTGTGTTTCTTAGGAAGGACCTCCCACAATGAGTCTTTTGACTCCATGGAGGCCTGAATAATAATAATAATAATAATAATAAAATCATGCCTGAGTAGCTGAAATATTTTACTTGTTCTATAGATTCTCCATTCACAATGCAGTTGATATTTTCAATGTTTCTGCCTATTTTCATTGTCTTTGTCTTTTTAGTGCTGACCTTCATACCATATCTACTACAACAGTTATTCAGTTTATTCAGGGAATCTTGCAGACTTGTAGAGGATTTATTTAGAAATATAACATCATCTGCATAAAGCAAAGAGCTAAGATTAACATCTCCAATTTTGATATCAGGTTTAATATCACTTTCCTTCATAATGTGATCCATATAGATAATGAATAACAGAGGGGATAATGTACATCCTTGTCTCACACCAGATTTAACATTAAACCATCTTTCTGTACTTCCTTCAATTCTAACTGCTGACTTACAACTCAAATAAAGACTAACTATTGCTTGATATAATGTCCCATTGACATCATATAACTGTAGCGTTTTGAATAGCTTCTCTCTTGGCACCTTGTCATATGCCTTTTCCAGATCTACAAAACTTAAATACACATCTTTGTTATATTCCCATGATTTCTCAACTATCTGTCATAAAGTGGAAATCTGATCCTGACAACCTCTATTTGGCCTGAATCCAGCTTGTTCTTCACTAAGCTTGTCTTCCACAATCCTTCTCAACAGTTTCTCAAGTGTACTTGCATATATCTTACTAGGAACACTTAGTAATGAAATACCTCTGTAATTCTCACATTCAGTTTTATTTTTCTTATTATAATTCTTTTGAAGGTTTGCATTATTGGCAAACAGCTGTGATCCCTATTTTGTATATATATTGGAGCCTATATGTATCTCTCTTGTCTGATCCTGTTGTAATATGTAAGTAAAAATAGTTTTATTCAATCTTATTATTTTATATTATTATTTTATTCAATGTATTCAATAAATGAAATTTACCATGGAGAAGAAGGAAGGTATTGTGGAAATTCATTAAAGATGTTTGGTGAGTATAGAAATAAGTAAACTGTTTGCATGTTCAGTATCAGGTTAGTGAAATGTGTTGTAAAGGATGAGGAAATTGAGGGTATAATACAATGAGCATAAATAGGAATAATTAATGAAATCATTTTTATATTGTGCAACTCAGTCAGTGTTTTAAATGTTTTTAGGTTCAATGTTCCATTAGCTTTTCAGCAGACTACCCGTCCAGTTCCAGTAATATACTCATTAAACACAGTCTTTCAACTCCTAAATAATGAAAATATATTTCTGATGGATCCTGCACTTTCTACCTTAAGTCTACAAGAGATGGATTATAAAGGTGCCTTTGCAAGAGGTAATTCTAATTTTAGCAATTTTACTTTAATATAAATTTAGTATGTTACTGTAGTGCAATTGGAAGGACTAGGGTACATTGCACCCTTCAATTGGAAAAGGCCTGGGTTCAATTCTCATCATGACGAAATCTTTATGTGGGCTTTTTCAACTGATGATGAGTTAGTTGATCTCATATGGAGGTAGCAGCATTTTTTCTCCTGGAAACTCAGGTTTTTCATCCCATATATTGGAAAATTGGCCATCATATAATAATAATATTATTATTATATAATAATAGAAGAAAACACTGATTGATTCAGCCAGAGAGACATGTGATGAGGTTGTCTGCAAGGATAGAAAAATCAGAACTGCATGGTGGACACAGCAAGTTAAAGAGGCAGTGTAAAAGAAAAGTGGAAAAGGAAAAGAAGAAAGCATATTAAAAGTTCCTGGCAAATAAGTCAGCTTATGCTCTTTGAGAATACAGAGATAAATGTAAGAAAGCTAAACACTGTGTAAAACTAGCTAAACAAAAGTCATGGGAGGACTTTAGCAAGAACATAGAAAATAAATATTAAGAAGGTGGCAAGATATTTGGAGGTTGTTGAAGAAGCTCAGAAATGGAGCAAAGAGTGCTGTAAAAGGAATTAGAGATGATAAAGGTGACATGAAAACTGGTGTAAAAAAAAAGATATCCTTGAAGTATGGAGTAATTACTTTGAAAAATTACTAAATGAAACAAGCAGTGATGACTGCACAGTATTAAAAAAAACATTCAACAGGCATACAGTCAGGAATACATATCCATGCTTGAAGCAGAAAAAAAGCCATCAAAGGCTTGAAATGTGGAAAGGCAGCAGGAGTAGATGATATCCGACCAGAAATGTTTAAGTATGGTGGTTTAAAATTCTTACAGGATGCCTTGCATAGTTCAGAAGGCGTGGACAGAGGGACGAATTCCCAATGATTGGAGTAGAGCTCTCATAGTACCCATATATAAAAAGGTAAATAGAATTGAATGTGAGAATTGCAGATGTATTTCCCTACTGAGTGTTCCTGGTAAGATTTACGCTAGTATACTTCAGAAACAGCTGAGAAGAGTTGTGGAGGAAAAGCTTGGTGAAGAACAGGCTGCATTCAGGCCAAACAGATGTGGTCAGGATCAGATCTTCACTTTACGACAAATAGTTAAGAAATCATGGGAATATAACAAAGATCTATATTTAAATTTTGTAGATCTGGAAAAGGCATATAACAAGGTGCCAAGAGAGAAGCTATTCAATATGCTACAGTTATATGGTGTCAATGGGGCATTATATCAAGCAATACTTAGTCTTTATTTGAGTTGTAAGTCAGCAGTTAGAATTGAAGGAAGTACAGGAAGATGGTTTAATGTTAAATCTGATGTCAGACAAGGATGTACATTATCACCTCTGTTATTCATTATCTATATGGATAGCATTATGAAGGAAAGTGGTATTAAACCTGATATTAAATTTGGAGATGTTAATGTCAGCTCTTTGCTTTATGCGGACAATGTTATACTTCTAAATAAATCCACTACAAATCTGCAAGATTCCCTGACTAAACTGAATAACTGTTGTAATAGATATGGTATGAAGGTCAGCAATAACAAGACAAAGACAATGAAAATAGCAGAAGCATTGAAAATATCAACAGCATTGTGAATGGAGAACCTATAGAACAAGTAAAACATTTCAGCTACTTAGCAATGATTTTTAGTGAAGATAGTAAATTAAATATGGAAATTAACAACAGAATCAACAAAGCTTGTATGGTAGGAAGTCAACTGAATAAATTTTTATGGAATATGGAATCAATGGCAATATCATATTAAAAACGAGGATATTAGGAAAGAACTCGATATTGTTAGTATCCAGGAATGTGTTAGCAGTGCTAATCTCAGGTGGTATGGTGACTTAAACAGAATGGGAGAGGAAAGATTAGCAAAACAAGTGTTTTCTGCCAGGTTGGCAGGAAAAAGACCCAGAGGAAGACCAAGATATAGGTGGATTGATATAGTAAAAAGTGCCTTAGAAGATAGAAATATAAGATTTCATAATGTTGGAGTCTTGACAGGTAATAGAATGATTTGGAGGAAAATTGTAGATAGGAAGTTAGTAATTATGTAAATTTTTCATGTAGTACTATCATATCCTGTACATCCCTTGAGGATATATGGCAGGAATTTGATGATGATGATGATTACATAATAATAATATTATATAATGTTATATAAAATGCCAGCCTGGTTGACCTAGTGTTTAGTGTATCCACTCTCCAGCCAAAAGGCTGGGAGTTCGAATCCTGCTGTGGGTATGGATGTCTGTGATGTCTTCTAAAATACTAGTGGTGGTGGTGGACAGTAGATGGTGTTGGTGTAGATGATGATGGTGGTTGCAGTTCGTTGTAGTTGGTGGAGACAGAGAGTTATAGATTAGGTGCCCCCCCCCCCCCCCCCAATGAGTCTTTGGACTCCCTGGAGGTGTCACGTAATAATAATAATAATGATGATGATGCTATATTTTCTTAGAAACCAAATAATTATGTAAGTTACATACAGCATAGGATATACAAAATCTCAAGAACACTTTCTATTGAAATATTTGATTTCCATGGAACCTGTATCTAGCCTTTTGCATGTCTGCTACATGTGCTTAGCAAGTAATGACTTTGTGCTGGTCTATATATGTTTATATTCTATTTTGTAATTTCTTTTTTAAATTATATGATAATAGAAATAAGAGTTAGTGAGAATTGATGGTAAATAATGGAAATGAGAATGAGAGTAGTCTAAAAGGTAGAGTATACAAAAGTAAACGTCATTTTGAAGAGGTCACTGGAAATGTCAGCAGAAGTAATAGTCTCTTATGTGTGTTTGTAAGACTATTACTTCTGTTGACATCGTTGGAAGGGACAAGAAGACATATTGTAAAGAGAGTAGACACTAGAAGCAGTAGTGAATATGCATATCAGGATGGTCAATATTACAATGGTATGGCATGCTATGCAAGAAGTGGTAGCTGATAGAAAGTCATGATAAAGAGGAAAGCCAAGGTCAGATGTGAAGTCATAGCCAGGGGGTGACATAAGTATGACTGAGTTACTGTGTTTGCTTATAAATGTAGGGAAACAAAATGTTGATTAATTGAGCAAGCTGGTTTTCCCAAAAATTTTTGGTATAAGTGAAACAGTTGGATTTGGATATCCTAACTCCATATTTTGTCATAAAGTTAGAACTCAGAAGTGCAAGATGTGGTAGAGTTCAGAAAAGAAAGAACAAAAGAAGAGGTGTGAAGAAAGAAAAAGAAATGTATGACACAGTAAAAGAGAGAAAGAGAAAGTGAGAGTTCTGTATAGTGATTTTGTTAAAAGAAGAGTGCTTAATGAGAGCATGATGAAATTATGTTTCTCAGGCGCAAAGGCTAAGGACAAAAGCTAGGCTGTCACAGGATGCTGCCTTAATGAACAGGACATAAGATAAGGAAGGGATGCAGAATCCATTGTGTGATGACCTCACAACTTCAGCAGTACACTTCAGATCTCTGTTCACCACCACTAATAGATTTCTTACTGCCATCTTTTTCAAAAATTCAGTTATATACTTTGCATCTTATTGTTGCTTACCAAATTTCTGCAATGCTGAACTGGTAGCTTCACTCATTCTCCATGCATCTAGTCAATTTAGATCCTCCTGTAAGGTCACAATATCTGATTGACCCTTCATTATTTTTCTCAACCGTGCAGCATCTCAAAACAACTACATATCTCCAGTTCAATCTATTCCAATGTCATTAATATACAAATTAAATTATAACGGCCTGGAGCCAACCTTTGTGGCACAACACTAGTGACAATTTTCTGATATTTGTCTGATAGTCACCTATCTAACTCACTAGATTAGTAACCCATCCATTTCAAATCGGTTACCAATTTATGTGGCAACCTATCAACTATCAAAGCCCTTTTCAAAATTTTGGTATATCACTGTATAAGCAATGTCACTTGTCCAATGCAATGCAGTCATCACCTTGTTGTAGTATATAGCAGATTTGTAAAACACAATCTCTCTCTCTCTCTCTCTCTCTCTCTAATAAACTCACATTGACCATCATATAGAACACTATTGTTATCGATTCAGTTCTATATATTGGTCTTCATCAATCTCTTCAACAATTAACAACTCCTGACACCCAGATTTGGCTACAATTTGTAGCTTCAGTCATATCACACCACATTTGTATAGTGGAAAGCTTTTATTTTCTTGACACTCCTTCAGGACTTGCTCTATTCAAAAATTGTTAAACAGGTATGCCAAAGCTGCCTTTAACTTCCTAGAACTTAAGACACTTGATTATATATGACTGAACTAAGTTGGTGAGAAGAGCTTATCAGAAAAATATCAGGAAACTAATACACAATGTGGAAGAAAAAGAGGTCATTCCTGGAAGCTTGACTTCATTTAAGGAATTCATGAACAAAGGAATGAGGAATAAATTTTTATTTGGTGATGCATGCATTACCAGATTAGGTGGCCAGTGCAAGTAAAATATTGTGGTATATTTGGTTGAATGAGTTCAAGGTTAGGTATGATACAATCTTTCGAGTCCTAAAAATAATACTAAATAAATCAATGAAATTAGAGTTACAGAGCGAGCAGTTTAAAAATATGAATAAGAATATAAATTAAACAGTACACTTTCTTCAGTGTATAGCACCTTAATTCTCCAAACTATAGGTCGTGAATTAGAATTCCATTGTGATAGGAATGCTCGTAAACATTGTTTATGTGATAAATAGCTTCCTTCCTGGTGTCTTCTAGCTTGTTGTAAGCCTGAAAAAGAAGAAAATTCCATGTGCATTCTGTAGAGCAAGGCTTCCTGAATCCTGAATTAATTAACCCTTATCCCACCCACAGGATTAAATGTTGTGGTTCGATACAATCACTTGGGTGGTAGCTGCTTCAAGACTAAATTTAACTGTTTGGAGAATGGATATATCAGCAAATAAAGAAGTATTCCCAGATCTTACAAGTATGAATCTAGCAAGAGGGAGCTTTAAAACAAACTATACTTGGTAAAATCACTAAAAGTACATGACAATATCAACTGAAAAGTAGTCTAAAAATTCAAGAACAGCAGGAGCCACTTTCTCAGTCAAATACAGATAAGACATCGTTAGTTAAAATTGATAATAACAAATTTAGTATGACATCTGAATAGATAGAAAACCAAATGCAATGAAACCCTTATACAAGGAGAAATCAGAGAAGATGAAAAAACAGAAAACAAGACACCCAAAAGAACTCAGTATCCAGCCAAGATTATCAAAAAAGGAAAGATGAATAAATAAATAAAAAAAACAAGGATAACAGAGGAAATTCAAAAATAAAAGGAACAAAATCTAAATGGAGAAGAAATTATAAAAAAAAATGTAAAGCTGGAGAACATTGGAATTAGAAGAACCACACGTATAAACCACAGTGAAAATTATTTAATCGTAAATATTTCATCCTAAGTATCTTAGGACATCATCAGTACAGTATTTAAACAAAATTAGGAATAACATACAGTTAGGGCACATGATTACAATAGAATCTCATGAAAACGTGCATAACGTGTTAAAGTAGTACAAAAAAAAACAAAAAAACGTTAATTATTTAACACAATTTTGTATGATAATTTCCCATACTTTAGGAATAGTAAGAACGTCGTTGCGGTTTAGGTTTGGTCTGTGTAGGGCTTCAGAACTTTCTTTGTATAAACGTTCGTGTTTAAATAAAGATCTATGTAAAAGTTTAGCCTTTTCCCAATGGATCCTATGGTTTGGATTTTCAATTCCGTGTTGAGAGAGGTCAGATTTCTGCGGTTTAAGAAGACGAATGTGGTCTTGATGTTCCGAGATGCGTTTCTGAACAGACCTACCTGTCTGTCCAAAGTAAGATAATTTGCATGAGCATGGAATCTCATAAACATCAAGGGTGAGAATTTGTCCTTAGGAGAAGGTAATAAGTTGTAAATTTGGTTGATAGGTTTGTAAGTAGTGGCAAAATTGTATTTCTTCATAATTTTAAAAAGACGTTCTGAGATGCCTTTAACGTAAGGTATGGGAATCCTATGCACTTCTTCCCGTCTGGTTTGATGTATGCAGAAGTGACTGATGATTTTTTGAGTTGTTTTGGGATTATATCCATTTAGGATGGCTGTATTTTTGATAATTTCTAATTCCTGGTTTAAAGATTCTTCAGAGGAGCAGAATTTGTGTGCTCTGGAAACTAGTGATTTAATAATGCCAGATTTCTGAGATGGATGATGAGCAGAAGAATTGTGAATGTAACGACCTGAGAATGTAGGCTTGAAAAGACGGACGTGGCGATGGAACCGTCTTCTTTTCTTTTGATGTGTAAATCCAAAAAAGAGATACCCTGTGGAGATTCTTTTTCTAACGTAAAGTTGATGCGATGATGAAGAAGGTTAATTTTATCTAGAAACAGTTGTCTTACTTTGGACAGACAGGTAGGTCTGTTCAGAAATGCATCTCGGAACATCAAGACCACATTCGTCTTTTTAAACCGCAAAAATCTGGCCTCTCTCAACACAGAATTGAAAATCCAAACCATAGGATCCATTGGGAAAAGGCTAAACTTTTACATAGATCTTTATTTAAACATGAACGTTTATACAAAGAAAGTTCTGAAGCCCTACTACACAGACCAAACCTAAACCGCAATGACTTACTATTCCTAAAGTATGGGAAATTATCATACAAAATTGTGTTAAATAATGTTTTTTTTTTTTTTGTACTACTTTAACACATTATGCACATTTTCATGAGATTCTATTGTAATCATGCGCCCTAACTGTATGATATTCCTAATTTTGTTTAAATACTATACTGATGATGTCCTAAGATACTTAGGATGAAATATTTACAATTAAATAATTTTCACTGTGGTAAATATACGTGTGGTTCTTCTAATTATGAATGCCCCACAGGTTTCGTTATTTAAAAAAGGAGAAGATTGGAGACCACCAAATGAAGACTCAGAAGAATTCATGGACTAAGAGGAACTATCTCATGCAGATAAAAGAAAAGAGAGTGATACAATTAACAATCAAGAAAAATAATAAAGTTCACTGATGTACAGTGAACTTTATTATGCACAGTCTTTTATAATTATCATCTGCATTAAAAGAAAATAACCAGCTTCCAAATCAAGAATAGTTGCCATGAAATAGAAATAAATTGAAATAAAAATAAATAAATAAATAAAATAAAAATAAAAATTCTTAACCTGGCTTTCCCCCTTTCTCCTTGGATCATCATGTAATATCTTATGGGATGCAGAAGAGTAAATCTTGTTAGTAGACCTGGAAATACTTCAGATGTGTAATATATAAAGTTTATAAATGTATATGTCAGATCCAGTGGAATAGTTAGATGAAGATTCTTCCAGGAATTGCAGCCATACTTATATGTGCCCACTACATCATAGCAGCTGGCGATTGGAACTGTATTGAAAACCCTACATTAGAAAAAATAGGAGATAACTCCAGAGGTGGAAAAGTAAAATATATGCACAGTAGGATGTTTCTTAAAAATAGCAAATTTTAAATGTTCTGAATTTTGTATGTGGCACCTGCTCAAAGAAAAAAAAAAAAAAATCCGCAAAAATTTGAATTGATTTAGAGTATATTTAGGAGTTGCAACAGTTAGGTTTTAATATTGCTTCTAATAAAATTATGTAATTTACTTTATTTATATTAAAAATTTACTTTAGTACCTAAAGTGAATTTTTTTATTTAATTACTCATTTATAACATTTATTTTTTCAAACAACCATTAACTTCAGTTACAGAGGAAATAAAAAAAAATGAAATCTTATTATTCAAACAAATTAATACAAAGTAACAAATTCTTAAATTTATTGTTGTGTTGTTGTTATTTTAGCAGTGTGGCTTTCTTGTGGTCAGGATACTTGTTTCTGGAGTAACTTGCAACCAACAAAAGACACTTTCTGGTCTTCATTGCTGCATATAGGCTGTTGTATTTTATCCATCAGGACCATGCCTTTTTTCTGTGATGTTGTTACAACTCTCATGCATTGAACACTCTTTTTTTTTACTAATGGAATGACTTGTCTTCATGCCAGTCAGCAGCATACTTGTTCAGGAAATCAGTGTGAAGTCTAGTGATAAAGAAGAACTGTAGAGTGTTTAATGTCACGAACTCTTCTTCCAGTTGCATAGAAACAGTTATAGCTGGGCCTGATGTAGCAAGTGTAGCTTGTTTCATTGGACTGTCTTTCTGGACTTCTTCAAAGCTTCAACAGTTTTTGCTTCATCTCAAAAGAAACTTTGTCATTGAAAAATAGCAAATGTAGTCAATTCTTCTGAAAGGTACCACAGGTGTCCTGGAATTTTCAAAGTGTAGCATTTGCTTTATTGCTTGATTTATTTCCTTGTACAGGTAAATGTCCTACAGGAACTGCAGGTCATTCCGAGAGGCAAACACATCATATGGAACTTGGAACCAGGCTTTAATATAGAGCTTAACAGTGAATATGGGATGTTTAATGTTTCTTCCAGCTCCTTCTTTGTTAATTTGAACTGACTCTTTAACATTCAGATTTTCAAAGTGTAGATAGCATTTGCTTTACCTGGCATGGTGAAATCTGGTAGGAGCTTTGAAGTTTATTCATTTAGCTGGAACTGCACTCAAGAAAATAGTAGTCAACTCCAGGAGCTTCCTGTAATCTCCTCCTAATTGAAATAGTAGTAGCTGGCTCTCGGTGAAGGCAATCATATCACCAGCAATGTCATCAAGAACTGCTGTGGCTTTTTCATCTGTCACACTACTTTGGAAGCTGGAACAGTCCAAGGCTGTGCACAATTTTTTATAACCTTTTGAACAGAAGTATTTCTCGGCTTGTGGAAGATCCAGTTGAGAGCACTAGTATGGATTCCAGAACTATTTCAAGAATATGGTAATTGCAAGGCAACTGAGGTCTACATCAACATTTTGTTCAAAACAGATGCAGACTCCATTTATTGATCCAGTACTGGTGAAGGTGATGTCAAAGCACATGCATTTAACCTTGTCAGAGATATTTCATTCAACTATTGTGTCAAAATCTGTTTGTATTATATAGTTGATCAACTGCTTGGTGTTCTAGTGTTCTAAAACTCCAATCTGGAACAGGTTAGTTCCAGCTTGGAGTTTCAGAACACTAGAACACCAAGCAGTTGATCAACTCTTTCACCTGAAATCAGAATCAGAAGGCAGTCAACAATTTCTTTCCCTGAAATATTCTCCAGCATTTTACCATCCCAGTGAATGATTAAAAGGACATTTACTTTAAATTCTGCTTTAAGGCCTTCAGCAATTTTCTATCTACTCTTTATATGCACATTGCAGTTTGCTTATTATGCTAATTCAATATACAAACTTTGACACACTGTTGTGATCCCACAACAATCAAGAAATTTGTTTAAAGTTTTTTCTCAATTTTTTACTTATTATATAGAAAAAATGAAAGGGTTCCTCATAAAAAAACAAGGAGCGCCCTGATGCATGGTTAAAAATTGTCTTGACAATGCTTAACTAGTAGGTATATAGAGAATTCACAATGCCATGGAGGATTCATTCACAAGTCTTCTCAAAAATCTATAAAATATTGCAGGCCTTTTGCAGTATCACCTGGATTTTAATGTGTCACTATTTCAAATAAAATCCAAGATTGTTCCTGAATACTATTCTGTGCTTAACTCTAAAATTGCTACAGCATACTGGCACTGACACTCTTTCTATTAATCCTTTCCTTTCTATTAATTTCTTTCTATTAATAATAGCAGAACTTGATATAAGGAAATCTTTAACCTTTTTTTTGCCACAAACTTCCACAGTTTGTGGCAAAAAATGAAGTTTTAATAACTTACTGAAGTTCCAGGGATACTCAAACAGGAGGAATCTAGTTTTGAGAATTGCATATGGTCATCTTCAAGTAATTGTTTTCAAATGGAGGTAATTCCTAACATCAAAGATCCAATCTGTGACATTGTTGCAGATTTCAAACAGTAGAATGTACATTCTATAGCTACCCTCTTGCTCTGCATATTTGGAACAGATTATGTTATGTGTTGGTATTCCCTTACAACAGAATAGGTTCTTTTTTTTTACAGTATCCCAACCTGTCAGCAATGGGAAGAGAATTGTTATTTTTATAATTAATGGGTGAAAATATCATTTATGGAAGGTTAGGAAAAAACATGTGTTTGAAAACCAGCAATATGACATACAAATTCTTTATAATATAGGTATTATTTATGGGAAAATTCCCATGTTACTCCTCTAAGTAAATATTATTTTTATGGCCATTTTGCCTATTTTTGTTTAGTAGTACTCCTTTTTTATAATGTCATTGGCTTTTTTACCCAATTTTTAGGGCATTACTGATGTTTTATAAGCAGATATCTGAAGAATATGTAGGTAATCATTCCTACATATTATGATAATTCAGACATACCTTTGTAGGATGTTGCTGGCCATCTCCTTATTCAATGGCATCCGGTCTATGGCGATATACATTCATCTGCTGTTGAAGTATGACTGAAAGGAGGGGGGGGGGATGGGAAATGTGGGGATAGATGGGCACGGATGTAGATGGCGTAGATGATGATGGTAGTTGCAGTTCATTGTAGTTGGTGGAGATGGAGAGTTGTAGAGTAGGTTCCCCCCCCCCCCCCTCAGTGAGTCTTCGGACTCCCTGGAGATGTCACATAATAATAATAATAATAATAATTTCTTGGTCTATAATGAACCTACCACAATGAGTCTGCTGACTCCATGGAGGGTGCAATAATAATAATAGTAATAATAACCTATGCCACTTCTTATCTGTGGCTGCTCTACACCTGCTTCTGTCCGCTCATCTTCATAATCCTTTACCCAGTATACCTTCCCACATTCAGCTAGTCTCATGCATCCTGGCCATCTCATTCTTACACTGACCATCATCATATATGTGTTCATTAATGCTTCCAGAATTCATTTTCCTTATACTATTGTCTCCCTGACTCCACTCATTTCTCTCTCCAGCTTGCTTCCCAGTTTTCACATTCTCATTTCTCAGACTACTCTCCTCTCCATTCACAAACAATTCATTTTCATGACCTACTCTACATTCACATCTCCTCTGACTTTCTCTGATCATTACACTTCCTTCTAGCAACAGTCTCTCTCTCTCTCTCCATTTCATGCCAGATCACTCGAATGCAATCCTTCTCTTTTATACAATTACATTTGCACCTCGTATGCATTCAATGCATGAACAAACTGCACCCCTTTCTCCTCACACAGCTCTACTAGCATACATTTGTGATTTTTACTCATCGTTTCAACTCACCATTATCATACCTAGGCAACACTCCAACTAATCTACCTGCCAAACTGTTGACTTTCACTCTCCTCAATTATCTCCTGATTCCATCTTCACTCTACCTAACCAGGGTGTACTGCACATCTGGGAAATTCACGAAGAAATAATTTTTAAGCAGTTATTAATTTTAAATATATCGTCACAAACATTACGACGTTCATGCAATGTCAGATTAACCCTCATGCAGTTGCACCAGGGACCTTGCTGTTGAGGAATCCTCAAATTAGGAAACTGAACAAATGAAATTAAACAAGGACCCCTTCCTGAGAACTATTTGCATTAGAACTCTTTGTACCCTTAATTTAGTATTGCATTCATAATGTGGAGTGAAAATCAGATAAGGGGAGTGTTGCCATTGAAGCACACCATTGTTAGTCATACATGACTATCAACACTGTGCTTCAATGGTAGCCATACATGAAGTGAGAGAAATTTGGTTCCTGTGCAGAGTCTGCAACAAGGGATCGATGTACAGTTTTAATTAGTAAAGGTGAGCAAAGAACAAGCAGCCTATATGCATGTGCATTGGCTGAAATTTGCACAAGAATTGAAGGCATAGTTCTCAACAGCATGGATAGCTTAGCTCTACTCAGATTACATGCGAATGAGATGTGAAGTAAGGTTAGTTATTCCTTGAGGTTTCCTGCTAGATTACTGTACTTTTTTTTTTCGAACTGACATTTATTTTATCCTTCTCAGAAATGGGAAACAGTGTTGACAATATGTTGTGTACGCATAACCAATAATACAAAGTCAAGTTAAAAACAGTAAACAAATGAAATGATTTTTAATGCCACTGTTATTCCCTGATGCTATCTCTTCTTTCTAATCAGTTTATCACAATTAAAATTATCCATGATTATTATCCTTCACTTGCTCAGTAAGAGCCAATTTGTTTAATCCATTTGTTTGTCTCTGTCCTCCACATTCCTTTACCTATAAAAACACAAAGCTAAATAAATGGTGACAATAATCATGCTGTACTGACTTGAGAAGTAGCTAAGGTTATGGATATTACATGCAGAAAAGCCTACACTGAACTACAAAACAGGAAATTATGACCAACTGAGGAGTATGCTAGGTTGTTTAATATTGTTTGCTAGATTTTGCTAAATCATTTAAAAAATAATTAAATGAGCAGTATTGGAATGTGTCCATAGAATTGGAAGTCTAAGGGTAGGAGTGAAATGAATGTGTAATCATATTAAGCAAGAGATTCTTAAGAAAAATATTATGTAAAAAGAATACTGTTTGGTTAACGATAAAGATGATGTCAGTTATGAACAGACCACAAGAGTTACAAGCATAGTACAGAGTGTTATTGAGTATGAAAAGAAATTTTCTCTGTAGGCTAAAGACAAATCGAAATAATTACATCATTATGATACAAGTAAAAAAAGGAATGAGTGTGAAAGAATAACTCTACTGAATGTAGATGGTGTGTGACAGATGCAGAAGAGATTATTCCTATAACGAGTGCCCATTTTGCTACAAGCTATCAACCTGGTATATGCAACAGTGAAGAAGTAGTTTACTGCTTCCTCTTCACTGGATGAAGAAACTCAGGTATATGAAGAGAAGGAGATACTGCTCCTATGACAAAAAAGTGAATAAGAATTCAGCAGTAGGACTGATGGAATATCAGCACGGATGCCACAATATTGTTCATCTGAACTGGCTGTATAACTTGAGTCTCAGAACAGGAAAGATTCCACAGAAGTAGAAAGAATGTATAGTAATATCTTTGCACAAAAATGGTCCAAAGACTGATGTGTTTAATTATCGACCTATTAGTATCTCTGGAGTGGTGGTGGTGGTGAAGATTTTGGAAGAAATGGTTAGGGCTTGCATTCAGAAATTGGCTGAAAGAGAATTTGTAATAATATTACCACTGAGTCAGGCAAGGGAAATGGATACATTATGATACTTTTGGACTTTGCTAAGGCTTTTTGACAGAATACAGAAATGGAAGATCATTGCATAAATTGAAAAATATGGGATTGGATTATAAAATATTAATGTGGATAAGAGGATGGTTGTGCCAATCCTTTTATCAAAAACGTGAGAAATATGAGTCTGCAAGGCTTAGAGATGTAGTGTACTACAAGGATGTACTACCAGTGGTGTACTAAAGGATGCGTCCTTGGACTATTGTTATTCAATCTACAGAGTCCGTCAAAAAATGTATATACACCTGTATATTACAATGTATATACAGGTTTTTCTTTTGCTGAAGAAAAACCTGTATAAAAATTGTAATACTATATTTATACAGACATCAAGGGATGAATACAAGTTACCTTTGACTTCTACAATTACATGAGGTGCTCAAAGTGGTTACCATTAGCTTCCAGACACTTATTATTATGGCGAACTACTGCTTGAGCAACATTGGCCAAAGTGTCCAGTGCACATCACACACAGTACCATGGATCTCAAACTTATCACGAATACGTGCAATTGCCAGGCGTGTTGGAGGTTGTTTTGGAAATTCACACCTCCATTGTCATTGAACTTCAACAACATTCTCAAAGTTTATTTCTCACTTGGTTAGACTATAATAAATTTAGCTTAATCCTTTATCCAAGTGTGAGCAAACAAAGTTTGCACCTGAAAGTATCTTCAGGACTGGGATAAGGTGGTACAACATTCTCAAATTTGACTCAAATACCACTTTAAAATGGTCTTGCACTTCTCGAACGACAATCATGCCTCGGCCATTGTTTGACTGTCCTACCGATCATGTGTTGATGCTAGTATTCATGTGAGTAACATCTTTTGAGAGAACATCATACTACACATTGCTACTGTAATTTGATCCAACTTCGAAAAAAATCCATAGATGACATCTGTTAAAGTGTGTATACATTTTTTTGACATACTCTCTATACATTAATGAAACATACAGCCATTTGCTAATGATGCAAAGATACGCAGGGTAATCAGGAATGTGGGTGATATGCAGTACTTGCAGAATGATTTCAATAGGCTGGAATTGTGGGCATGTAAAAATGGCTATCGGTTCTGTGTTAGCAAATGCAAAGTTATGCACTTTGTAATAATGGGATATCCAGTGTCATATTATATTGGTGAGATTATGCTAGAAGAGAAACCAATTAGGCTAGGTATCTTGGAGTTTTAATAAATAGGAAGTTGAAGTTCTAGGGCCATATAGCAAAGATTGCAAATACAAGTCACAGCATAATTGCAATGCTGAAAAGAATCTTGACATGTAAGGATAAGGAAGCCATATTGCATCTTTACAAGACCTTAATACAGACTCACTTGGAATGTAGAAAGCTTTTCCACTTGTTACAAATTAAATTGTAACAAGTGGATGTACTTCATGTGAAGTATCTTCACGACTAGGTTACTTGTATATAAAGGATAATGACTTCACATTATTTAACTTAGTATCCCATAATGCAAAACACACTTTCTTTCGGATACACATAATGCTATGTATTATGGGAGGGCTGCTGCCTAGACTGGTTTTGAACTTTATTGATATCAGGGGGAACCAGACCTAGAGGAGATGCCAAGGTTGAATTAATCATAAGTCATATAGTTCTCATATACAAGTAGTTAAAAGTTATATCAACTAATTATTAAAATATTCTGCATCATCCATAATGCTGTTATGGATAATGTTTTTGTGGTATTGGAAAGAGTCCTGAAAATTAAATGGACGGAAAAAGTAGCCAATGAGGAAGTATTCCAGTAAGTAAAAGAGAGCAGAAACGTCATTAGGACTGAAAAATAGATGAGAAAAATGGATAGGACAGCTTCTAAGGCATGGCAATTTTATGAAAATGATTTTTGAAGAAAAGTGATGGATAAGAGACAGCATGGAAAACTGTGACAGAAATTTCTATTCTAGCAAGTGATTAAGAAATCAGAATACCAAGGCTACATGCAGATAAAAAGGATGGCAATGGATAGGAGTGAATAGCATCTGAAGAATTTAGAGTGAACTTCCCATCATGAATTTTTTGACTTCAATGAAGTGTTGTATAACAGTATCTGATATAATTATAATTATTATTATTATTTTATTCACATAATTGATACACAGTCAAAACAAGATATCACATAAATAAAAATTTGACTGGTGATTCAGAACAATTCAGATTCTACCCAAGAATCTAAGAATAGTCCCTCAGGTAGCGTCGTAAAATATGGACTGTTCCAAAAAATGCTGTTTTTTGTAGGTCACACTTCGTTGATATTTAATTGCTGTAAATAGTTGCATAGCTTCTTTGAAGTTGCACCAAGTGCACCGATGACTATTGGGATGTCTTTGGTGTGTTTAAGCCACAGCTGGCCAACTTCGATTGCCAGATCTCGATATTTAGTAATTTTTTCCAGTTCTTTGTTGTTAATGTTGTTATCACTGGGTACCGCGATATCAATAATCCAAACCTGTCGATGTTCAACAATTGTGATGTCAGGTCTATTGTGTTCTAAATGCTGAACAGTTTGTATTCTAAAGTCCCAGAGAATTTTTGCTGCTTCATTTTCCAATACTGTCTCTATTTTATGCTGCCACCAGTTATTATCAGAAGTGGGAAAGCCATATTTTTGGCATATATGAAAATGAATTATTTTGGCCACTTGATCATGGAGGTATTTATAATCAGTTTGAGCTAACTTGCTGTAGGCACTGATTAGATGTTCTACAGTCTCATCTTTCTGATCGTATAATCTGCATTTGTTGTTATTATTGATGTTCAAAATTTTTGTTTTCATTGCATTAGTTTGTAATGCGTGTTCTTGAGCTGCTAGAATAAATCCTTCTGTTTCTTTTTTAATGTATCCGTGTTGTAGCCATTTCCATGTCTTCTTCACGTCAATTTTGTCCTCAGTATCCCTAAGAAATTGGCCATGCAAGGGTTTATTTTTCCATCGCACATATCAGTTATTTTGTTGTTCCTTTTTGTAATTGAATTTCTTTCCTGTTGCTTTTAGAAGACCCTCTTGTGTGATTGCTTAAAGCATTGGCTTAGAGCTATTGTCGATGTAACTTCTTAAACCAATTTCTTCTTCTTCCACACTTTGTCTCACTTGTAGCAGATCCCGTCCACTTATTCTCCTTGATAGGTACAATGGGTCAACACCACTTCGTGGATGCAATGCATGATGCATAGTCATTAATTTTCTAGTTTTGCAGTCCAGTTTGTCCAGGTCTTCTTTTGTCCAATCTGTTATGCCAGCTGTGTATTGGATCACTGGTATAACCCAAGAATTCAATGCTTTACTTGTGTTTAATCCATTTGATTTTGTTATCATAATATTTCTTACTCTTTTGATGTATTCTGATGCTGCCTGTTTAACTTTCGAGTGGAGAATATCACTGGCTTCTAATATTCCCAGGTATTTATAGTGTTCATCAGCTAGAATTGCTTTTATATATTTCTCTTGAATCAAAATTAAAACTGCTAGTGTCATTAATTTTTCCTTGTTTAATAGATAAAATTGCACATTTATCTAAACCAAATTCCATTTTGATGTCCTGACTGAAAATACGAATTGTATTCAGTAAAGAGTCTATTTGCTGGGCCTATTTTCTATATAACTTCAAGTCATCCATATAAAACAGATGTGAAATTTTAATATTACATTTATGAATTTCACATCCAAGTTTTGTTTTCATCAGAATCATAGACAAAGGTATTAAAGAAATGCTGAAGAACAATGGTGACAAGGAATCACCTTGGAAAATTCCATGTTTAATGCCGATATCTCCAAATCATTCATTATTCACTATTAAAGCTGTTTTTCCTGATTTCACAGCAGGCAGAAATGAACACGTTTTTGCTAATTCCAAATATTTGTAGTGATCCAGGATTGTGGGAGGGAATCGAATGCTTTCTTATAGTCTACCCATGCCATGTTTAAGTTAGTTTTTCGTCATTTTGAATTTCTGAGAATCATTTTATTAATAAGGATCTGGTCTTTTGTTTCTCTGGATTTTTGAAAATTGCCTTTTTGTTCTATCGGATAAATCAGATTATATGTTAAGTGATGGTATATGGAATTTACTATGATTGTAGTGAAAAGCTTAAGTACAGATGGTAGGCATATTATTAGACGATAATTACTTTGGTCTCCACCCTTATCTTTCATGAAGAGAAATGTGCACCCAGATATCAAGTCTTCTGCTGAGCCTGACTGCAACAAATAATTAAATTGTTCTGCTGCCATTTGACCATGCAGACTGGTTAGATGCTTTAACCAAAATCCATATAGTTCATTTGCCAGGTGCATTCCAGTTTTTTAATTTTCTAGCTTGTGCACTGACCATTTCTT
Organism: Typopeltis vanoorti; assembly: GCF_054136105.1. Lineage (NCBI taxonomy): Eukaryota > Metazoa > Arthropoda > Arachnida > Uropygi > Thelyphonidae > Typopeltis > Typopeltis vanoorti. The sequence goes on along the minus strand of NC_143562.1, from coordinate 28,758,820 downwards.
TAGTGATAATGACATTTTGCATTTGTTTTTGTTTCATTTCTGATTCTATTTTCTTAATCCATGAGGTATCTTTATTGTGTTCAATAGGATTATCCCAGATTGACTTCCAAAATGTGAGTGTTTCTTCTTTTTCTGGTTGATTGTTTGCATTTGTATTTCTCTGGAGAGACTTAAAAAACTGACATTGGTTCTGTCGAAACTGCATATTTTGTATTGCAGTTTCATATTGGATATTTGTATTGCATATTGGTTTATTCTTGCTTCGTATCTTTGAATTTTCTGTGCAGTCACTATAATTCTTTGTTTTACCTCTTCGGTAACTTCAGTGATTATTTTGTTGCCCAAATTATATGTGTTAATCAGTTTGTTTTTGATGTTATTATTTTTCAGCTAACCTTCTTTAAAACTCTTTAAGTTGCTCATATCAGCTTGAAGTTTGTTGACTTTTTGTTCCAACCGGATATTTTCCATGGTGCAGATTGTTTCATCCTCAGCTTTGGCTCTTGCAGTTTGCAACCAAGCTTTAATGTAATGATATAGGCTGTGCTGTATAGGAACTGATTTGTTTCCTATATACTGTTGGTTGTGATGGTTTTAATCACAACATTTGCGTCTAAGAGGAGCTGTTTTAGCCTAGATTTATGTAAAGCTTTTAATGGTGGTATCTTATACAATCATTTATGGAGTTCATATATTTCAATATCCCTGACATTTTACACTGCACTTCTGTCAAAACATTTTGAGGTATGTCATCAGCTTGATGCTTACTGAATTTAATTCCAAAGTTTGATATAGCTACCTCCTGATGATTTACTGTTACTGGAGTTGTTTGTTTATTATGTAACTCTTGCAGCTTAAGTTCAGTTAATATTTTGTTGCGGAAAATGAAATTCTTTTGGTTCATAAGTCTTTGTTCTATTATTGCAGATTCTGGGAAGTTTTGTTTCCAAATTAAATGTATCGCTTTCTAAAGCCTCGTTTTTCAGGTGATGATCTGTAAAAACATTTCATAACTTCTCTGTTTTCTTCTACAGTCCATTTTTTACATTTGGTTTCTTCCAGTCACTTTTCAGCTTCCTGCCCTAATTGCCCAGCAAGGAAAGCTGGGTCCTATAGCCCACTTGTTGCCTGATGTCCAGGATCCCCAATATCTGATGCAGTCCTTGATGACCCAGGTGTCGACTGATCCAGTATGGATCTCTTCTTACTTTTCACCATTAAGATGGGGGAGGGAACACTGTTAGTCTGGCTCCTCAGTTGAGACCTGTCTGGCAAGGGTGGCCCTGCTGGCAGCTATGCTACCACCAGAATAGCACCTCAGCATCACTGAAGCATGCAAGCCCACCGTGATGGCCATGTTCCTTGGGGGGGGGGGGATATTATTATTATTATTATTCAGGCCTCCATGGAGTCAAAAGACTCATCATGGGAGATCCTTCCTAGAAAATACAGTCTACCATTGTCTATCATTGACTGAACTCATTGACCATTTGTGCTCTCACCACACTATCAAGCAATGCATTCCACGATTCAACCACCTTTCATGTAAAGAAACCACTCCTCACCCTCTTACTCACAGCTTTCTTTTGTAACTTCCAGGGATGGCCCCTTGTCCTCGCTTCTCCCTGTTCCACCAAGTGAAAGAACTCCCCATTGTCAACCCTGTAACTACCTCTCAACAGTTTAAAAGTCTTAATTATATTAACTCACCTTCTTCTATCTACCAAACTCTGCAGTCCACATTCTCTCAGGCAATCCTCATAACTAACATTGTGCAGTCCTGAAACCATCTTTGTTATCTGCCTCTGTACCCTTTCCACAATTAATTTATTCTCTTTAAATCCTGGGGATCAAATTTGAGAACAGTAATCCAAGTGTGGTCTAATCAGGGTTTATACAATGGAATGACAATTCTTTTACCTCTGCAGGTCAGTGTTGCAGCAACCCTGTGGGTTACCTTCACTACCTTTGCAATATGTGCCCTGAAGTTCAGGTTTCTATCAATAATCACCCCAAATCTCTTGTCTCCCCTGCTTTCTCCAGTACAGCTCAAAGTGAACATATTATTGAAACATATTTTAAGAGCATCTTATAGATTAGATATAGAACAAGGATATGAAGAATAAATTTCAATTGAGAAATACAGATTTTTTTTCATAGGGAATTGTTGGTGAGTGTAGTGCATAGCATTGCTGGATAAAGAGATGATCAAAGCACAATATTTTAAGGGTAAATGTAGCATAGTATTTAGTACTTATTCAGAATATGCTTGATGAAATAATGTTATAGGATGGATATAGAATGTGGGTACAAAAAAGTAGATGAAAATTGAAAAATGAGAAAATTTCTCATCAGGAATAGTAGGTAAGCAAAGTGTGGATGATGGGAGTATACTGATATTGAAGGAATAATTCAAAATGCAGATGATATTATTCTTTCAGAATCTAAAGAACAATTGGAAAAAAATGAAAATTTTAAATAAAGACTTTTGGAATAAAAATCAATCTAAACAAAACTAAAACAATGAAAACAGGAAGAGATGAGGAAAAAATTTCATTACACTTAAAAAATCACATACTTGAACAAGCATTACATATCTTGGCAGTCTCATTACTCACAACCTCGATAACACAGAAACAGTAAAATACAGACTTAACAAAAGATGGTTTAATATGAATAAATTAAACAAAATATGGAAAAATAACTGCATTTCAAAAAAGCCTCAAACTAAAACTCTACAAAACTATTATTATACCTACAACAACGTATGGAACTGAGACTTTGAAACTCGTCTCTGCTCCCAAAGAAATCATTAAGAAATACAGAAAATCAGAGCATTTGAAACAAATTGCTCAAGAAAAATAAATAAGACTCATTGGTCAGAACACAAAACAAATGAGCAAGTCAAACAGAAATTAAACTATAGTAACAATATCATAGCTATAATTCTTAAACAGCAATTAACCACCTTACTGGCCATTATGGATCAAATACGTATCCTCATATGCTTCGTATCCATCATATATTTCAATGTAATATCAATGGTATTACAATTTTAATAAGCACTTCACATCCATAATAACCTTAACGTCTATAGACATCTTGGCCAGTAGCATGGTTAAGATGGTTTGAGCACCTCCAGACAGAGGCGTAGTGAGGCTATGGCCAATGTGACCCCAGCCATAGGCACTAATTTTACATAGGCATAAAAATTGAGATTTTTAAAAAGTTTTTTTTTTAGAACGGCTCAATTTTCTTTCCTGGGCATAGGCGCCAAAATTCCTCACGACATCTCTGCATCCAGAGAATATCCTTTCAAAGATTACCAAACACAGTCTTGAATGGAATCATTGGAGAAAGACAATCAAGAGGTAGACCAAAAAGAACTTGGCTACAGTATTTGAAGGAAAGGTCACAAGTATTGAGCTTCAGAGAGATGACAGAAATGACTGGAGATAGAACCAAATGGCAAAGATTTGTAGGGGATTCAACCCATCATCCAATGGATGAGAAAGAATTCAAAATGAGACACATCTAGAATAGATCTTCTGCATTTACCCTGTTAGTTCCCAGTGGTGAAGATGTAATTAATAGTATTAATAATAATCACAATAATTCTTCTTTTTCTTCTTCCTTTATGTATTAGGTCTAGTGGCCTGTTACGTATTAGGCTTCATGGCCTATTACAATTCGAAACCGGAAATCTCCCTGAATAGGTCGGTCGTATTTTTGTACAAAATGTAAGAAATGTATTTTTTGTAAGCAAACTCTCAGTCGGTGCATAAAAGTAATTTCTAAAATAAAGAGCCAAAAGGAAAACTGAAGCCTTTTGGCTCTTTATTGAACTTGAAATGTCAGAGAAATAAATGTATTTTTTGTAAGCGAACTCTCAGTTGGTGTGTAGAAGTAATTACTAAAATAAAGAGCCAAAAGGCTTCAGCTTCAATTTTGCATCGCCAAACTGAAGCCTTTTGGCTCTTTATTTTAGTATTACTTTTACACACCAACCAAGAGTTTGCTTACGAAAAATACATTTCCCTGATATTTCAAGTTCCTCAGTACTAAATGAGAGTTTTTGTTCTCTTAAGGTTTCTGCCTGGTCTCCCTGAAGAGAACCAACCAGTCCGAAACAGCTGTCAGGCCAGTGAAACCTTATCAAAATTGACTAATAAAAGGCAAATATATAGACGCTTGGGCAGCACCTATGTCTTTTAAGTAGTCCGCACTGGCAACTTGTGAATACTGGGGAGCGTATTCCCGTAAGCTCTCTGCTCAACTTACCTTACAAAACTTTCATAGTTTCTACATTTCACTTTGAAATAATGCTGGATCTAATATCCACTTTGCTTATATAGCAAAGCATACTGTTTCTGCATTATTTTTCTTTATAGGTATTTTCCTGGGTATTTCTCCATCAAACTGGCCGACATCGATACACAGGTTCATTTCAGCTCCAAACTCTTATTGAACCAATTTCATATCCTTTCCTTCATTCCATTTGCCCCTGCTTTTGGAATAGCCTTCCTCGTACCATTTTCCTCATTGCAGATTCCTTCTTTTTCCTTGATCACTTATCTGCACACAGCACTGTTGTGTTATAGGTTTTGTGACTTGTTATGGTGGGGGAGGGGGGTAAAAATTGATAAAAAAAACAACTGAAACATTGCTGTAAAATATTTTACTTTAAACATGGAATAATTGTTAACCATATTAATATAACTGCGTTTTGACAGTTTTTGTAGTATTCAGTACTATCATACCTCTTAAATGTTAAGAGAAGAAATTTTATTTTTGATGACTGAGTACTCAGTTTTATATTAAAATACTAGATATTGAATGAGAGGCATCCATTGAAATATTTTTTGATTAAAGACATTAATTGCAGATAACTAAAGCATAATCAGTTCTCTTTTTGAAGGTCAAACAGTATATGGTAAGGTTCTTTGGCATCCAGATCAAGATTTGGAGTCAGCTTATAAGTTAAAGATCGAGAGACTGTACATTTGTACAGGTAAGGATGGTTATGTACCCACATTTGATCCCACAGGAGAAGATTATGGAGAGGGTCCACAATTTGGATGTATTCAGCCTAATAAGAATTTGAAACATAGATTTATCCTCCTGGTGAGCAGAAATTCTAGTTTTCAAATATGTACTGAATTAATTATTATTCTGAATGTTAGTTAATTAATAATTATTTTAAAAATTCATTAAGAAATGAATTTTTGCTTGTGAAATTATCATTACGCATTACCAAATGAAACTGTATGACAACAAATTCCACCATTTGACTGTTTGGACACTAATGATGGAAGCTCACTGTTTGTGGCCATTTGAACCAATCAAAAAAAGTTATTTACTGATTACCAGATGCCTCAGTAGCAGAATACAAATATTAGCTTTTTTTGCAGTTTAATAAGTAGGAATTATTTTTAATGTGACTTCCACCCACAAAAATGCGTATGCCTATAGTACAAATGATTTTTTGTATTATAGATTTATTATAGGTTTAGGGAAAATTATTATTTTTTTTTTTTTATTAATTTTATGTTTTTCTTTTTTTTTTTTTTTTACATAATCCAGAAACCCTGCTCTAGAGACCAAACATGAAATCACTGTCCCACTAATCTCTCATTGGGATGAAATTCAACTCCCACCTAAGGATAATTACAAATAGCCATGCCCTCAGTTGGATTTGAATTCACAGCCTATTGGGGAGAGCAGTATATATACTAACAACTTGTTCAACCAGGCAGAGTACCAATAATGAAATAGGATCCAAAACAAGTTGGTGAATGGTAGATAATATATGAAAACTATACTGGAATCATAGAAAGAAAATTAAGTATTTTAATGAAGCTTATCATATGCCTACTGTTATAGTAAGCATCTTAGCAGGTTTTGCTAACACAAAAATATTAAATAAAACAAGAATATAATACACATTTATAATGATAGGTTGTTTTTTGAGTGTGCTTACATTATTCTGCATCCCCCCCCCCCAAAAAAAAAGTTGCATCGGTTTTTTAATGAGGGAATGTTTATATTTCTTTTCTAGATCTGGAAGCAAACTACACTAAAGAATGACATTTGGTGAGAGAATGGGAAAAATTGTGTCCCATATGAAACAGCTGTTACTTAACTGCATGTCAGTAGTTTTAATTATCAATGGGGAGAGGACTATCATAAAGTTCCAACCAAAGCTGTACAATAGCAGTACTTTAGCTTACGATTGTGAATCAGTAAAGCTAAGAAAAAATTCACTTGCATTTACTAACTGATCAGATGATTTCAGATTTCATGTCCTGAAATAGCTCATTATCATTATTATTATTATTATTGTTATTATGTGACACCTCCCAGGAGACCAAAGACTCATTGTGAGATGGTACTTTACTCCACTCTGCTACACAAATCTGCCTCCCCTGCTAATTCTTCTACTACACACAACACCATCTACCACTCATCACCATGATCAACAGTATTTTTTGTCTGTAAATTGTGTATATAGTGAAGGCCGATTTGCCTATACGTAGGATGAAAAACCCGAGTTTCCAGGAGAAAAAGCTCCAGATAAGATCAGCTAACTCACCTTCAAATGAAAAAGCCCATATAAAAATTCCTCTCATAATAACAAGAAGTGAACTGAGATCTTTCCCAATTGAAAGGCACAATATACAGTCCTTCTTCCAATTGTGCTATGGGGGCACATTAGCTTATTATGTTTATATAAGCCAACACTAACAAGCATGTTGCCAGAGTGACAAATATTCAAGGAGGTATGTATGACTTTTATGGGTGAATAGGTTTGGAGTTTCGATTGGCTGCTAAAAACTAACTGCTCACAATATAGTTTAACATGATTACTGAAGGAAAACGAGAAATAAAATCATTTTAACACTACATGTGATGGTGTTAAAATGATACAGTTAAATATCATAAAAAAAAAGATAGTAACACTTAACTATTAGCTAAGTGTACATTTTTGAACTTTAGCTCATTACAGATGGAAGGCTGCATACTATCTTGGTAGAACTATAACAATTTGATAGTGACTTGAAGTTCAAGGAGCACACTGCAGTCCAGAGTTAATAAAACACCAGAGGATTTTTGTAAATAACAGTGGCGGCCTGTGAAGCCTTAAGTGGAGGTGCTGCCTATCCAAAATAATTTTAAAAAAATTCTTTTTTTTTCCTAATCAGTAACCAATTTATTAATAAATAAATCTACAGATTTATTTATTAATAAATTTGGTTACTAATTAGAAAATAAAGAATTTTTTTAAAATTCTTTTGGATAGGCAGCACTCCCACTTAAAGCTTCACAGATCACCACTGGTAAATAATAAAAAAGGATGCTGACTAGCAGAGATACACATGTGATGGTTTCATTGTATAAGGCACTGACACTTAACAAAGAGGATAAAGAAACTTTAGAGATGGTAACAAAAAAATTATATCAGGACTGTGGGATGTCGTTCACTATGAGGATATATTGAGAGTATGTAATCTGCAGATAGAAGATGGAGTGGTGATGCAATTGAGGCTGCTTTCCCTCTGAGCTCCATAGTATATTTGGTATGGATCTCAATTCCTTTCAGTCTGAATCCAGCCTTTGGATAGAAAGATGTAGGTTCAAATCCTGTCTGGGATGCAAAGACCCTTTATAGATTTTTTGCAACTAATGGTGAGTAAGCTGGTCACATATGGAGGTGTTAGAGCTTTTTATCCTATAAGGCAGACATACCAGCCAGAAGAACACACACACACACACACACACACACACACACACACACACACACACACACACACACACACACACACCATTAAAATATATAATACCCTGACCTCACATCCTTGATTGATTTAGATGTAATTCTATGACAACAGTCATGCTCCCTTTTTACATGCAGTGCAGGTTAAACCCATTGTGGACATGCTCATCATGCAATAATTAACTGGAAGTTCATTACCTTCTCCATTTGAGAACACAACAGTAAAGCAGCCTGCTAGACAGTATGCGAGACTGAACCTGAATGTAATACATTAAGAGGCTTCCCAACCAAGTACTGAATAATCTTACTAATACTTATGCTCTGCCATATTGTTCCTGGAGGGAGTTTGAACGTACCAGTATGTAGGTCCATTGTCCTATGAATGGACAAGAAACTGAACATTGTCCTATGCATGGACAAGAGAATTAATTATTATTATTATTATTATCTAGGCCTCCATGGAGTCAGAAGACTCATCGTGGTAGGTCGTTTTTAGTAAACATAAAGTTTATCATACCACTCCTTGAACCCATTGACCGTTCCCGCTCCAACCACTCTCTCAGGCAATGCATTCCAACATTCAACCACCCTCCATGCAAAGAAACCACTCCTCAGCCTCTTTTGATAACTTCCAGGGATGGCCCTTGTCATCACTCCTTCCTGCCGTTCCACCAAGTGCAAGAACTCTCTAATGTCTACCCTGTAACTGCTTCTCAACAGTTTAAAAGTTTAGATCATATCACCTCTCCTTCTATCCACATTCCCTCAGTCGATCCTCATAACTCATATTGTACAGTCCTGAAACCATCTTTGTTATCCACCTCTGTACCCTTTCCACAGTCAATTTATCCCCTTCAAATCCAGGGAACCAAATCTGAGAACAATAGTCTCTAAGTGTGGTCTGATCATAGTCTTCTACAACAGAATGATAGCTCTTTTATCTCTGCAGGTCAGCATCCTTCTCAGTATTGCAGCAATCCTCTGAGTTACTTTCACCACCTTTGCAATATGCTCCCTGAATTTCAGTTTTCTATCAATCATCACTCCCAGATCTCTTGTCTCCCCCTACCTCCTCCAATTGAGTATGCATCCTCCCATCGATGGATCCCAAACCTCAAGACTTTACATCTTGCTGCATTGAACCGATAACCCGATTCATTTTCCCATCTGTCTAGTTTATTCAAATCCTCTTGCAAGGCTGCCACATCTGCCTATTACTAATAAACCTTCCCAGCTTCACATCATCCACAAACAATTGAGTGTCCCCTTGCAATCCATTGACAATATCATTGATATGAAGGTTGAACAATACAGGTCCCAATATTGAGCTCTGTGGAACCCTACTTGTAACCGTCTGCTTCCTTGATATTGCCCCACCACACACAACTCTCTGATACCTATCAGTCAGCCAATCCTAAATCCATGTGCTGCAACTTAAATATCAGCTTATCATGTGGCATCTTGTCAAACACCTTTGCAAAATCCAAAAAAATGGCAGTATATGCCTTTCCCTCATCAGCTGCTCTTGTCACGTTATTATAAAAGGCAATCATATTACTAAAGCAAGAGTGCCCCTTAACAAATCCATGTTGATTCTCACAGATAACATTACCCTCATCTGCCCAACACTGTATATAGTCCCTCGCTAATTTCTCCAAGACCTTAACAACTACTGATGACACACAAATAGGCCTATAATTAGACACTTCCAGTCTGCTACCACCTTATGCAGCAGCACTATCTTACCTTCCTTCCATTCCTTAGGTACCTTTCTCGCAGCCAGACTTTTATTGAAAAGCCAGGTCAATGGAGCTGTCAGTTCTTTAGCATGTTCTCTCAAAACCCGTGATGAAATACCATCCATTCCAACAGCTTTACTGATATCCAGAGTACTCAGTATTTGGAACACACTCTCCTCTTGCACCTCTAACACTCTCTATATGCATGAAAGTCATGTTCAAAAGTCTTTCATCCCTTTTCCCCCACTGCTCTGTAATTTTACATCATCACTAAGCACAAAAGCATCATAAATAATAGTGTCACTTTAATTTATAAAAAACTCACACAGAAAAAAAATCCAAAAAAAAAGCTAAAACTGTACAAAAATCACAAAAGAGAACAATAAACCTACATAAAAAAACTTCCACATCCATTTTATCAACATTCTGGCTCTTAATATAAATATTAATGATTTGCACTATCACCTGCATCAAGTTTTGATGCAGTTGGTAGTGCATTCTGCATTCTTCGTGACAGTACATGCATGTTTGTCAGATCTTGACATTCCATGCCAAAAACTGCTTAATATTGAATCATCCCCCCTTTATGATCTGTTTTGCTTCAAAATCTCCTCGCCACACTTTTTGCTTCCATTTACTGACTTTACCTCTCTTAATTCCGACAACCAACTTAGATTCGTTAGTACGAGGCGTGTTAGTAGAGGATTTTACAAAATCGTACCAACCTGGTGTGACTATCAAGGACATAAGTGAGTCTATTAGAGAGTAAAAGGAAAGGGTGAAAGAAATGATAGTTGTGGCAGGTACAAATGATTTGAAAGGAGATAAAATGGAAATGACAGAGGACCTGAATGAATTGTTTGAGGTAGCAAAAGAAAAGCGTTAGAGAGAGTTAGGATGATTAGTCTTTTGCCATGGTATGACAGTGAAGTGTTTAGAAGGAGGGCCATAATTGCAAATTAATTTATGCATGGGTTATGCATGGCAAGTGGTGTGGAATTTGTGGATGGGTGGAGTGAGTTCGATGGGCGAAAGGATCTATATAAGATGGATGGTTTGCATTTGAATGGATTCAGTGTAAGGAGACTTGAAAAAGTGTTGTTGAATGAAGTGGATGTACAGAATCAGGGAAACTAGATTTATTAAAAGGGGGGGGGGGGAGATAGATATACAGACCTTAGGGAGGCAATTGATGTATGAATGAGTATAATATGCCCGATAGCCCCATCCATGTACATGGATGGGGCTAATAGGGCGTCTGCAATTCATTTACGCTAATGCTAGGAGTATTAGGAACAAGAAGGAAGAATTTTTGGCCTTGGTTGGCACTTTCAGACCGCAGGTTATTGGCATTAGTGAAACATGGCTGACTGTAGATAATATAGCCAGTGGGATTGAATGTGATGGGTATAGTGTGTAGGAATGACAGGGAGAATAAAATTGGGGGAGGAGTATTGTTGATGATAGCTGATGAGCTGCAGCCAAGGAGAATAGAAGTTGAATTGCAGGCTAGAGAAAAGAGCACATTTGAGGCCATTTGGTGTGAGATTGTGGCCAGCAGAACAAAATATACAATTGTGTGCTGCTATAGACCAGGTGATGAAAAAGATGGTGGAGATAGTATGCACAAGCAAATAGAAGAAATGAGTGGAAGGAGGATAATTATTATGGGAGATTGCAACTATGGTAGCATTGATTGGAGTGAGGAGAGGACACACGGGAGGAAGGAATTGGATTTTATGCGGTTATTAAGGGACAACTATCTGCGACAGCATGTAATGGAAAATACTAGGGGGTCAGAGAGTGCTTGACCTAGTAATTGCATCTGAGGATTTGGCTGTAACTAATATGACCACATTGCCACCAATTGGTGAGAGTGATCATAGGGTCTTGACTTGGGAGGTGGCTAAAGGTGTGGAATTTACAATTAAGACAGGGTACATATGGAATTATTGGGCTGGTAAGTATGACAAGCTTAGGAGTTTGATTGGTTCAGTGCCATGGCATGTACAACTGCAAGGGCTAGTAGTTGATAGTCCATAGGAGGTGGTTAAGAAGTGTTTGCATGAAGCAATGGCTGACTATACCTAGAGTCCGAATAATAAATCAAGTAGGGGTTAAATGGATGAATAATACCATTAAGCTTGAGCTGCAAAAAAAGAAACAACTATGGAGGGAATTTAAGGAGAAAGGTGACCGGCAGGCACATGAACAGTATAAAGCACAGGCCAGAATGGTAAAGTGTGGTAAGAAAAGCAAAAAAGGATTACTAAAGAACATTGGCCATGCAGGCTAAAGAGAATTATAAACAGTTTTTTCGATATGTTGCAAGTAAAAGAAAAAATGTATATGGCAGAATGATTTTAAAGAATGCCGATGGTAGGGAGGTAACCGAATTAGTTGATATAGTTGAGTTACTGAATGAGCACTTTACAAGAATGTATCATCCAGGTGGGGACATTGCAGAAATGAATGAACCAATAGATTATACAGGAATTGTGGTGAATGAAGTGGAGGTGAGTAGTCTATTGCAAAACCTCAATGTCAATACATCTGTGGGATTGGATGGTATACCAGCTCATGTCGTATGTGAAGCAGCTAAAGAATTGTCAGTACCCTTGACCATTTTGTTTAATTTGAGTCTCTGGTCTGGGTTAGTCCCGAGGGGGGCGGAAAGAGGGGAAAATAGTTCCACTGCATAAAGGAGGTTCCAAGACTGCTGTTGTAAATTACCGACCGATTAGCATATCAGGAATCGTTGTCAAGGTCTTGGAGAAATTAGTCAAGAAAAGAATACAGGATTGGATAGATGAAAATGGGATATTGTATGGGGGACAACATGGTCTTGGGAAGAATAGATCATGCCTCAGTAACTTGCTCACGTTTTATAGCACACTGACGGCTGAACTGGATAAGGGTAATGGGTTTACAGTGATTCTACTGGGCCTTGGCAAGGTCCAGTAGAATCACTATAAACCCATAGGGATGGATAAGAGGGTGGTTGTTGGAGAGATACCAGAGACTGGTTTATTGAGGAGTTGAGTCCAAAAGACGGCTTGTGACCAGTTGTGCGCTGCAGCGTTCTGTTCTTGGACCACTACTTTTCAATTTGTTCATCAGTGATATAGGAAAGGATCTGAGAGGAAGTGTTCACTTGTTTGTTGATGATGCAAAGTTGGATAGAGCAATTGTGAGTGCACAGGATGTCAAAATTTTGCAGGATGATTTGGATAGTTTGGAGGGCTGGGCTAGGGAAAATGGATGGTAGTTTAATGTGGCAAAGTGTAAGGTTACGCATTTTGGGGTGAAAAGATTAGCAGCAGTATATCACATTGGTGGAACCATACTCCAGGAGAATGATGAGACCAGGGATTTGGGAGTGTTGGTGGATAGGGAATTGAAGTTTATGGGACACATTGCAAAAGTGGCTAAATCAGCTCATCAAATCACTTGGCTTCTGAAAAATACTTTAACAAGCAGAGACAAACAAGTTATTGTTCCTCTGTATCGAGCCTTGATAAGACCCCATCTAGACTACTGTGCCCAGATATGAGTGCCAGGATTTCTTCTTGATGGGGAAGAGGTGGAGAGGATCCAGAGTCGAGTGACCAAGATGATAGCAGGTCTGTGGAATGAACCTTATGAGAACAGGTTGAAGATTTGTGTGTTGCAAAAATTAGTCGATAGGCGGAAAAGGGGTGATATGATTGAGACATTCAAATTACTGACGGCTTTCTATAAGATTAATCCAGAAGATATTTTTGAGTATAGGACTGGTGGTGGGAGGAGTAGGGGACATACATGGAAGCTGGGCAAGAATGTGGTTAGCAGGGGTGTTAGAGCTAGGTTTTTTACTTGGAGAGTGGCGAATGAGTGGAATAAGCTGCCAGAGTCTGTTGTGGGTGCTATGACCGTGAATGAGTTCAAGGCGAGGTATGATAGATACTGTGTGAATGTCGAATAGTTGTTCTTGACATGATGTTAGGGCCTCCCTTAATGAGTCTGTTGACTCCTTGGAGTTGCCTGGAATAATAATAATAATAATAACCTCTATTTTGAAATAGAGGTTGTCAGAATTAAGAGATTATCTTCCTTGTGGACTTTAGTGCTCATAATTCAAACTAGCTTTCTTTTTGTAGGCATAGGTTTCTGTGGTTTAGCAGTTCAGCAGAAAGATTCCGGTATTGCGACCACATATATATTAAGATAAATAAATATAAACAAACCCAACAAGTTATAACCTTATAATGATGTTATAATCCATAACATCATAGAATGGACTATTTTGAGTAATTTCTCATTTTTTATGTTTTAAATTTTTAGTTATCTTTAATCCCTGAAGATGTAAGTCAAACAACATACGAAACTTGTCGGGTTTGTTTATTTTTATTTATCTTAATAAACATGTGGTTTCAATACTGGAATCTTAGCTTTCTTTTCCTCTAACTTCACAGATTAAGGTGAAAAAGATGCCAAACTATTTGCTGTAATAAATTATCTGAATATTACTATTACTACTATTATTACTATTATTACGGGCAACTCCAGGGAATCATTAGACTCATCGAGGGAGGCCCCAAATCATATTCATCACAACTATTCAACATTCATACAGTATCTATCATACCTCGCCTTAAACTCATTCACTGTCACAGCATCCACCACAGACTCAGGGAGCGCATTCCACTCATTCACTACTCTAAAAGTAAAGAACCCAGCTCTAACACCTTTTCTAACCACACTTTTGCCCAGTTTCCATGGATGTCCCCTAGTCCTCCCACAACCAGCCCTGTTCTCAAAAATATCTTCTGAATTAATTTTATAGAAACCCTTCAGTAATTTGAATGTATCAATCATATCTATCAATCAATCAATATGTATCAATCAATCATATTTGGCCAAAGTAGGACAATTTGCAGCTGCAAGGGACCTGGTATACACCAGGTAGGTCTAGGGGAAGTGGTTGGTCTTTGGTAGAGCAGATAAGGGATGCCAACTTTTTATATGGTCTGTAACAGGAAGTAAGGTCATATTTTTTGAGGATATTAGTTATTTTTTCAGAGGTGCCCTGGATGTAGGGGATAGTGATAGACTTGGTGTAGTCTTTATTGTGGAGGGGGGGAGGGGGGTTGTGGTTTACAGGTTTTAGTATTTTTTGGATTTTTTTGGGGGTTATAGCCATTGGCTAAGAAAGTGTTGAGGATGTGGTTTAGTTCCATAGTCAGGGCCTTGTCATCTGAGCAGATTAATTGTCCTACTTTGGCCAAACAGGCAGAACAACAAATATCAGGATTTCAGAACACCAAGACTACATCCGGTTTCACCAGTACAGCCACTCTGGGTTGGCAGACCATGCCTTAGATACCCACCATAAAATTCGTTGGAAGAAAACAAAAATAATCCATCGCAGCAAGTTTAAATACGAAAGATTATTCAAAGAATCTTCAGCAGCTCTAAAAAACGTTCCTAACCTCAACAAATTTGGGTGCATGAAACTGCCCCAAATTTGGGAGACTTTCATTATGAGAACTTCAGCCCAACTGCCAAGACTACCAAATTAGCCCGCAAGAGGGCACCATTAGGACTTTAGGAACAAAATTAGTTTCTTACATTCTTCCTCATTTGCTTTGTTAGTTCCTTAGTGCACGTACCATATCTTTATGTTCCTGAAGATGGCAATGTGACATTGCCGAAATATAGAAGTGATTCATTAAAGTTATCTTTAATTAAATACTTCATATGCGTTGTTAATTCCGTAAATTAATTACCAGTTATGTCTAACCAACGTATAAGTCTTACTACCAGAATCGAAATATATTCATATATTGATGCTGTTATGCATTTCTTTGTCAGTTCCCAAGCAGCATTTATTTCCTTACTGCTGAACTCCTTATTCCATGCTATAGCTCCAAGCTCTCCTAAGCTTGTCATAATCACCAGTCTTATAATTCCACATATATCCTTTCCTCACAAAAAGTCTGCATATGACTAGCCACAACCCAGGTGATCACTTCATGATCACTCTCACCAACTGAAGGAAAGTATGAAACCCACTCACAATTACATCCTCTGATGAAATGATCAGATTCTAAAACTCTTGATCCTCACATGTCCTCCTTTACTTGCTGCCTGAGAGTTATCTCTGAAGAACTCAAGAAATTCATTTTCCTTATTCCCAAATGCTATCTCTTCATTCCAGTCTATACCACCACAATTAAAATCACCTGTAATAATTACCCTTCCTTTTAATACAGGGTGGACATAAAATAATTCTCCCTCTTTGTAAGCATCTGTAGCTAAAACCAATAAACGGAATAAGACTAAATTTTATATCGAGACTTTTGAAGGCATGGGGAGATAATTTCCGTGAAAAAAAGATTTAGTACCAAAAGTCGCCGACAGGGGAAATTTTGGTGCTGGAGGAGCTGAAAACAAGTGGATAAATTACATTAAAGGCAGATAAAATGGAATAATAACATTTCGACGGTGTAAGCGATAGCCACATCACTCATTCCAGCTGGATATGTGGCACTTTACAATGATAATAAGAGTAATAATAATTAAACTAAAACAACAACTTGCGAGTGACACAGAAATTAATGTAGTGATTGAACTCACAGGAAATAAAGTTTTTTTCATCAGAATCAGGGTCCTCTGGACCACATCTGCGATTTTCAATGTGCTGACCTTTCTTGTGTACAACAAATTGCATTCGGTGTAAAGCACGCTGAGGCAAGGTAGGATGCATATTGAGCACAATTCGTCAGTCATTCGAATAACTGGCTGAACGTTCCCAATCCCTTTTTAAGTGGAATTGGTGGTGCATTTATTTCTACCAATTTTCCACCATAATCCTTTTTACCTGCATTTACTGTAAATATTGTACTGCTTTCGGCTCCACCAGCGCCAAAATTTCCCCTTTTGGAACTAAATCTTTTTTTCGCAGAAATCATTTCCCCATGCCTTCAAAAGTCTCAATATAAAATTTGGTCTCATTCCGTTTATTGGCTTTAGCGACAGATGCCTCCAAAGAGGGAAAGCTATTTTATGGCCACCCTGTATTTGATGTTTTGACCTCTGTATTGAGGTCATCATCAGGAAAACACATATGTACAGGACACACTACACAGAAGTAATTTCGTTGAGACTTTTCAGTAGTTTATTACAGAGAGTCAGTTTGTTATCGTGAGAGGCAACTGTATTCCTTTTTGGATGAAACTGTCCCCTACTTAGCTATCTTCCAAGTCACATGTTGTGATACTCTTAGCAATTGTTGCCAGTTTTTGACATCCCATTTAAAATTGCCTCTTCTCCTGGGACTATTCAAATCGAAACCCATGTATTACATTCCTCAGGAATTCAAGAAATTGGCTCTTTTCATCCATATGCTATCTCCTGCTTCCAGTCTGTATTCCCATAATTAGATTTTTCCATTAAGATCACTCTCCTTATACTTGCCCAATCCATTTTCTTGAATTTCACAGACCTATATAGCAAATTCTTACTACTACTACTGTCTTCATTTGGAGGCTTGAAGTAGCTTGAAAAAGTTCCATGTTTGGTCTCTAATTATGAATTTTTGGATCTATTGTACTATGTACAATAAATGTATAGCCTTTTATGGACATGATTCATATTAAAAAAAAAAAATATTGTTTCAATAAGTGCAAGCTATTACACATACTGGTTTCTCCCCTCTCTTTGTTTTTTTCCCCATCTATTCTCTCTGAACATTTATATGTCCTTCCATTTCTTTTCACATATGCTGATTATACTTGGACAAATCAACAAATCATTAATCTTCATACTCCTTGTTATTAGTAAACAGCTATTACAATCCATGTGATGACTCATAAGCAGTCATACTTACTATTATTCTCTTGTGCTGTCTCACTAATCCTTTGACCTTGTCAGTCTTTCTTTTCTGTTGCTATAATTCTTTACATTTCCTAGCAGGGACTAATTCCACTCTGTCTGATGCCATTCCATACACAAGTACATATTGTGTATATAAATATCATTATATTTCAAGTATTGCAATAAAATAGTGAATTGAGATTTGTTATGTTCAACAATTCTAGGATCGATCTCATCCAGAAGCAGTTAATTATGCCTTCCATGACATACCCTTTGATGCAAAATTTGCTAGTGATGTTGAATCACTAAGTGATATCAATCAAATGCCTGGTGTTGATGGTTTTTTGTTGAAAGTAGATGCATTATATAAGGTAAGTATAACTGTTTCTACTTAGAATATTAAAACAAAAGTTTAATTAAAATTTAGTATCAGTAGTGTCTTTTTTATTCTTTGTATATATTCTCTACTTTCTACTTTTAAAAAATGCATGTATGTTATATTATTATTATTATTATTATTATTATTATTCAGGCCTCCTGGAGTCAAAAGACTCATCGTGGGAGGTCCTTTCTAAGAAACACAAGTCTATCAAGACTCATCGAGGGAGGTCCCTCTAGGAAACACAAAGTCTATCATACCACTCCTTAAACGCATTCTCGATCTCACCAATCCATCAGGCAATCAGTTCTATTGTAATACAGTATATTGGATATTCTTAAATATCCATGTATGAAGAATTTCTCACTTAAATCTCTGAACACTTAAGAATCAAGGTTTATACTATGAATACCAGAGCAAAATTCTTATAAATCAAATTAAATTATTTTAAAATTAATGCTATTTCTACTTATTAGAAAGAATAAGAGAAGAAAGAAAGAAAGAAGGAAAGGAAAAAAAAAAAAAAAATATATATATATATATATATATATATATATATATATTTTATAAAGAATTGAATGACTAGAACCGAGATTTAAAGAACCAAGAAATCATCTTCAATCCTGTTCATTTAAATTATTATTATTATTATTATTCAGGCCTCCATGGAGTCAAAAGACTCATCATGGGAGGTCCTTCCTAAGAACATAAAGTCTGTCAAGACTCATCGAGGGGAGGTCCCCCCCCCTAAGAAACACAAAGTCTATCATACCACTCCTTAAACTCATTGATAGTTCTCGATCTCACCACTCCATCAGGCAATGCATTCCACTGTTCAACCACCCTCCATGCAAAGAAACCACTCCTCACTCTCTCTTGCTCACAGTTTCCTTTCGTAACTTCCAGGGATGGCCTCTTGTCATCACTCCTTCCCGCTGTTCAACCAAGCGAAAGAACTCCCCAGTGTCAACCCTGTAACCACCTCTCAACAGTTTAAAAGTCTCAGTCATATCACCTCTCCTTCTTCTATCCACCAAACTCTGCAGTCCACATTCCCTCAGCCAATCCTAATAACCAAAATTGTACAGTCCTGAAACCATCTTTGTCATTCATCTTTGTACCCTTTCCACAGTTAATTTATCTCCTTCAAATCCTGGGGACCAAATCTGAGAACAATAGTCCAAGTGTGGTCTGATCAGGGTCTTATACAATGGAATGATAACTGTTTTATCTCTGCAGGTCAGCATCCTTCTCATTATTGCAGCAATCCTCTGCAATAATGAGAAGAAGAAGAAGAAAAATAAGGGCAGCAGATTAAACAGTACAGCCCTTGAATGCATAATGGAAGTAAATGAAAATGTGTTATTTATGCTTGTGTCACTTTTCTCTTTCTTACACACACACAGAAATATTACTACATCTCATTTCGTACATCATACAGTGCTGCGGTGGTGAATTTTGGAACTACTTTTTTTTTTCTTTCTCAGATATCACTTCTGCATGACACACAATGTATTCCTGCAAACTTTCATAGCATTTGGATCACTGGGTGGTGCTCCACAAAGCCTTAAACAGGGATACTTTAATTTTGATCATCCTGTATATAAATTAATAAAATAATAATAAACAAAACAAAAATAAATAAATATTCCAAAAATAAAATTTATCTTTTCTTCAGCAATTCTACTAACTGCTGTGTCCAACATAGCACCTTCTGTGTTATTAAAAGAGTATTTGTAGTTTAAGTTGGACTAGAACAAAGAACATTTAGTAGCAAATGTGCATCATGTAGTAGCTCAGCATTAATGCCATTTGGCTGATGCCAAGAACCTTTACAACTGAAGGTAAGTTGGTGGTATCTCACACAGAAGTGGCAAGGTCTTCCTCCCAGAAACTTAAGTTTTTTGTCTAGGAAATCAGGCAAATCGAAGAGAACATGTTGAGATACAGTTAAGTAGTACCTAGGTAGAGATACTTGCTTTTAATGTTACATGGTGATCAGCATTCATTTTCATAAATTATAGAGACTGCTATCCTATTAAGAATAATTACTTTAATTTCCTGACTTTTGCCCTTTTATTAAGGTCATCATCTTGGAGTATACATATACCAAGACAAGCTACATTACAATTCAAACACTATGCCAAAGTGACAATGATTTGATTAACCATGATTCTACTGGCCTGACCTCTAGGGAGGAAAAAAAAAAACCTACATCAAAGCAATATCCTATTTTTAAATGGCCAGAGAACAATTCATGTGATATTTTAATAATGCATTAGTGGTGGTGGCCTAATCAATAAATTAACATGTGTTTGTTATATTAAGGCTAAGATCCTGAAGTACTACAATCCTAATTTTAATCTATAATGAACTCTAAGAACAAAAGGCTAATTGTGTAGAATATTTGTCATCTATATTCTTAAGATTTTTAGACCATCATTATTGAAGATTGGGGTGGTTGATTAGAATTTCACAAGTCCCCTGAAATTTGCACTGAACATTTTGGTGTAATATAATAAATTGCATTACATCACACTGTCTCTGTATGCACAGTGTGCCTGTTAAGTAATGAAACGACAATTATTATATCAAAACAAAGAACTATATTTGGAATTGTCAATTATACAGATTCAAAATAATCTCCTTCCAACTCCACACAACATATACATCTGTTGTACAGGTGTTCAAAGTCATGGTGGAAGTCCTGAATGGGAACCTCCTTCAGTCTCTGGGTCACACTGCATTGGATGTCCTCAATGTGAAGTGCTCCCCTTTCAAGGCATGCTTCATCTTTTGAAAAAGGAAAAAGTCTGTGGAAAACAAACCTGGCAAATAGGGGATGGGGCAGGCGGGGGGGAGATGTTCTATCACACAAATTGACTTCGAAGTCAGAAACTGCTTCACAAGCAGTGCGCAGGTGCATTGTCATGAAACAGAAAGCGATTGTTGTTGTTGTGGAACAGTTATTTCTTGACATGTTGCATGCAGGCATACAGAAGTTGCATTACTGATATAAATAATACTGACAGTTCACTGGGGTGCCCTCAGGAACAAATTTGCAGTGGATAATTCCAGCAGCATCAAAAAAAAACAATGATCATTGTCTTGACACGTAATTTTTGTAACCTGACTTTCTTCTGCTAGGGAGAAGATGTTCCACACCATTCCATGCTCTGGCATTTCATTTTCAGATCAAACTGAAAACACCAACTTTCATCACTGGTGACAATTTTTTGCAACACATCTTGATCGCCTGCAGGAATGAAATTTTGACAACATGCAATCCAGTGCTCTCTCTGTTCATGTGTCAACATATGTAGCACAAACCTCGAACAAATCTTCCTCTTTGCAAGTCACTTTCTAAGATTAATCGGGCCATTTATTTCCTTACCGATATAAGCTGTATAGTGAGTAGCGTAGTGGTTATTCACCTGTCATGGGCAACAATTTCTCTAGCTTACACCAGATTTTCATTTTTCCATGCAGAAACTGGCCATCCACAGTATGGTTCCTCCTCTGTGGTCTCCTTCCTCTCTTTAAACATTGAAAATCAGCAGATCAACTACATGGCTCAAAACAGTAATCATCATAAAAACGTTTTTCAGGTCTTGGTACACTTCTGTAGCAGTTTTTCCTAATTTACAGTAAAATTTTATCACAGCTCTTTCCTCCATAACGCAACTTCTGACATGCTCCAATCACACACTCTTACTTCAATGGTTGTCACATGAAAACTGCTACGTCACCCGACTCAAAAGTTGCACCTGAAATTACAACATACTCTAGCAATCAAAACTATAAACACATTTGTTACTTTTATTGAAAGGGCTGTCTTGTAAAAAATCAATCTCATTACTTAACAGGTACACTGTGTATATGTACATATACTCCAGATGATAATCTTAATAGGATAGTCGAAATGTCGGGAAATTAAAATAATTATTCTTAACATGGTAGTAGTCTCCATAATTTATCAGAATGTAAGTAGACATACTACTAAGATACCATAAACAGAACCTGTTGTCATCATAGAAAGATTATGAATGTATTAAACAAGAGAAATGCATGTACAGTGGTATACAGTGCAGTCCAGTTAATTAGGCCACATTGGGAAAAGCATAATTTAGCTCAATGACGTGGCTGTCCCAATTACACATCATGTAAAGAGATTAAAATTATATATATATAAAAGACACATTTTTCATTTATTGAGTAGCAAAATTACAGACTTATAAACATTTGGCTTTAATAAAAGTAAAATATTTACCATAAAAATAATTTAAATTATATACATATTAAACATGCATGCAGTTAGTGTCATTCCAGGAATTAATCAGGTGTAGCTTGTCAGTTTTGTAGATTGATTAAAATTAAACAAAATCAGTTCAAGTATCTAATGCAGATATAGATGGTGGGTGGTGGATGGCTTGTGTCTTGGTAGTAGTGTAGTTTAAGGATTAAGTAGAGGAGATGGTGAGGTGTGTGTGTGTGTGTGTGTCCTCCCACACCGAGTCCTTGTACTCCTTGGAGATACCAAATAATAATAGAACTGCATAGCAATATAGAACTATATTTAATGCTTTCCTGCATAAAATAGAGCCATACCCCAACAATAAATTTTCTAGCATCCTGTTTAGTCACTCATTCAAGCTCAGGAGTGTCATCCTCATCACTCTCATGTTCTAATATCCTCTGATGTTTTGCTGCAATTTCCTCTATAGTTGCATCCAAATCAATCATTTGATTCATTTAATGAAATGAATTCGTTATAATAAAAATCTTCATTTTCATTATAGCATTCTAGACTGTCATCAGTGGATGCAAACATTTTATAGTTTCTCATGTGATTCACTTCTAATGGGATGTCATTTTCATTATTAGCCATCATTTTCACTTTGAACTATTCACCAATATGGCGTATGAGCAGAATAACAATCATAGTGTCATTGCAGTTTAAAAAAAAAGGGGGGGGGGAATAAGAAATGCAAAAAAAATTCATTTTGGCATAGTTATTAAATAAAAAATTATTCATTTTGGCATAGCTATTAAATAAACAGATCTTATATATCCATACTTTTTTTTTTTTATAGCCAGATTGAAATTTTCTTGAGAGTTTATGATAATATAAGTTTTGGCATAGTTATACACAGCTTTGTATTATTATAAGCCTATAAAAAATGCAGAAGAAGACAAAAATGAAATATATAGCCAAATTAGCTTATAAATCTCTTCTCCTTCCAGCTATATCTCCATAATGATGAGTCATCATCATTATGGATATATAGCTGGAAGGAGAAGAGATCACATAGGGATAAGAAAAGGATTTATTTATTATCAGGGATAATTATTATTCTTATTACATGACACGTCCATAGAGTCCAGGACTTGTCACAGCAGGCACTCTATACAACACAAACTCACCATCTACACACTTTGCAGTCCACCATCCACACAATGTCATCTATCACCCACTAATAGTATTGTTTGTTAATTGTGTATATTCTCTGGCTGATTTGCCTGTATATGAGATGAAAAACTTGTGTTTCTGAAGAAAAAAAACCTGCTAACTCCATATGAGATTAGCTAACCCACCTTCATTTGAAAAAGTCTATATAAAGGTTTTTCTCATTATGACAAGAATCAAAACTCTTTTTCCATTTGATAGGTACATTGTCCTATTATTCTTCCAGTGCATGTCAAAAATATCAATTCTACATCCACTTCAACAATATTTGCAGTAAGGTACTTAAGAGGTACTTAATTATCCCAAAAAATGTGAGAATATGCAGTTTAAGCGTACTGCACTAGTATCAGAGGATTTGCTCATAGCACTTTTTTGTCTAATTAAGGAGAGTGACCTCATGGTCATGTCTTGAGAGGAAGCCAATTATATTCTTCTTCCTTTTTCCTTCTTTTGCCTTGCGGTGTTGAGGGTTTCTATTCATTTAACCACACCCGTACTCAAGGATAAGGTGGTTGGTTCTATGCCTCCTGGTGTATCCTATGTCTGTAGAGATGTTGAGTTTTCAAGCCTGGTTTGCCTGCTTGTGGGATGAAAAACTCCAAATAGACTGGGGAAAAAAACCTGCAGTCCATGCCCAAGACTGGCTATGTCTGAGAAAGGTCCCTCCTAAGCTCCTCACATCAGTGACGAGTATTGAACCCAGGATGCTCCTTTCCCAGGCATATGGTTGTGAGGCACATAGCCACTCAGCTAACTGCGTGGACAGCCAATTATATGATGTTCTCAATTAAGAAGAATGGATATATCTGGTATTTCAAAGCAAGTAATTATGACAAACTTAATCACTTGGAGGTGGTATAATTACATCATAAACTGTAGTGAAAGAATTTACCAGTGCATGGAAAAGGGTTACAAGGCAGCAGTGGCAAACTGAATTTTAAAAGTTAGAAAGAAAAATCAAATGGGAATTAAATGAATGAATAAAAACATCTGGTAGGGGTTTTAGAAAGAGAAAATGTTACAAAAGGAATATTATTATATGGGTATCTCCATGGAGTCAAAAGACTCGTGAAAGACCCACACTAACCATTATTCATACAGTACCTATCATACCTCTCCTTAAATTCATTCACTGTTGGGGCACTCACAACTCCCTCTGGCAATCTATTCCACTCATTCACTCTCCGAGCAAAAAAAAAAAAATCTAGTCCACAGACCCTTACTAACCACACTCCCTCAATGAGTCTTTGGACTCCCTGGAGGTGTGACATAATAATAATAATAATAATATAATAATATAACCGTTTCTTTTATTTGGTTCCGCCGTCGCTCTATTATAAAATGTGAATAAATTACTAATTCAGGGCCTACCTTTTACAAAGCTGTGCTGCTCACTGTAGAGTATCATATTCCTATCCATCCATTTCTGAATTTTACCTATAACCAACTTTTGCAATACTTTACTCACCACTTTTGAGATATATATTGGTCTATTATTTGCTACTTCTGTCTTGGAGCTGCCGTTATGTAATGGAACTATCTTACCCTCTTTCCACTCCCTTGGAACTTTGCAGAGCTGAGACTTAGATTAACTAACATCAGAGGACTGCTAGTTCTCCTACATATTCTTGTAGCACATGGGCCAACATACTATCCAGTTTCACTGTTGTATTCAATTTGATATTTTTCAGTATGTTGAGCACCTCCAGTTCGTCCACCTCATTTCTCACATCAGCTGCTCATCACATTAGTAATATAAAGAGGAGGTGTGATAAGTAAACTTATGAGTAGTAGAAAACACCTGATTTACAGGCATGGTAATGAAGGCAAAATCAGATTCTGATAGCAAATTAGCTGGCCATTCCATTATTCTTAGAAAATTATTTTGCTGTTTGGTGAAGCGATTATAGCTTTAATTAAATAGATGGTAGGAAGGTGAAAAAATGGAAGAAGTATTCAAATTACTGATTGATCATAGTTTAGCATCTAGATGGAGATTGTCGAAGTAACTTGGAATTGTTGCTAAAGTTGATAGGATCTAAATTCAGAAATGATGGACAAGAATATGATATCTCTATAGGGGATACTTAGCTTGTGAATGAGATCTTGTCTTAGTAAATGTACTCACTTTTTTTTTTTAAAACTATCTTCATCATCTACACACAAAAGGTTTTCACATAATGAAAAATGACAGTTGAATTCAGTATAGGAAATATATAGTTATGTCATAATATTGCTGGATTTTGCAAGGCATTTTTGAGGCTGTTGAATGAAAAATGATTATATATTAGAGCAAATGTCAGCTGATAGAAAGCTGATGATATAGATAAGAGGAATGTCAGAGACTAGTATATAGTAGAGTTGAATCTAGGAGAATGCAACTGACCGGTGGTGTGCCAGAGAGCTCATGGACCATTGTTTTTTGATTTGTATGTTAATTATGGTGATGGTTTGAAAGTAGATGTGCAACTGGTTGATGCTAAACGACAAAAGGTTTTCACACATGAGATGCTGAGATCCTGCATAATTATGATAAACATACTGATAAACATTAATTGAAATTTAGGGGACACATTGCAAAAGTGGCCAAATCAGCTCATCAAATCACTTGGTTGCTGAAGAATACGTTGACAAGCAGAGACAAGCAGGTTATTGTTCCTCTGTATCGAGCCTTGATAAGACCTCATCTCGACTACTGTGCTCAGATTTGGTCACCTAGGTTTCTTCTTGATGGGGAGGAGGTGGAGAGGATCCAGAGGCGAGTGACCAAGATGATAGCAGGTCTGTGGAATGAACCGTATGAGAACAGGTTGAGGATTTGTGGGTTGCAAAAATTGGTTGATAGGCGGAGGAGGGGAGATATGATTGAGACATTCAAATTACTGAAGGGTTTCTATAAAATTAATTCAGAAGATATTTTTGAGAACAGGGCTGGTTGTGGGAGGACTAGGGGACATCCATGGAAACTGGGCAAAAGTGTGGTTAGTAAAGGTGTTAGAGCTGGGTTTTTTACTTTTAGAGTAGTGAATGAGTGGAATGCGCTCCCTGAGTCTGTGGTGGATGCTGTGACAGTGAATGAGTTTAAGGCGAGGTATGATAGATACTGTATGAATGTCGAATAGTTGTGATGAAAATGATTTGGGGCCTCCCTCGATGAGTCTAATGACTCCCTGGAGTTGCCCATAATAATAATAATAATAATAAATAATAATAATAATACTGTGAGCATAGAATGAATTGCAATTCACTGTTGCAAAGTGTAGAGTTACACATTTTTTGATTTAATAGATTATAAATTGTGTCTTATAATGGGGAAGGGGGTGCACACAAACTGATGAGGCTAGGAACTGTGGAGTAATTATATTATTATTATTATTATTATTATGTAACACCTCCAGGGAGTCCAAGGGCTCATTGAGGGAAGTCACCCACTCTACAACTCTCCGTCTCCACCACTCATTTCACCAACCGCAACTATCTTCATCATCTACACCAATACCATCTACCGACGACCACCACCACCACTAGTATTTTCACAGATAATCACAAACATCCATGCCCACAGTGGGATTTGAACATGCAGCCTTTTGGCTGGAGAGTGGATACGCTAACTACTCAGCCAGCCAGGCTGGCATAGTGGACAGGAAGTTGAAGGTAAGAGGATACACTGAAAAAAGTGTATCCTCTTAAGTGGTTATACTAATTGCTTCTGCCTTAGTATCAGGGTCTGGCTCCCACTGATGAGACCTCAATAAAGGTTGAAACCGGTCTTGATAGTGGCCTTTCCCTTAATGCATAGCATTATACATGTAAGCAAGGAGATGTGCTTTGCATTAGGGGAGATACTGAGACAAGGAGTGATGAGAGCTTGGTCCACCTTTACTACGAGTTGCCTGAAGATACTTCAGGCGCAAACTTTGTTTGCATACACTTGGATAAAGGATTAAACTAAATTTATTGTAGTTTTGATAGTTTGCTATAATGAGAATTGACTGTATTTCAGTAGAGGGCAGAGGAGAAAAGGATGGGAGAAAAGTCATCCATAGAAATTAAGTAAGAATGTGTTTAGCAAAGATATGAGAATTAGATATTTTGTTTAAGTAAATTAGTAGAATAAATTGTGTAAGGGAACAGTAACTGTGTTGACTAGTGGATGAGTTTAAATGGTAGGTATTGTGTGAGTTTATTATTATTATTATTATTCATGACACCTCCAAGGAGTCCGAAGACTCATCATGGGAGGACACCCACTATATGAGTTAATGAGAACTTCCTTAGCAGAGCAAATAGTTGGCTCTTGTACCACCTTAATCAACCTTGAAAGTACTCTATCATCATAATCCAAACAAATATTCATATAAATTAACAGTTTACAAATTAAGTATGTTCTGCCTAATAAGTGTGGATATAAGTATATTAAGTATAATATAAGATGTTATGAATGTTTCATTATTAGTATAATTTATAAAATGTGACAACAAGAAAGTTATTTTTTGTTTTTGGTGTGCACATTTTATAAAAAGAGAAATGTAAAATATAGAATTCTATAAATATATTGAATTAGTTATATTAATTTTTCAGGTTGATTCAGGATACCAGTGGTTTTTACAAGTGATGTACACCATCAATGGTTTTGATGGCAACAACTATCGTGGAAAGCGATCAGTAACTAACAGTAAATACAACCAAACATTGTATGGCTCATTTATGAAGTTGAGAGAATACAGTAGAAATGGTACAAATATACGTGCTTTACAACTGAATCATTCAATATCTGATGAAGCTAATGCTAAAAGTTATACTAAAAACATTGCACATTGGCTTATTCCAGTATGTGTATTTCTGATACTAAGTGTGATTGTGATGGGTGGCATAGTGTGGTATCACAAATGCAGGTCACCAGACTCTTATCATTGTGACAGTGATAATAAAAATAATTTGAAAACTGATTTTAAAAGGAAATGTGCTGTACAGAATAATAGGACTACTCTTGAATTTCCAACACCTCTCAACAGCCAGGTTTCAGCATCTGGAAAAGTTCGAGTGAAAGCAATAAATGTTACAATTCATAATAATTTAGGAAACTGTTTGCCTTCTGTAACAGGAACAGAAGTGTGATATACTTAAAGAACAGGGATTTAGAAAGTGTGTAGAATAGAAGACTGTTGTTTTGCTGCTGCACAACTTGAACTCTCTATGTGCCTCATTACTTGCTCAGAGGTACGTTACAACACTGCCATAATCTAATCCGAGAATAAAACACCTCTTTTTTTAAAAAATAAAAATTGTAAATAAAAATAAAGTGGAATATTAAAAAATATATATATATTCATTTTGTATGTACGTTACTAATCAATTTATTTACTTTTTTTTCCTTATTCTTTTTTTTTTTTTTTTTTGCTCTCTTTGCTGTTCTCTCTCTTTCTCTCTCTCTCTCTCTCTTGTCAGGATACAACATTTTAACTTCATAATTTTCTTATAAATGAGTTTTAAATTGACCAGATTTTTAACAAACTTAATTGTTGCAAGAATTTTTACTTTAAAACACATATCTTTTTTTTAAAGAAAACTTGTGACAAAACAGCATAAGGTAGGTAGTCCACTTAACCTCATGCAATGTTTCTGAAAGCAATTACCTGTACATCAACAGCTCCATATATAGAAGTGACTAGTCAGTCAAGTGTACTATACAAGTAGAGTACACTTCATAAGAAATTATATTGTCAAATATATAATCTAATAATCTCATACCCAAGTATAAGTATAGGGTATAGAATTAAAATAAGAATATAATTTCTTGTCAAGTATAATAATATACTAATGATAGGTACTATTGTTATAATTTCAGCAAACAAGAATTTTAAAACTCGTATGTAACTAGTAAAATTAAGATTTATTACTAATTTATTTGTAATTACCCTCAAGTATAAATTGGATTTGTTAAACTATTCAAATAATTATTTATTGAATCAGCTAAATGCATTAAAATCCAGTTTATTTAGTATCATATAATTCAAAGCAGATCCCATTTATAGGTCTTAAGAAGTGATGGTGTGTTTTCTTTTAAAATTATTACTATTATTATTATATGGGTATCTCCATAGAGTCAAGAGCCTCATCACAGAAGACCACTGTTAAACATTATGCAAACAATATCTATCATACGAGGGTGGTCTGAAAAGTTCTCGGCCTAACAATGAAAAAACGGATTTATAATTTCAAAATTATTTTTATTTTTCAACATATCTCCCTTAAGACATATATTTATTCCAGCAATGCTCCAGTGCCATTATCCCATCCCTGTAGTGGTTCTCAGTAAGATCGACAAAATATCCCTCTACAGCTGCAATCACCTCTTGATTCGAAGCAAAACGCTGACCAGTGAGAAAGAGTTTCAGTTTTGGGAAGAGATAGAAGTCAGAGTAAGCCAAATCTGGGGAATAGGGTGGATGTTCCAACAATTCATAGTGAAGATCCCTTAATTTTTCTATTGCCAAATACCTTTGTGGGCAGGTACATTGTCCTGATAAAAGATGATTTTCTTCTGCAAACCAGGTCTTTTCTCATAAATTTTTTCGTCTAGTCTGGTTAAAATGTTTTAGTCTGGTTTAACATGTTTTACCATTTAACATGGTGAATCCAAGTCTTATCCATAGTAATAAACCGACGCACAAAATCAGTTTTATTCTCGTTAGAATGCTCCAAGTACTTTTTTTTCATTAATAAACAGAATGCCTTTAACATCCCAAAACACTGATGCTATGACCTTTCCTGCTGATGGAACTGAATTTGTCTTCTTTGGTGCTGAACAACTGGCTTCAGTCCACTGTTTGACTGCTGTATGGATTCTGTTGTGTAATGGTGAATCCAAATCTTATCCATAGTAATAAATCAATGCATAAAATCAATTTTATTCTTGTTAAAATGCTCCAAGCACTGTTCAGAAATTTTCATGTGAGTGCATTTTTGATCTGCTGTGAGCAAGCGCATCACCCATCTTGCGCAAAGATTTTTCATTTGTAATTCTTCATGCAAAATATATCCTACACATTCTTTTGAAATGCCTATAGTCTCAGCAATGTCACGCACTTTGACTCGTTGGTCATCCAATACCATATCGTGCGCCTGATCAATGATTTCTGGTGTTATACTTTTTGGACCTCCCTCACGTGGATCATCATCAAGGCTGGTACGGCCACGTTTAAACTCGGCAGCCCATTTCTTAATTGTCAAAAACGAAGGAGAAGAGTGCCCATAAATTTTTCGAACTTCAAATGAATTTCTTTTGGCATTAAACCTTCTTTTACAAAGAATTTTATAACTGCACGATGCTCAAATTTATCCATTTCAAGGGATACAGACAACACTTTTGCTTCAGACAGCTGTATAAAACAATCTACTTGATAGAATGGCTTGCAATTTCATGTGGATGCTTATGACAGACGTGCCAACTTAAAAAAAAACATCTTGCCGATAGTGTTGCCATCTATGGTCGAAGCCAAGAACTTTTCAGACCACCCTGTTACTTCTCCTTAAATTCATTCTTTTTCAGGGCACTCACAACAATCCTTTAGCAGTTCATTCCACTCATCCATCACTCTCCAAGCCAAAAATGTAGTCTTCATAAAGTTATTACCAATATTCTTACACAGTTTCCAGGAGTTACTCTTTGTTCTCTCCCTACTCATCATGTACTGAAAAATTTCTTTTGTGTCAATCATAATTATGGAATGCCTTTCATATTGTATAAGGATGCTGAATAAAAAAACAAGACTAGAAACCAAACTTAAATTTTATAAAGAAGGCCACTCCCACTTTATTATATGGTTCAGAAATATAGCCTGTTAAAAAAGATCAAAGATCAGGTAGCAGAAATAAAATTTTTAAGAATAATTAAAGGATGCACAAAAATGAAAACACTAGAACAGAGCTAGGTATTTACAATATAAATGAAAAGATCAAGGAATATAGAGAGAAATGGAAAGAGCATTTATATAAAATGAAAAGATATCAGTGAGAAAAAGAAGTGAATAAACATAGACCAAATAGAAAGAGAGAGAGAGAGGAAGACCAGCTGCAAGATGGAAAGACCAATGAAGCCAGTATAGGCAAATACCTAAATCTTGATGAGAAGTAGAAGTTTTTATTATGCCTCTTCCAGGGGCGAATGTTGTCTTGAAATTTACGCTTGTTCTTGTTATCATCAGGGAGTAAGAGGTATGATTGAAGTCTGATTAGCAGAATAATTAATTACTGACCATTTAAAACTATATATTTAGCAATTTATGTACATTTAATCATACAAATACAACATTTATTTTACAAATGATATTCTATCTTTTTCAATTTAGCTACTTGAATACAAATTCTACCCTACGGTTTTTCTTTATGAATGGTCAATAATATCATCATAAAAAGTTGTTGGTTGTAACTTATTTTTCCCAAGCAACACACACACACATGTAAAGGCTGGCTGAAGCTCACTGGCTACTAGAGCTACTTTTACTGCGTATGGCCTGAGTTTAAGAGGACGTGAAGGGAGCAGAAATGGCTATGTGCGTGCATGAAATCACAGTGCTGCAGCGAGGACTTGGAAGCTCCCACAACCGAGCAAACCAAGGTAGCTTTGACTAGACGAGCAAGCATCGGCCTTCAATACACAACGCAAAGCTCAGTTATTGCTGCGCAAGCTTAAGACGTCTTCTATCTACAAAAATAAAAGCCTAAATGAAATGCTTATAAATGCATGCATTTATTAACAAATAAATATTTCTTCTTTCTCAAGTAATGAGCTTGGAGCTCATTACTTGAGAAAGCATGGAGATTTCGTCCCTGCCTCTTCTCTTCCCTTCCAACTAAACCCTGCATCCTACACATCTTCAATCTGTCCTCACAGAGAAAATTCCAGAGACTGGACACCAGCTTGGTTACTCATCTCGAAATCCTCTCTACCACCTCTTGATCCCCAATAAACCAAGGTGACCAAATCTGTATACACAGTAGTCAAGATGCAGCTATATTAAAAAGTTTTTATACAGAACCTTATAAAAAAAAGGGATAATAATCTTCTTATCTATCAGTGTGTTATTCAGCATCCAAGTAATCCTTTTAGCTATTTTACCAACTTTCACAATATGTCCTCTGAAGTTCAGCTCTGTCCACCATCACCCCTAAATCTCCAGTCCTGTCATTTTCCTGCAATCCATTACCATTAACGTGATACAAAGTATATAATCTTTTCATGCCAATTTATTTAAATCATCCTGGAGGATATCTATGTCAACTTTTTCAACTGTTGGCCTCCCAGTTTTGCATCATCAGCAAACAACTGAATATTCTCATATATAATTAATATACAAATTAAAGAGTAGCGGTCCCAGCACAGAGCCCTAGAAAACTTCACCAGTTACCCTCATTAGCCTACACTCCAATCTACTATATATTTGATACCTTGATGAGATAAAAATCATTTATCCTTTTTATTTTTATTAAATTTAATATTTTTACTTTAGTTTCAAAATGAAAATAAATCAATCCAAATTTAGAAACAATTTTAAGAAAGGTAAAAATGAGAAAGTAACTCAGTGCAGTTATTGTCCAAAGAAAATTTCATATAAAGGACTGAACATTTGTGGACCAATGGTGCATTTAGAACATATGCAAGAATCACATTTTAAAAGTGCTGAGGTAAATATGGAACCTTGAAGTTACATGCTCAAAAGGAATTAAGGCTTATTAAGTCAATTTTCAACTTTTGTAGAGGAAGAAAGTTAAGTGACATTGTATTTAGATTGGCTGCCAAAGGTGAAATCTCAACTCGAACAGCTGCCAATAGTTCTTTTATACATGAATCAGTTTCAAAGTAAAATTATGTATTACTAAGAAACCAGTCAGATATATTAACACGTTCACTGCCACGAACTAGTTTGTTCCCGTATGCCAAGCAATTTCACTTCTTCAAGGTCAGTACGGGTAATCTCATTGCTGGCGGTAAGCATCATACAAGTATACTCGTAGCTGGCTTGTGGGGCTCATATACGAACTACGAGTATACACAGTTTTGCTGCTAGCTCCACACGCCAAGCATTTTCACTTCTTCAAGGTCAGCATGGGTAATCTCGTTGCGGGGAAGTAAGCATCATATGGATATACTCATAGCTGGCTTGTGGGGCTCATATACCAACTACGAGTATACTCGTAGTTGGCAGCAAACGTGTTAAAGTAAATTTTTAGTTTCTCTGTGAACATAAAAATAGAAGAGCAAGTATCAAAAATTAAATAATAGAATCAGATCAGCATATTAGTCTTACTTTCGATGAGTGGACCAGTATTGAAAATAAAAGGTACTTACTTGTATTGTTGCTCATTCAGATGATGCAAATTTAACTTAGGATTAGTTTGTATACCTGGAAAAATGTTGGTTTACTGACATTCAAAATATTGTAACTCCCGAATGCAGGAATTTGGAATAATTTTGAAAACACAAAATAATAATATTGTTGCTCTAATGACAGATGGAGTGAGAGTGATGCTGAAATTGGGAAGTGAAAGTTCAGTTGAAAATTTATTATTATTGAGTCTCCATAGTACAATTGGAAGAACAATGGTTCACTGTGCCCTTTGATTGGAAAACACCCTAGTTTGATTTTCATTGTGATGAGAAGAATCTTTATGTTTTTTCAATTGAAAGTGAGTTGGCCAATCTCATATGGAGATAGCAGGACTTTTTCTCCCAGAAAATTGGAGTTTTCATTCCATGTACAGGCAAATCAGCCAAGAGAACATGTTAATATTTAATGAATTTTCTGTCGGCTGCGCCATTGTTAATATTTTATGAATTTTCCTATATAGGCTGTGCCATTGTTATTTATAATGTGTATTATAAATAATATTTCATTTACTAACAATTATTTTTATTTTTGACTCCGAGTGTCCCTATATGTTATTATATTTGCACAAAGAGTTCACTCCAATTGGTGCAATGACTTTAACTCACTCTTTCAGAATCCAACTAATCATTGACTCAATGCCAAGTACAAAATAAACACATTTAATAAAACTTAAAACAACATATATACACTTCTAGTAAAAATACATAACTACAAATACAGATTATATGGATCCAAGGCCTTATTTAAAAAATACAAACTTACTCTTAAGACAAAACACTTTTTCTTTCACAATCAAAAAAAATGTTCATAGTCTTTTTCTTTTCCTGTTAAGGCTCTTTTCCAGAAGTTACAAGGTTCTGTACTTCAAATTTTAGGATCCCTTTAAAATTCCTTTTTACTGCCTCACACAAAACAAAATCAAGTTCCTTCCTACTTGAATATATCTTGGCCAGTTTATAAAAACTTAGTTTCAAGATTTCCCTTTTCTTTACTTATTCCTTCTTGAAACATATTATTTCCACTATTCCTTTTTCGGAATACAATATGAAATTTCCTTTTGACTGCCGCACACAAAAAAAATCAAGTTCCTCCCAACTTGAATATATCTTGGCCAGTTTATAAAAACTTAGTTTCAAGATTTCCTTTTTCTTCTGTACTTATTCTTTCTTGAAACATATTATTTCCACTATTCCTTTTTCGGAATACAATATGAAATTTCCTTTTAACTGCCGCACACAAAAAATCAAGTTCCTCCCAACTTGAATATTCCTCGGCCAGTGTTCTAAAAACTTTCCGAACGCTCTCTTGTTTACCACTGTAACTTGGATACGCAACGCTTTTCTTGTCAGCTGTCAATCAAACATCAAGTTCACTCCGGGAGCATGCGCACTTCAACAACGTCAGAAACTACGCATTGTAAAAATATGGCTGACTCGCTGTATCCACCAGCGCTGAAGAAAGTCTTTCATAAACACAAAATTCAACATTTAAATATACAACAAACTTTCTTATAAATAATACAAATAATCAATTAAGTACTTCAATATTTTTACTTCTTTACATATTACTCCTAATATAATAATTTCATAACGAGCACATCGCAAGTGCAGACACTGCGTATATGAAAACAAAAACTAACAAGCAAAATTAATACGTGAAAATATTCAGAAATTTTAATATGATTATTTTTACAAACACATGCAGTTTACAAACAAAAATACTGCTGTTTTTGATGGTGGATGGTAAATGGCATTGATGATAGTTGTGTGTGGATGGAGAATTAAGTAACGGGGAGGTGAGATGTGTGTAGTGGAGCAGTGTAGAGTAGAGTGTCCTCCTGAGATAAGTCCTTGGAGGTGTCATATAATAATAATATTGTTATCATTCATAACCTCTGTCCTCTGTGGAGTCACAAGACTCAGTGGGAAGCCACTCCTAGACAACACAAAGTACCATACCACTCCTTGAACTTATTCACCATTTGTGCTCTCACCACCCTATCAGGCAATGCATTTCGCTTTTCAACCACCCTCCATGCAAAGAAACCACTCCTCAGCCTCTTGTTCACGACTTCCTTTCATAACTTTCAGGGATGGCCCCTTGTTCAACCATACAAACTCCCCAGTATCAACCCTATAACTACCTTTCAACAGTTTAAATGTCTCAGTCACATCACCTCTCCTTCTATCCAAACCATGCAATCTGCATTCTGTTAGTCTGTTCTCATAACTATTCTACAGTCCTGATATAATTTTTTTTTATCTGCCTCTGTACTCTTTCTAAGGTTAATTTATCTTCAAATCCTATGGACCAAATTTGAGCACAGTAGTCCAGGTGTGGTCTGATCAGGGCTTTATACAATGGAATGACAACTCTTTTATCTCTGCTTATCAGCATCTTGCTCAGTATCATCTGCAAACAACTGATACCCCCCCCCCTGCAATCCATTGACAATGTCATTTATATTATTATTATCAACAGGCTTCCATGCAGTCAAGAGCCTCATCGTGGGTGGTTCCACTCTCACATGCACAGCTCATCATATTTTGATGAGCTGTGCATGTGAGAGTGGAACCACCCATTAAATGCATTAACAGTCATACCACTCACCACACTCTCAGGCAATGCATTCCAATCACCCACTACTCTCCATGCAAAAAATCTACTCCTTACCCCCCTGACTCACACCCACCTTATACAGCTTACAGAGATGACCTCCCATTCTCCCAGTCCTCAGATATTATTATTATCTGAAGCTGCCAGGAAGTCAAGGACTCATCGAGGGAGACTATAAATCACTCAAACCAACTGTTATACCTTCTCTTAAATTCATTTACACTATATGCACTCCCTAAAGGTAAACTATTACACTCAATCACTGCTCTGTGAAAGAAAAACCTAGCTTTTACCTCTTTCTCGACTGCGAACAAACTTACCTTCCATGAATGCCCCTGTGTTCTTTCCCCACCTTCCATATAATGAAAAATTTCATCTTACAATATCCTATAACACTCATTCAAAAGTTTATATACCTCTATCATATTATCCCTCTTTCTCCTGTTAACCAGAGTCTATCCACAATCTGTCCTCATAATCTAAATCCCATAATCCAGATATAATCTTTGTAACTCTTCTTTGCACCCTTTCCACAGCTCCTTTATCTCCTTGGAACCCAGGAGACCAAATCTGTGCACAATAATTCAGATGTGGTCGTATCAAGGCCTTATAAAGAGGCAAAATGGCTTCCATATCTTTACATGTCAAGATTTGCTTCAACATTGCAATTATCCTCCGAGTTCTACTTGAAACCTTTCCTACGTGACCGTTGAACTGCAAATTCCTATCCACCATTACACCAACATCACTAGCTTCATTAGTTTCTTGTAACATAACCCTGCTAACATAATATGCCACTGAAAATCTCATCACACCAAAATGCATAACTTTACTTGTCATTTTAATGTAACTTTACACTTACATTAAAATGACAGCCATTTTCTTTTGCCCAAATTTCCAGCCTATTCAAATCATTTTGTAAGTGCTGGATATCAGTAGCATCCCTGATTGCCCTGCCTATCTTCGTATCATCAGCAAACACTTCGGCAAAAACTTCCATCAATTTATCTTTAATCCAGAGAATTTTAATAATAAGGTGTGACACCTTTTGGCAACTCGTATAGGGAAATATACTTCTCCATTACTTCCACCTTGGTATCAGCACCTCTGGGTCTGGCTCCCACTGATGAGACCTCAATAAAGGTCGAAACTGGTCTGGGTAGTTACCCTTCCCTTAATGCATAGCATTATACATGTCTGCAAGGAGATGTGTTTTGCATTATGGGATACCAAGGCAAGTGATAAGAACTTATATCACCTTTGCCACGAGTTGCCCCAGTCCTGAAAATTCAGTCACAAACTTTGTTTGCTTACACTTGGATAAAGGATTAAACCAAATATATAATTAA
This sequence comes from Typopeltis vanoorti, assembly GCF_054136105.1. Classification (NCBI taxonomy): domain Eukaryota; kingdom Metazoa; phylum Arthropoda; class Arachnida; order Uropygi; family Thelyphonidae; genus Typopeltis; species Typopeltis vanoorti. The sequence goes on along the minus strand of NC_143562.1, from coordinate 28,721,248 downwards.
TATCATCGGCAAACAATTGCACATCTCCTGTTAGACCCTTCCTAATGTTATTAATGTATAGATTGAATAACAATAGCCCAAGGACTGAACCCTGAGGTATACCACTGGTCACCTTAAATCTGGCAAATTCATACCCACCATATACACTTTTTGATTTATTATTATTATTATTATGTGATACCTCCAGGGAGTCCAAGGACTCATCATGGGAGGGCACACTACTCTACTTTGCAAAATACATCTCATTCTCTCCACTACTACTTAATTCTCCAACTACAATACTACTACCATCAATGGCATCTATTGCCCATCATCATCATCAACAACAGTTTTGTCTGTAAATTGTGTGTTTTCTGGAGGCCGATTTGTCTGTACATGGGATGAAAAACCCGAGTTTCCTGGAGAAAAAACCCTGCTACTACCATATGAGATTGGCTAACTCACCTTCAACTGAAAAAGCCCATATAAGGATTCCCCTCGTCACGACTAGAATTGAACCCAGGTCTTTTCCAATCAAAGGGCGCAATGTTCTTCCAATTGTGCTACAGTGGCAATATGTCTGTCAATCATCCATTGATCCAAGTTAAGAGTTTATGATGTTCCAATCCCATATTTGAATGCATCCCTAGTGTTTGAAGAATAAATAGGTTGGGAGTGAAATGGATGTGCAACTTTATTATGCAAGTGAAAGAATTGATAGTTGTGGCAGGTACGAATGAATTGAAAGAAGATAAATTTTTTATGAGAGAGGACTTTAAGGTATTGTTAAAGGTATTGAGAGAAAAGAGTGACAAAGTTAGGATGGTGAGTCTGTTGCCACGGTATGACAGAGAGAAGTTTAGAAGGAGGGCCATAATCACAAATGACTTTATGCGCAGGTTATGCAGACGGTGTGGTGTGGAATTCGTGGACGTGTGGAATGAGTTTGATGGGCGAAAGGATTTATACAAGATGGATGGCCTGCATTTTAATGAATTTGGTGTACGGAGACTGGAAAAAGTGTTGCTGAATGAAGTGAAAATGGATGTGCAGAACCAGGGAAACTAGAACGACCAAGGAGAGGGGGGGGGGATATGCAGACATCAGTCAGACAGTTGAGTGTAAGAATGTATATAATGTACCCGAGCCAGTACTAAGGACAATAAATCGGAATGGGATAGTTAGAATAATGCATTAAGATAGGGGTGGGACAAAGGGACCTCTGCATTTCATGTATACTAATGCCAGGAGTATTAGGAACAAGAAGGAAGAATTTTTCGCCTTGATTGGCTCTTCCTGGCCACAGGTTATTGGCATTAGTGAAACATGGCTGATGGAAGATGATATAGTTAGTGGGATAGAATGTGTAGGTTATAGTGTGTTTAGAAGGGACAGATAGAATAAAATAGGGGAGGAGTGTTATTAATGATAGCTGAAGTACTGCAGCCAAGGAGAATTGAAGTTGTATTGCAGTATAGTGAAAAGAGCTCATTTGAGGCTATTTGGTGTGAGATTGAGACTGGCAGAACAAAATATATAGTTAGATGCTGCTATAGAGGAGGTGATGGAATAGATGGTGGAGATAGTATGCATAAACAAATTGATGAAATGAGTGGAAGGAGGGTAATTATTATGGGGGATTTCAACTATGATAACATTGATTGGAAGGAAGAGGGGACACATGTGAGGAAGGAAATGGATTTTATTCAATTATTAAGGAATAACTATCTGAGACAGCATGTAAGTGAAAATACTAGGGGTTTGAGAGTGCTTGACTTGGTAATAGCATCTGAGAATTTTACTGTAATGAATATGACCATGTTGCCACCTACTGGTGAGAGTGATCATAAGGTCTTGACCTGGTAGGTGGCTAGAGGTGTGGAATTTTCGATTAAGACAGGGTATAAGTGGAATTACTGTGCTGGCAAGTATGACAAGCTTAGGAGATTGCTTGGATCAGTGCCATGGCATGTAAAACTGCAAGGGCTGGATGTCGATAGAGCATGGGAAGTGGTCAAGGAGAATTTACAGGAGGTTATGGCTGATTGTATACCCAGGGTCCGAATAGTAAAACAAGTAGGGGTTAAATGGATGAATAACACCATTAAGCTTGAGCTGCAAAAAAAATAAACTGTGGAGGGAATTTAAAGAGAAAGGTGACCTGCAGGCACACGAACGGTATAAAGTGCAGGCCAGAAGGGTAACGAGTGTGGTAAAAAAAGAAAAAGCGGATTATGAAAGGAAACTAGCTATGCAAGCTAAAGAGAACCCCAAACAGTTCTTTCAATATGCTGCACGCAAAAAAAAAAAAAAAAAAACTGTACACGGCAGAATGATATTAAGGAATGACGATGGTAAGGAGGTCACTAAATCAGTCGATATAGTGGAATTACTGAGCAAGCACTTTGCAAGAGTATATCCTCCAGGTGCTGACGTTGAAAAAATGAAGGAACCATTAGTTTATACAGGAATTGTGATGAATGAAGTGGAGGTGAATAGTCTATTACAGAACCTTAATGTGAATACATCTGTGGGACTGGATGGTATACTGGCATGGGTCTTACGTGAAGTGGCTAAAGAATTATCAGTACCCTTGACCATGTTGTTTAATCTGAGTCTTGGGTCTGGTTTAGTCCAAAAGGTGTGGAAAGAGTGGAAAATAGTTCCACTGCATAAAGGAGGATCCGAGACTACTGTTGCAAATTACCGACCGATCAGCATATCAGGAGTCGTTGTCAAGGTCTTGGAGAAAGTAGTCAAGGGAAAAATACAGGAATGGATTGATGATAATGAGATACTGTACGGGGGACAGCATGGCTTTGTGACGGGTAGATCATGCCGCAGTAATTTGCTCAAGTTTTATAACACAGTGACGACTGAACTGGATAAGGGTAATGGGTTTACAGTGATACTGCTGGACCTGTCTAAGGCATTTGACAGGATACCACATGGAATTCTAATCCGTAAACTACAACATATGGGAATGGATATAAGGTTGGTGAGATGGATAGGTGGGTGGTTGATGGAGAGATATCAGAGAATAGTTTATTCAGGAGTAGAGGTCCAAAAGACAGCCTGTGACTAGTGATGTGCTGCAGGGATCTGTTCTGGACCACTGCTGTTTAATTTGTTCATTAACAACATAGAGAAGGATCTAAGAGGAACAGTTCATTTGTTTGTTGATGATGCAAAGTTAGGTAGGGCAATAGTGAATGCACGTGATGTCAAAATCTTGCAGGAAAACTTGGATAGATTGGAGTTCTGGGCTAAGCATAATGGATGTCAATTTAATGTGACAAAATGTAAGGTTATGCATTTTGGGGTGAAAAGATTAGCAGAAATATACCACACTGGTAGAACTGTACTCCATGAGATTGATGAGGCCAGGGATTGGGAGTGTTGGTGGATAGGGAGATGAAGTTTAGGGGGGCACATTGCAAAAGTGGCTAAATCAGCTCATCAACTCACTTGGTTGTTGAAAAATACTTTGACGAGCAGAGACAAGCAAGTTATTGTACCTCTGTACCGAGCCTTGATAAGACCTCATCTCGACTACTGTGTCCAGATTTGGTCACCGAGGTTTCTACTTGATGGGGAGGAGGTGGAAAGGATCCAGTGGTGAGTGACTAAGATGATAGCAGGTCTATGGAATGAACCTTATGAGAACAGGCTGAAGATTTGTGGGTTGCAGAAATTAGTTCATAGGCGGAAAAGGGGAGATATGATTGAGACATTCAAATTGCTAAAGGGTTTCTATAGGATTAATTCAGAGGATTTTTTGAGATCAGAACTGGTGGTGGGAGAACTAGGGGACATCTATGGAAGCTGGGCAAGAGTGTGGTTATCACAGGTGTTAGAGCTATGAGACATTCTCATAGCTCTAACACCCTTCGACATTCTCATAGTGCTAGATACTATGAGAATGTTGAATAGTTGTGTGGACATGATGTTTAGGGCCTCCCTTGATGAGTCTAAGGACTCCCTGGAGTCACCCGTAATAATAATAATAATAATAAGTGATTCACGAGAATAAGATGATGTGGAAAGAATATTGTGAGAATAATGGGCCTGGCTCCCACTGAAGAGACCTCAATAAAGGTCGAAACTAGTCTGGGTAGTGGCCCTTCCCTTAATGCATAACATTATACATATCTGCAAGGAGATGTGTTTTGCATTATGGGAGATACTGAGATAGGAGTGATGTTAGCTTGCTCCACCTTTGCAACAAGTTTCCCGGTGTTGTACCACCTTACCCCAGTCCTGAAGATGCTTTCAGGCGCAAACTTTGTTTGCTCACACTTGGATAAAGGATTAAACTAAATTTATTATAGTCTAACCAAGTGAAAAATAAACTTTCAACATCCTCTCACTCTTATTTTCCCAATATTCTTTCCACATCATTTTCTTATTATGAATCTCTTGCTGATACATGCTCATAGCACATCCATTTCACTCCCAACCTATTTATTCTTTGAATACTTGGGATATATTCATATACTGCCTCACTTAAGCATCAGGGATGCTTAAATAAGGCAGTATATAATTTTTAAATTTCAAAGATTCCCATGCATTGCTGACATTTTTCCCATTCAGTATCTGATACCATTGGACCAAAGATAGTATTCCCCTAAGTTGATCATAATTTTCAATTTTGTAGTTCAGCATGTAACCTCTTCTAATGGGAACAAAGCACAACATGATTCCTGTCACCAACTGGTGGTAAAATAGTCATATTATTAACAGAGATCCCTTCTGATGCTATGAACAAATCCAACACTCTTTGACCTTGAGTTCCTTCTTTAACATGCTGCTTGAGAAAGTTGTCTTGTAACAATTCAATAAATTACTCTTTATTGTTATCATGAGATTTCTCTTCTACCCAATCAATGTTTGGGTAATTAAAATCACCAATAATGATCACTCGTTTAGTACCCATAAGGCCAAATTTTGATGCATTTCTTTCTCCCTTGCAATTGAGTCACCAGGTCTGTAGCAACACTCTGCCATATAATTCATTCTGTTAGCCTCCACTTCATACCAGATAGCCCCAAACTTACCAGCAATTTAAACAACAATGGTTCCAAAACTGACTTCTCGGCCATAACATTGATATACATGGGACATTGTTACTTTTGTTTTCTTGCATTTCTATGCCAACTGGACTTAAGTCATCTGATCATTAGTAGTACCCCCCTCCTCTCCTATATTTTCTGTCATTCCTAAAAATAGGATACCCACTACACTTGATCCCAGCCACCATATCTGATTCTGATATAGGTTTTGCCACATCATTTGAAATAAAGCAACGAACTCAACCCCTTTGTTTCTGATGCTCCTGGAATTCATGTACAGGCATAACAAATTATCCCCGGTCTATTCTTATAATTAGATATGCAATCTATTTCATATTTTATGAAAAATCTCATCCACATTAATCTAGTAATTACTCCTTACCAACTTATATATCTCGATTATGTCTCCTTCTATCCACTAGGCTCTGTAATTTGCATTCTCTCATATTCCACATTCCAGAGAACAGAAACCAACTTAATCATCTCTGAATCCTCTCCAACATCTCATTATCCTTTTGAAAACCTGGCGACCAAATCTGTGCACAGTAATCCATATGCAGCCTGATCAGAGTCTTGTACAATGAAATCAAAACGGTCTTACTTCTACACTGATGTGTAGAAATAAGACTATTCTCCCATCATTCCCATAATCTGCTGGGTTGTCCTCACAATTTTAGCAAAATTTCCACGAAATTTCAAGTCCCTATCCACCATCACCCCGAGATCTTTTATCACCTCAACCTCCTCTAAAATATTCCCACTAATCCTATACTCTGCATCCCAGCTTTGCTTCCCTTATTTTAACACCTTATGTTTTGCAGCATTAAACTAACATCCCCACACACTCATCCATTCAGACAGTCTATTTAGTTCCTCTTGCAAAGCTACAAACATCTGCTCTACTTCTCATAACTCTTCCAACTTTGCATCATCTGCAAGCAACTGTGTGTATATATATATATATATATATATATATATATATATCACCATTTAAGCCCTTTCCAATATCATTTACATGCAAATTAAACAACAATGGTTTCAAACTGACTTCTGGGTTATTATTATTATTATTATTCAGACCTCCATGGAGTCAAAAGACACATTGTGGGAGGTCCTTCCTAAGAACATAAAGTCTGCCAAGATTCATCAAGGGAAGGTCCCCCCCCCCTAAGAAACACAAAGTCTATCATACCACTCCTTAAACTCATTGACTGTTCTCACTCTCACCACTCCATCAGGCAATGCATTCCACTGTTCAACCACCCTCCACGCAAAGAAACCACTCCTCACCCTCTTGCTCACAGTTTCCTTTCGTAACTTCCAGGGATGGCCTCTTGTCATCACTCCTTCCTGCTGTTCAATCTTAAGCGAAAGAACTCCCCAATGTCAACCCTCTAACCACCTCTCAACAGTTTAAAAGTCTCAATCACATCACCTCTCCTTCTTCTATCCACCAAACTCTGCAGTCCACATTCTCTCAGCCGATCCTCATAACTGACATTGTATTGAAACCATCTTTGTACTCTTTCCACAGTTAATTTATCCCCTTCAAATTCTGGGGACCAAATCTGAGAACAATAGTCCAAGTGTGGTCTGATCAGAGACTTATACAATGGAATGATAACCCTCTTATCCTTGCAGGTCAGTGTCCTTCTCATAATTGCAGCAATCCTCTATGTTACCTTCACCATCTTTGCAATATGTCCCCTAAATTTCAGGTTTCTATCAATCATCAACCCTAGATCTCTTGTCTCCCCTACTTCCTCCAGTATAACTCCTTCCATAGAGTATGCAGTGTCCCATTGATGTTTCCCCAAACCTCAAGACCTTACATTTTGCTGCATTAAACTGAACACCCCATTCATTTGCCCATCTATCTATCTAGCTTATTCAAATCCTCTTGCAGGGCTACCACATCTGCACTATTACTAATAATCCTTCCCAGCTTCGCATCATCCGCAAACAACTGAATATCCCCTTGCAATCCACTGGCAATGTCATTGATATAAAGGTTAAACAATATAGGTCCTAGTACTGAGCCCTGTGGGACCCCACTTATAACCCTCTGCTTCCTTGAAACTGCTCCACCATACACAACTCTCTGATACCTATCAGACAGCCAATCCTGAATCCAGTTGACCAATCTGACATCCAGATCCATGTGCTGCAATTTAAATATCAGCTTATCATGTGGCACCCTGTCAAATGCCTTCGCTAAGTCTAAGAAAATTGCAGTATATGCCTTTCCCTCATCTAATGTTCTTGTAACTTTATTATAAAAGGCTAGCATATTGCTAAAACAAGAACGCCCTTTCACAAATCCATGTTGACTCCTACAGATAACATTACCCTCATCTGCCCAATGCTGTATACGGTCCCTTACTACTTTCTCCAAGATCTTAACAACTACTGATGACACACAGACTGGCCTATAATTAGACACTTCCAGTCTGTTACCACCCTTATGCAATGGCACTATCTTACCTTCCTTCCATTCCCTGGGCACCTTTCCTGCAGCCAGACTTTCATTGAAAAGCCAGGTTAAAGGCACTGTCAGTTCCCTAGCACATTCTCTCAAAACTCGTGAAATACCATCCAGTCCCAAAGCTTTACTGACATCTAAAGTACTCAGTGTCTGAAACATACTCTCCTCCTGTACCTCTAAACCTCGAGCCAGCCCTATCCCTTTAGCATTAAAACTAACTCCTCTAGGATGAAATACTCCAATAAAGTGTTCATTGAACAATTCCGCTATGTCCTCTGCATCAGTCACTCTATTCCCATTTTTATCTCACAATATCATTCTTCCACAGTCATTTCTCCTCCTACTGGACACATAGCTAAAAAATTCCCTAGGATTTTCTTTGGATCTTAGGGCCAATCTCTTCTCATATTCCAGTTTTGCTTTCCTTACCACACTAGTCACTCTTCTGGCCTGTGTCTTATATTCTTCATGCATCTTCTCTTCACCTTTCTCCTTATATCTCTTCCATAGCCTCTTTTTCGCATGCAATTCCTGTTTAATATTGTTTGTCATCCGCTTTACTCCAAATTGGGTCCTCTTCTTCACTCGTGGTATACAACTTACCATTGCTGCTAACAAATATTCTTTCACACACACACACTAATGATATCCCGGCCTTCCAATTCCTCCCTCCATGAAACTTTCCAAAGTTGACGTCTAATACTATTATAATCACCTGCTTTATAATTCCACATAAGTTCCCGTCTCTTTGATACTCCTGCATGTCTATTCATTTTCCAAGTCAAAACCATATGGTCAATCTCTCCGATTGGTGGGAGAGATGTCATCTCAGTCATTATCAACTCTTGTGATGCTATAACCAAATCCAAAACTCTTGAACCTCTTGTTCCCTCTGTTACATGTTGCCTAAGACATTTGTCCCTGAAGAATTCTAGAAATTCCATTCCCCTATTGCTACATGCATCTTCCTCTGTCCAATTTATGCTACTACTGATTTATGCCACTACTGACTTTCCTCTTCTGGGATATCACTCTTCCCATTAGGAAGGAATTGACCAGACGTAAAGAAGATTGTTCTGAAGTGACCAATCTATCGAATCCATTCATCAAAGAATTTCTTGCTGCACTCCAGGGAGTGAAAACTGGTAAAGTTCCTGGATTTCATAATATTCACCCTGAATTTTTAAAAAACTCTGGACCAAATGCAATGATATAGTGATAAAATTCTTCTCTAATATCGTACAGAGTGGTAGATTACCAGCAGAAGATAACAGCCATCCTGAAACCTCGAAAGCCTGCTGATAACCTGAAAACTATAGACCTATAGCGCACTGCTCGGTGTCTGTGTTCCATCCAGCTTAAGCTATTAGCAAAACTTACAATAGAATTAATACTATTATTATTATCGACAAGCCCCCCCATGAACAGCTCATATAGAATCTATAAAGACTTGAAAGCTGTATGACAACATATGGAGGAACAGCATGATCTATAAGCTCCTTAAAATACTGAAATGTAAAAAAAAAAAAAAATGACCGATTTGATCAACGCTATTCTAATATAACAATACATGTAATATTGTATTCGTTTTGTCTAAAACATTTCAAGAAACACATTCTATGTAGAATATCGCATTCTTCATGGAAGGTTTGTATGGTGGTAACACTGATTGTTACAGGTCACATTCTGCAATAAAAATCTGAAGTCCATAAACCAACTGCTTGATATTTGGACTACAAATCATATACATGTAGTTAGAGATGATGATATGAGTAAGCCAAGAACAATTGACTCCCACAAGGATAAGTTCTGGCCTCTCTATTCAGTATATTTCTGACCTTCCAATTTTCCAACATCTAGAAAATTTGCTTATGCTGATGACCTATGCATCACATCCCAACACCAGAACTCCTGCACTATAGAACACAAACTAACTACTGACCTAGAGGAGCTAAACCACTTCTTTGAGAAGTGGCATCTTATTCCAAGCATTACCAAGACTAAAACATGCTATACTCTGCATAAAAACAGAACTAAGAGTGCCCCTACATGGGAACACACTACCACACAATTTTAATCCAAAGTATCTGGACATAACCCTAGACAGAACCCTCTCTTTTACTGGACACCTCTCCAATGTTGCTGCCAAACTCAGGACTGCATAAACTTGCTGGAACAACCTGGGGGTGGGGCTTGTGCTCCCACATTAAGGATATCTGCTATGGGCCTCATTTACTCAACTGCTGATTACTGCTCAGCTGTTTGACTGAACAGTGCACGTGTTAAATTAACTGATACCATCCTAAATCAGACAATGCATATCATTTCTGGAACAATAAGGACTACTCCATATTGGTTACCACTGCTTCCTATACACTCTGATATTGACAGCTGTACATCTCAAGACACCTGCCTATTATAATGGCACAACAACTTGTCACTAAGGGTTATGATGCAACAACAGCATGGCACACAGAATGCTGCCCAAGCCCTGGTAATCTGGCAGACTGTCTTTAACCCAAACAGCCCTCCATCAGAGTTCGACTTATCTCGCAAAATATGGACCTCCCTAAATAGGGTCACATCAAGCATGGTAGATGCAGGGCTTCCTTGTTTACTTGGGGGATAAGACTAAACTCATCTTGTGACTGTGATGAGGATAACCAAACTATACAACATATCACATTTGACTGTCCTCACAGAGCCTATATGGAACCTGTAACTGACTTTATAACAGTTTCTACAGATGCTGTTAATTGGCTGTCGAACTTAGACATTCAATTTTAATTTTATGCTTTCTTGTATATTTTTATATGACTATAGTGTCACTTCACACTACTGTATTTTTTTATACATCTCTTACATATTTTATTGTCTTGTACGTCCTTCTTTTATGTGTGTGTGTGTGTGGTAGTGGTGGCATATGCATGTATTCCTCTTAGCCAAATGCTAAATAAATAAATAAATAAACTCCCCCATAACAGCCTGTTCATACCTATCAAACAGCCAATCTCCAATCCAATGCACTCCAACCCCATCTGTTCTAATTTAACTACTAGTTTGTCATGTGGCAATCTATCAAAAGCTTTTGCAAAAGCTAAATATATTACTGCATATGCATTCTCCTTGTCTAATGTATTTGTCACCTCATTATAATAAGTAAGCAGAATGCTAAAACACAATCTTCCTTTAGCAAACCCATGCTGTCCATTAAACAGAATTTTACTGCCATCCACCCAGTTCTGAATCCTTGTCATCACTAGCTTTTCCAGCACCTTGACCATAACTCCAGACAAGCAGATTGGCCTATAATTCTAAGTCTGATATAATTCAAAGCCTGTAATTCTATAATATAGAATTACAGACTGTGGGATCAGACCTATAATTCTAAGTCTGATCCCACAGTGCTCAGTACCAATTCTGGTACTGAGCACTGTGGGATCCCACCTATAACCTTCTGCTTCCTTCATACACAACTCTCTGATATCTATCAGATAGCCAATCCCAAATCCAGTTCACTAACCTGATATCTAAACCCATGTGATGTAACTTATATATCAATTCATCATGTGGCACCCTGTCAAATGCTTTTCTAAACTCCGAAAAAAAAAAAAAAAAAAATGCAGCATATGTCTTTTCCTCATCAACTGTTCTTATCACTTTATTATAAAAAGCAATCAATTACTAAAGCATTATCTCTTAACAAATCTATGTGCTGACTCTCAACGATAACATTACCCTCATCTGCCCAATACTCTAATGATCTCTCATTAATTTCTCCAAAATCTTAACAACTGATGGAATACAAACTGGTCTACAGTCTGATATGTCCCTTCTACTACCACCTACCTTAAAACAATGGCACTGTCTTACCCTCGTTCCTCCTTGGGCACCTTTCACATAGCCAGACTCACCAAAAAGTCAAGTCAACAGAGTTATCAGCTCTTTAGCACATTCCTTCAAAATCCATGGTGAAATTACTTTACTACATTAAAATCTCCTTTTCTAGGAGGAAATACCCCAATAGTGTTCAATAATCAACTCCACTATGTCCTCTGCATCAGTCAATACTCTCATCTTTGTCTAACAATGTCATTACTCCACAATCATTCCCCCTCCTGGCCACAACGACAGAATTCCTTTGGATTTTTTCCTTTCTGGATTCTAAGGCCAATTAATCTTTTCTCATATTCCAGTTCTGTCTTCCTCACAATACTAGTCACTCTCCTTGCCTGAGGTTATATTCTTCATCCTTCTATTCTCCTTCTCTCCACTTATATCTCTTCTATAACCTCTTTTACCTCTGCAGTTCCCATTTCATATTGTTTGTCATCCATTTTACACCGAACTACGTACAACTTGCCATTGCTGCTAATAAATATTTCTTCACTAGTTCCCATGCACTGATGATATCTTGCCCTTCCAATTCCTCCATCCATGGATCTGTTTCAAGCTGATTTCTAAGACCTGTGTAGCTCAGTGAAAGTGTTGTTTGCATCCACAGCACTACTTTTCCCCCCAAAAAGACCTAAGTTCAGTTCTAGTCACCGACTAGAGGAAATTTTTATAGGCATTTCTGTGATCAGTTCTTGAGTTATTCTATATCTGGCATGGAAAAACAAGTTTTTCATCCCGTAAACTCAGAAAATTGACCAAAGAACCCACACTATTTCAAACAATATCATATTGTATTAAGACTAGGAAACACAAGACAGCAACACTTCACTGCCATCTCTTAACTGGATGCCACTTAAAATTGGTGATAGCCTTGCACCAGATATCTCAGATTGGCTGCTGGTGGAGACTGAACTGCCTGCTCAATCTCCAAAAGCAAGATGAGGTGAAATGGCCTTACCTACTCTACTATAAGTGGAATAAAAGGCATTAGTGGATTTTATAATCACCCGCCTTATGATTTTGAATAAATTCCTTTCCACAGCCAATTTCAGACGCCATCTCAGTTACAATCAGTTCCTCTGATGATGTGACCAAATCCAAAACTCTTGAACATTGTGTTCCTTCTGTTACATGTTGCCTAAGACAGGGGTTGGCAACTGGCAGCCCACATGAGGCCCAAACATGCATTTTGGGCAGCCCATACTTACATGGCATGTGGTCCGTATGTTGAATTATTTAAATAATACATTTTATGATATTAATAATAATTTTATACCTATACTTCGTGATATCGCCTGTGCAACAAATCTTGTTGATTTTCATAGAAATAAGCATCGAAATGTGATTATGTTTGAACTCTTTTAATGTTGACATTGATGATGTACCAAACCAAATACAGATGGAAGTTTTGGAATTACAACACAATGAAACATTAAAAAATGCATTTTCATTAGAAAGTGCTTAAAGGTCAAAATTATATGTAAGAATATACATTTCTTGCAAATGTAAGAAAGCTAAACAGTGTTTAAAACTAGCTAAACAAAAGTCATGGGAGGACTTTGGTAAGAACATAAAAAATAAATATCAAGAAGTGGCAAGATATTCTGGAGATTGTTGAAGAAGCTCAGAAATGGAGGAAAGAGTGCTGTGAAAGGAATTAGATATGATAAAGTTGACATGAAAACATGAGAAAAAGATATCCTTGAAGTATGGAGTAATTACCTCGAAAAATTGTTAAATGAAACAAGCAGTGATGACAGCACAGTGGTTTTACCACTGTGCTGTCTGTAAGTGTTTTTTAAACACTGACCAGGCATGCAGTCAGGAATACATATCCATACCTTTTTTTTTTTTTCACATAAGACATTTAACAATATAATATTCAGCAAATTTCAAATCAAGGATGTTATTATCATTTCATTTACATTCAATTTCTTTTTATTAATATACAAGTATTACATCGAGAATTTAGATACTTGTTAAATCTGAATGAAAGGTACTACATTATATATTCTCTTTCATTCAAGATTTATCAACAGTGCTATTTAATCAAAGACTAGTGGCCACAAATATATGAGTTCTAAGAAAAATCAAGGAGTTTATAGATGACATCAATGACAGAATCACATCAAAAAATGAGATATTAGAAAGGAGCTGGACATTGTATTCTGAATATCTGAATAGAGTTTATATTAGGTATGGTCACCTGAAAAGAATGGGAAAGGAAACATTATCATAGCAAATGTTTGATGCCCATATGGTAGGAAAAAGTTAAGAGAAGAAGACCAAGATCTAAGTGGATGGATGTAATCAGAAATGACCTAGAAGAGAGAAATATAAGATATGACAATATTGGAGTGCTGAAAAGTGATAGACTGATTTGTAAGAAAGCTGTTGATAGGAGATTAGTAATAATGTAAACTCAATCATATAATATTATCATAGTATTCTGTATACTTATCAAGAGTACATATTAGGAAATTGATGATGATTGTCATGTAGCAATCTATCAAAGGCAGTTGCCAAATCTACGTATACCACTGTGCATGCTTCTCCCTTGTACAATGCCTCATAATCCTTGTGATAAAAATCAAGATTATTGCTATAAGAGTCCTTATAGCAAACCTTCTTATAGCAACCCAGTTCTGAATCTAGTCCTCTCCAATCCATAATGCCAGAGAGACAGATTGAATTATAATTTAAAGTATAAATTAAAGATGCCAAGAAATTATATTCTTGGTTTCATTCTTTATCCAAGTGTAAGCAAACAAAGTTGCATGTGAAGTCACTTCACAATGGGCTACTTGCATATAGAAGCCAATGACTTCACATCAATTGCCTTAGTATCCCATAATGCAATGCATATAATCCTTATGAACATGTATAATGCTATGCATTATGGGAAAGGCTATAATGTTGATTTCGATCTTTATTGAGTTCTCATCAGTGGAAGCCTTTAAGAAAGGTAATAGAGATGACCCTAAAAACTATAGAGGTATCAGTATACTAAATTCCTGTTACAAAATATATAGCAGAATCTTAAATAACAAACTAATGAAATATTCCAAAAACTTTATTCTAGAAGTACAGAATGGATTTAGAAATGTATAGAAATTTATAGAAATGTATAAAAATTTAGATCATGTATAGATAGACCCGGCCTTTTGCCTAAAATTAATAATAGAGAAAAGAAGAGAATATAATTTAGAAATACATATTGCATTTATTGACTTTGAAAAAGCATTTGACAAAGTTAAAAGAAACATATAATAGATTTAGTTTAATCCTTTATCCCAGTGAGAGCAAACAAAGTTTGCGCCTGAAAATATCTTCAGGACTAAATATAGTGTTGTACTATCTTATCCAGTAAGTAGTGCAACACCAAGGCAACTCGTGGCAAAGGTGGAGCAAGCTACCAGCCACTTCTAACCCAGTATCTCCCATAATGCAAAACACATTTCCTATGTGGATATGTATACTGTTATGCATTAAAGGGATTGGCCATCTACCCAGACTAGTTTCGACCTTTATTGAGGTCTCTTCAGTGGGAGCCAGGCCCAGAGGTGGAGATACCAGGCAGAAGCAGTAGCAAGTCATCTGTGCCTATGGGAGTTGCCAAAAGGTTTATCACCTTTTTTAAAAATTACTCTGGATTTAGAGAAAGATGTTGAAAATTTATTTATCACTAGGTTAGACTATAATAGATTTAGTTTAATCCTTTATCCCAGTGAGAGCAAACAAAGTTTGCGCCTGAAAATATCTTCAGGACTAAATATAGTGTTGTACTATCTTATCCAGTAAGTAGTGCAACACCAAGGCAACTCGTGGCAAAGGTGGAGCAAGATACCAGGCACTTCTAACCCAGTATCTCCCATAATGCAAAACACATTTCCTATGTGGATATGTATACTGTTATGCATTAAAGGGATTGGCCATCTACCCAGACTAGTTTCAACCTTTATTGAGGTCTCTTCAGTGGGAGCCAGGCCCAGAGGTGGAGATACCAGGCAGAAGCAGTAGCAAGTCATCTGTGCCTATGGGAGTTGCCAAAAGGTTTATCACCTTTTTTAAAAATTACTCTGGATTTAGAGAAAGATGTTGAAAATTTATTTATCACTAGGTTAGACTATAATAGATTTAGTTTAATCCTTTATCCCAGTGAGAGCAAACAAAGTTTGCGCCTGAAAATATCTTCAGGACTAAATATAGTGTTGTACTATCTTATCCAGTAAGTAGTGCAACACCAAGGCAACTCCTGGCAAAGGTGGAGCAAGCTACCAGGCACTTCTAACCCAGTATCTCCCATAATGCAAAACACATTTCCTATGTGGATTGCTTGCTCCACCTTTGCCACGAGTTGCCTTGGTGTTGCACTACTTACTGGATAAGATAGTACAACACTATATTTAGTCCTGAAGATATTTTCAGGCGCAAACTTTGTTTGCTCTCACTGGGATAAAGGATTAAACTAAATCTATTATAGTCTAACCTAGTGATAAATAAATTTTCAACATCTTTCTCTAAATCCAGAGTAATTTTTAAAAAAGGTGATAAACCTTTTGGCAACTCCCATAGGCACAGATGACTTGCTACTGCTTCTGCCTGGTATCTCCACCTCTGGGCCTGGCTCCCACTGAAGAGACCTCAATAAAGGTCGAAACTAGTCTGGGTAGATGGCCAATCCCTTTAATGCATAACAGTATATATACATATCCACATAGGAAATGTGTTTTGCATTATGGGAGATACTGGGTTAGAAGTGCCTGGTAGCTTGCTCCACCTTTGCCACGAGTTGCCTTGGTGTTGCACTACTTACTGGATAAGATAGTACAACACTATATTTAGTCCTGAAGATATTTTCAGGCGCAAACTTTGTTTGCTCTCACTGGGATAAAGGATTAAACTAAATCTATTATAGTCTAACCTAGTGATAAATAAAAAAAAAAAAAAAAAAAAATAAAAATTTAAAAGAAACATATTATTTAACATATTAAAAGAAAGAAAAATACCAAATAATATCCTAAAAGCTATCACAAGTATATATGAAAATAATCAAATACAAATAAGATTAAATCACGAGCTATCATATACGAGAGAGATAAACCAAGGAGTCCGACAGGGATGTCCCCTCTCAGCAACTCTTTTTAATATCTACTTAAATGAAATAATAATAAAATGGAATAAAAATTTACATCAAGGAATTAAACTTTCTCCTACAGTTAACTTAAACACTCTCCTCTTTACTGACGACCAAATAATAATTACAAATTCTGAAGATAACTTACAGAAAGCTATTTTAGATCTAAATGAGATATCCAAAAATTATGGTATGATAATATCAACAGAAAAATCAAAAACTATGGCCTTTAAAGGACAAGATCCAGCAAGAACTAAAATAGTAATAGATAACAAGATCTTAGAACAGGTGAATTCATTTAACTACCTAGGATGTATGATCACTTATGAAAATGAAAAAGATATAAACATAAAAATTGCAAAATATTTAAAAATAACAGGTGTAATTAACTGTATATTTAAACCAAACCTAATTCAAAAACAAACCAGACTAAAAGTATACAATACATTAGCCCTACCAGTCTTAATGTATGGAAGCAAAATCTGGATAATAAAACAAAAAGACAAACAAAGATTAACAACAGCAGAAATGAAGTTTATGAGAAAAACTGCAAAGTATACCCTATTTGATCACAAAAGAAATTATGAAAGAATTAAACCAAGAACCAGTAATAGAAAAAATTAAAAAATATAAACATAAATGGATGGAACACATTCAAAGAATGAAAACAGAAAGATTACCAAAACAAGCCTTAAAGTACAAACCGTTAGGGAAAAGAAAACCAGGACGTCCTCTTAAACAATTCAACGATGACTTCTAAGGCCAGAACAGGCCATGCTAGGCCTAAATCCTTGATACACATGATGATGATCAGTGGAAGCCAGAAGTGATACACAGAAGTGATACGAAGATTGAAGCAATTCAGTTTAAAGTACTATGGCACTTGATGTGAAGTCATTAGCCTCTATATACAAGTAGTCCAGTTGTGAAATGACTTCACATGCAATTTTGTTTTCTTACACTTGGACAAAGGATGAAACTAAGAATATAATTCGTTTGCATCTGTAATTTATAGTAGAACTAAGTGAAAAAACTTTCAACATCTATCTCTAATCCAGATTATTTTAGTAATAAGGTGTGACACCTTTACTTGTATATGCTATTATGACTTCTGCATTACTTAAACTTTGGTATCACTTCTGGGTCTGGCACCCACTGATACAGTTTTCTGTTGTTGTGGGAAGTTTGCTGAAGTGGTCTTGTGGCCGCTTCGGTGGATGCTTTCCCTCGGCGGCTCTGCTTGATGGTGGGATGAGCCTGTCATTGTACAGAGCCACTGAGGGTTCTTCTCCGTGACAGGATGGGCCTGTCACCAAGTGGACCCACTGCTGAGTTAATGATTCTTTGGATCGCTCGTTGTTGGGCAAACTGAGGGATTGCTCAAGTTTTTGGAGGCCCCCCCCTTCACCTTTACAAAGGTCAAAACTGGTTCTGGGTAGTGGCCCATAATGCATAGCATTGTACATGTCCATAAAGATATATGGTTGCATTATGGGATACTAAGGTAATTGATGTATGAAGTCATTAGCCTCTATATACAAGTAGTCCAGTAGTGCAAACTTTGTTCACTTACACTTATAAAGGATGAAACCAAGAATATAATTTCTTGGCATCCTTAATTTATAATATAAGTAAGTGAAAAAACTTTCAACATATAGTCCTGTGATCTCCTTTTGAAGTGGGGCAGTTTTGTCTTCTTTCCACTCCTTTGGAACTTGGCCGGGTGTCAGATGCATGTTAAAAAGGTACCTTAAAGGCTTTTGTTAACTCCCTTAAATGTTTTCTCAAAACACCTCAGTGATATACCATCAACTCTATAACCTTATTAATATCAAGTTTACTTAGTACCCCATATAATTCTTGCTTGCTTACCATCAGTCCTTCTGTCACCCTTCCTGCTATACTCAAGTTCTTCATGATGTCACATTCACTAGGATGAAATATCTTTATGCTATTTCCTCCACAGGTGTTAAGTATTCTATCATTTTCATCACCCCATAACATCCTTTCATAATCATTCTCTCATTAACCATGTATCAAAGAAAAACTCTCTGTTGTTTTTTTTTTGTTTTTTTTTGTCGCATTAGTTAACTGCTGCACTTTTGCTACCCTATTAAACAAGTCATCTTCCTCATCTGATCTTTGTACTCCTCATACAGTGATTATTATCATTCACCTTGTTCTGCCCCCACATATTGCCTTCTTCTCCCATACTGCATGCCTGACCTCTTCATCAATTTTAGTGAATGAGTTTATTGAACATCAATAATAATGAATGGACATTGTGTAAATAATGATATTATGGATCACCTGCAATGAGTCTTCAGACTCATGAATAATAATAATTTTTGTGAGAAGTTTATAATGCATGGAGGGGGGGGGAACATTTACATATTTTGTATATGAGCTTTTTAAAGGCGATGTTAATTTTTTTTTAATTAGCCACAACAGACTATGAGATGAACCTGATATTTCAGATATACTGTATTACTATTTAAATATCCTATGCTATAATAAAATAACGATATTAAAATGAAGAATTATTATAAATTAAAAACAAATCCTTTAATGGTTTTTTATTTCTTAAAGGATTAACCCTAACCTAACTTATTTTGTAAAATAACAGGTGCCAGTATGCATCCACTGCTAGCAGGAAAAGTTGAAAATTAAAATGATTCTCCATCTGTATGTTATGCATCACTGTTAATAAAGGCACCAGTATGCTGTAACTGTTGGGTACCACCTGAAAAAAAAAAAAAAAACTAATTTTTGGAAATCCCTGCCTTTATCCATCACTGAAATCTGAATCCATGGATTTTGATGACTGGAGGCATCAGAGTGAGCGTATGACCGTAAATTATCTTCATCCTAAATTCTACCACTCATATTGTTCTCTGAAATATAAACATTTTAAGCAACTCACTGTTGATAAAACAACAGGATGTTATGTCCTTCAAAGCAGTAAAAGACCTGAGTCTGATTCTTGTCATAATAAGAAGAATCTTTATACGGGATTTTTAAATTGAAGCCAAATTAGCTGATTTCATAAAGGCAGCAAGCATTTCCCCACCCCCGTGAATTAGGTTTTTCATTCTGCATGCAAGCAGATCAGAGAATACATTCAGTTAACAGACAATAATACCTTTAGCAGACAGTAGATGTCATAGCAGCTGTAGTGCCCTCTCATGATTACTCCTTGAATGTGTCAAGTAATAATAATAAAAATTTCCTCTGATTGCAATTATTATTATTATATCCCACCTCCAGGGAATCCAAAGACTCATCAAGGGAGGGCATCGACTCTACAACTCCTCGTCTCACTACTCCACCAACACCATCTACCACCAACTTCCACCACTAGTGCTTTTACAGACAATCACAAACATCCATGCCCACGGCGGGATTTGAACCCACAGCCTTTTGGCTGGAGAGCGGATATGCTAATCATTCAGTTGGCCGAGTGGTTAGCATATTCTTTGTGTGGAAACTGTCAGATTTCTCAAACAACGTAAAAATAAATAAAAATAAAATATACTACATTTTAACTTGGTCAAAAATGGTTGTATGATGCAATCAATTTATGTCTATGGAGAAAGAAATTCCTAGCAAATTGCACGCCCCCAATAGAGGAGCAGAAAGCAATTATCGTTATTATTGTTTATTTGAGTAAAACTCTCGCATGTACATGATATTTCATCTACTTATTTCAACATCATATAGCATTAAAGACACTTGCACCTTCCATTTTATTATTAACATACATGACACCTCAAAAGAGTCAAAGGACTCATCAAGAGAGGGCACTCTACTCCACAACTCACCATCTCCACCATTTAAATCACCCCACACAGAACCGTTTTTGCCATAATTATCTACACACATCCACCACTAGTATTTCTATCAGTAAATTGCTTGTATTATTAGCAGGTTTTTTCTCCCAGAAACTCGGGTTCTTCATCCCACATATAGACAAATTGGACTTCAGAACACAAGCAATTTACAAGCAGAAATACTAGTGGTGATGGGCAGTAGATGGCGTTGGTGGATTAAATGGTGGAGACAGAGAGTTGTAGAGTAGGTGCCCTCCCTGGTTGAGTCTTTGGACTTTCTGAAGGTATCATGTAATAATAATAATTATTATTATTAATATTATACTGTATCTCCATGGATTACGGAAACTCATTGTGGGAGACCCAAACTAGCAAACTACACACAAAACATCATACTTCTTCGTAAACTCATTTACTGTCAAGGAACATGGAACTAATTTTGTCAATTCATTCCAGTCATACACCACTCTCCATGCAAAAGTCCGCACACACCTATTAACCATACTCTTTCAGAACTTCCATGGATTGTCCCTAGTTCTTTGACTATTTGTCATAAATTTTCTTTGCATCAATTTTATAAATCCACTTTAATTTCTTAAAAGTTTCTGCCATGTCCCCTCTTTTATGCCAATTAACTAAACTTTGTAGTTCACAAACATTCAACCTATCCTCATAGGAGAATTCTACAGATCTGTCCCAAGATCAGTCATTCTTCTCTGTACCTTCTCTACCACCTCCTGAAACCCAAGTGATCGTATCTATCATGACAGTAGTCAAGATAGATGAACAAAATCATAGCCTTATAAAGAGGGATAGAACTTACCTATCTTTACTTGTTAGTGTTTTTTCAACATTCAAGGAATCTTTTGAGCCATTTTACCAACCTTTGCAATGTGCCCTCTGAATTTTAACTCTCTCTCTATCTGAAAATGACATAATTATCCCCAAGTCCCTAGCCTTATCACTCCTTTTTGTAACCTTTTCAACCCGAAGTGCATAACTTTACAATTTGCAACATTCAATTGACAATCATTGTCCTTTTGATTTAAATAAATGTTCATTTATTTAAATCATCCTCCAGGATATCTACATCACCTTTATCAACCATTGCTCTCTCTCCAGGTTTGCATCATCAGAAACAACTGAATATGCCCTCTTAAATCTTTCACTATATCATTGATATACAAATTAAATAATACAGTAGTAGACCCTAATACAGAACTCTGAGGTAAGGTACTCCATCAGTCATCCTAATTCTCCTAGATTCCACTCCACTATATACTACTCTCTCTCTCTGGTGTCTGTCTGTCAGCCACCTGCCGTATCCATGCTACTAGATTCATAACCATTACCATTTTCTCCAACTTTTGTAATAGTTTTCTATGTGGTATTCTGTCAAATGCCTTTGGAAAGTCCAGCAATATCATGGTGTAGCCATTTCCCTTCTCCAATTCTGCTGTCACTTTATTATAAAATGTGAATAAACTACTAAGACAGGATCTACCCTTTACAAAGCCACGCTGTCCACTATAGATAATCACATCCCTATCCATCCACTGTTAGATTTTACCTTTCACCAACTTTTCCAATACTTCAACAACCATTCTTGATATATTAATTTGTGTGTAGTTTGCTACCTCTGTCTTGAAGCCACCTTTATCCAATGATAAAGTTAAGATAGAATAACTATCTTATTCTCTTTCCACACCTTTGCAACCTTGCTGGAGCTGAGATTTAGATTGAATATCATCATCACAGGCAATGCCAATACTAGTGCACATTCACGTACACTAGTATTGGCATTGCCAATACTAGTGTACGTACTACACTTGCTGACATACCATCCAGTCCAACTGCCAGGGGCGCGCCAATAGTGTCTGGCCTGTGTGCAAAACTTTAGTTGGTGCCCCTATACCCCTCCCCGGAATAAAAAATCACTTTATAAAAACGTATCTGTGAGTTAAAATGAAATACGAAATAAGTTTGTTGAACAAAAAGCAGAAATTACAACGAAAAAATGTATCAAAAACAATAAACACACAAGAAGGGTACAAAAACAACAAAAATAATTTGAAAAAAAAAATTAAGTAAATAAATAAGAAGATAAATAAATAATAGTAACTTACAAGTACATAAAATAGTAACATATTAAACATTTTTGGGTAAAGAAATGGTTAAATAAATATTTAAACAGAAAGAAAAATCACTTAGTGAATTGAAGTTTTCCAGTTTTCATTAATGAAAATTCTCGAATAATCATGTATATCAAGTTGATTCAAAATATCTGACTCTACTGATATAATGGCAAGATTTGAAAGTCTGTCTTGTACCATTGTGGAGCGCATGTATTTTTTTTTTAATAATTTTAAGTTTAGAAAAGAACCGTTCCGCAAATGCTACAGATACCGGTAATGACAAAAGAATCCGAAGAGGAATTGTAAAGGTTGGATAAACTGTGATTAAGTCATTTGAATAAATATACTGAATTATCTGATATATATAATAATAATAATAATAATAATAATAATAATAATAATAATAATAATATATCGTTTTTAAAATTAGAAATAAATGGTTGACAGCGCAAAATTTCTTCGCATAAATTGTCTGTGTCAATGTTTGAATGATTCTCATGTGTTAATTTTTGTCGTAACTTTTTACAACAAGATAATAAATATTCTTTATTTCGTGAAGTACTTAACAAATACAAAAACTGAAATGAATTCATATTTTCATTTTCATGTTCGTAATCAAATTGTGTTATCTTTTTACGTCACCTTGTGGTCTACTACTACAAAATAAAATTCTGCGTCAAATTTTGCCGCAATTAATTTTAGCCTTCTACAATTTCTTTGAAAGTTTCATCAGACCTATAATAATTTAAAAATTGATTTAAATCATTCAATGCATCTAAACTAAGTTGGAGATTCGTAGATGAAGACTGCAATATTTTGCTGACAAAATTCATTTTATTTAAAATATCATACCAAATCTTTGGCGCTTGTGTGCATCGCACACATTGCACATATGACCGGCGCGCCCCTGCCAACTGCTGTATTCACATTGATACTTTTCAATATGCTGAATATCTCCTGTTCATCTACCACAATTTTGACATGCATATCTGTCACATCAGCAACTAAAAAATCACCACCTGGATGATACACCTTTGCAAAATGTTCACTCAGCAACTCAACTATTTCTTCTGCTTCTGTCATCTTCCTACCATGAACAATTGTTCTTGGTAGGAAGAAGAAGAATTACCTACCATAGTAATTTTCCCTCTTACCTGTACATAACTACAAAACTCATTCAATCCACATGAAATGTGAAGACTTTATATGAATAAGATAACCGAAAATGGGTTTTATTGGTCAGAATTCGATACAACTATTAACCAAGTAGTTTCACCACGATAAGTGGTGGCTTCTTCTGGATTTGATGAAGATACAAATATCAACTTAAAACAAACGAACTTAGATTATGATTCAATACATAACTGAAAAAAAAAAAAATACCGACATAGGAACTCTTACACAATAAACCATTACCCCAGTTAACGTGGCGAAACTAGTCGGTTACTAGTTCTATCAAATTCTGACCAATAAAACCCAATTTCAGTTACCTTATTCAAGTATTTGGTGCCCGAAAATAACATACTAAAGAATTTATATCTGTAGAGGTCCGGTGTAATGTAATGGTTGAGACAGTTCTAGGTGTCCTCCCGCGATGAGTCTTCGGACTCCTTGGAGGTGTCAGGAATAATAATAATAATAATATTCATCCACTTAGTTCCCACTTGGGTTATTCTCTGACCATGTGTATGCAGCCTGATATTGCTTCTCTCAAACAATCTCTGACTACTTCCATGCATGGCTGAAATTCTTTCTTTATAGCTTCTCAAGTCTGCTCCAAGATGACTCCTAAGTCTATCATAATTATTATTATTATTATTATTATTATTATTATTATTATTATTATTATTATTATTATTATTGTTCCGGGAAACTCCAAGGAGTCGACAGACTCATCGAGGGAGGCCCTAACATCATGTCAAGAACAACTATTCAACATTCACACAGTATCCATCATACCCTGCCTTGAACTCATTCACGGTCGTAGCACCCACAACAGACTCTGGAAGCTTATTCCACTTATTTACCACTCTCCAAGTAAAGAACCTAGCTCTAACACCCTTGTCAACCACGCTCTTGCCCAGCTTCCATGCATGGCCCCTAGTCCTCCCACCACCAGTCATATTTTCAAAAATATCTTCTGGATCAATCCTATAAAAACCCTTCAGTAATTTGAATGTCTCAATCATATCACCCCTCCTTCGCGTATCGTCCAATTTCTGCAACCCACAAATCTTCAACCTATTCTCATAAGGTTCATTCCACAGACCTGCTATCATCTTGGTCACTCGTCTCTGGACCCTCTCCACTTCCTCCCCATCACGAAGAAACCCTGGTGCCCATAGCTGGGCACAGAAGTCCAGATGGGGTCTTATCAAGGCTCGATACAGAGGAACAACAACTTGTTCGTCTCTGCATGTTAAAGTATTTTTCAGAAGCCAAGTGATTTGGTGAGCTGTTTTAGTTACTTTTGCAACGTGCCCCCTAAACTTCAACTCCCTATCCACCAACACTCCCAAATCCCTGGCCTCATCAATCTCCTTGAGTATGGTTCCACCAATGCGATATACTGCTGCTATTCTTTTCACCCCAAAGTGCATAACCTTACACTTTGCCACATTAAATTGACATCCATTTTTCCTAGCCCAGTCCTCCAAACTATCCAAATCATCCTGTAAAATTTTGACATCCTGTGCACTCACAATTGCTCTACCCAACTATGCATCATCAGCAAACAAGTGAACACTTCCTCTCAGATCCTTTCCAATATCATTGATGAACAAATTGAAAAGCAGTGGTCCAAGAACAGAGCCCTGTGGCACTCCACTAGTCACAAGATGTCTTTTAGACTCCACTCCTGAATAAACCACTCTTTGATATCTCTCCTTCAACCACCCTCTTATCCATCTCACCAACCCTATATCTATACCCATCTGCTCCAGTTTACTGATTAGGGTTCCATGTGGTATCCTATCAAAGGCCTTGGCAAGGTCCAGTAGTATCACTGTAAACCCATTACCCCTATCCAGTTCAGCTGTCACTGTGTTATAAAACGTGAGCAAGTTACTGAGGCATGATCTACCCTTCACAAAACCACGTTGTCCCCCATACAATATCCCATTTTCATCTATCCAATCCTGTATTCTTTTCTTGACTAATTTCTCTAAGACCTTGAGAATGATTCCTGATATGCTAATCGGTCGGTAATTTACAACAGCAGTCTTGGAACCACCTTTATGCAGTGGAACTATTTTCCCCTCTTTCCACCCGCTCGGGACTAACCCATACCCGAGACTCAAATTAAACAAAATGGTCAAGGGTACTGACAATTCTTTAGCTGCTTCTCGTACAACACGAGCTGGTATACCATCCAATCCCACAGATGTATTGACATTGAGGTTATGCAATAGACTACTCACCTCCACTTCATTAACCACAATTCCCGTATAATCTACTGGTTTATTCATTTCTGCAATGTCACCACCTGGATGATATACTTTTGCAAAGTGCTCACTCAGTAACTCAACTATCTCAACTGATTCAGTTACCTCCCTACCATCGGCATTCTTTAAAATCAATCTGCCATGTACATTTTTCCTTTTACTTGCTACATATCTAAAAAACTGTTTAGGATTCTCTTTAGCCTGCATGGCCAATGTTCTTTCGTAATCCTTTTTTCTTTTCTTACCACACTCGTCACCCTTCTGGCCTGCGTTTTATACCGTTCATGTGCCTGCAGGTCACCCTTCTCCTTAAATTCCCTCCATAGTTGTTTCTTTTTTTGCAACTCAAGCTTAATGGTGTTATTCATCCATTTAACCCCTACTTGATTTATTATTCGGACTCTAGGTATACAGTCAGCCATTGCTTCATGCAAGCACTTCTTAACTACCTCCCATGCACTATCAACTTCTAGTCCTTGCAGTTACCATATATACCAACTTTATAGCTCAACATGAAATCTTTCTTGACCGCGAATTCCATAAGCTTGTCAACTTTGCAGAACAAGACTGAATGGTCAATCTTCCCAATTGGAGGAAGAGTGTCTACCTTGGTTATAGATATACGAGGGTGGTCTGAAAAGTTCTCAGCATAACAATGAAAAAGCGAATTTATAATTTCAGAATTATTTTTATTTTTCAACATAATCTCCCTTAAAGCTAATACATTTATTCCAGCGATGCTCCAGAGCCATTATCCCGTCCCTGTAGTAGTTCTCAGTAAGATCTGCAAAATATCCCTCTATAGTTGTAATCACCTCTTGAATTCGAAGAAAAACACTGACCAGCGAGGGAGAGTTTTAGTTTTGGGAACAGATAGATATCAGAGGGAGCCAAATCGGTGGGATAGAGTGGATGTTCTAACAATTCATAGTGCAGATCCCTTAATTTTCCCATTGCCAAAACACCTTTGTGGGCAGGTGCGTTGTCCTGATGAAAGATGATTTTTTCTTCTGCAAACCAGGTCTTTTCTCACGAATTTTTTCGTCTAGTCTGATTAAAAGATCGAAAATATATTCCCCGGTTATTGTTTTACCCTTTTCAAGATAATTAATAAAGAAAATGTCTTTAGCATCCCAAAACACCGATGTCATGACCTTTCCTGCTGATGGAACCGACTTTGTCTTCTTTGGTGCTGAACAACAGGCTTCTGTCCACTGTTTCGACTGCTGTTTGGATTCTGGTGTGTGATGGTGAATCCAAGTCTCATCCATAGTAATAAATCGACGCACAAAATCAGTCTTATTCTTGTTAAAACACTTTTTGATCTGCTGTGGCAAGCGCGGCACCCATCTTGCTCAAAGCTTTTTCATTTGCAATTCTTCATGCAAAATATATCCTGCACGTTCTTTTGAAATGCCTATAGTCTCAGTAATTTCACGCACTTTGACTCGTCCGTCATCCATTGTCTTGCTGAAAGAGACAACGGTCAGTTCCGTAGAAACGCCACAAAGTAGGAAGCATTGCATTGTCCAGAATGTTTAGACACCTCTCAGAGTTCAATGTTCGTGGCACCACAAACAGATATCCGAGGCCAAACCAGGAGAAATAGGACCATACCATTACACTACCACCTCCGAAATTCGTAGTTGTGGTCACGCACTCTCGTTAGAGACGTTCACCGGGCATCCGCCACACCCACATCTATTTACCTGCTCGATAGAGGGAATAGCGTGATTCGTCGCTCCATAACACAGCTTTCCAAGCTTTCACTTCCCACTTTGCATGATCTTTGCACTACCAAAGATGACGTCTGCATGTTGGTTTGGGTAATGTTGAGCTTGCATATTGCAGTCATACCAAACAAACACGTTGTCCCCTATTCTACGCCGATTTGGTACAATTAACTGATAAATTAAAGTATTCAAAGTTATCCTACAAGTAATTGCATTGGACCAATTAAGATGAGCGCTGATGCGCTATACACTTTTAAAACTTACATACATCGATAAAAATGCAATCATACAAATAGACGTGAATTTTGTAGTGCAGGTTGCATAAGCCACACGACATCACATCTAACCAAAATGGATACGCAACGCCACTGATATATATATAATAAAATATGGAAAAAATCCTTAGCCCACTAATGGTAATAATGTATTATAGGTTTAGAAGGATAAAACATTTGTTGATTGGAACGACTTAAAATATAATTAAGTTTACTTCATTGCAAGCTTTAAGTGAACATTTTTCTTCCAGATGAGTCTCTTATTTGTCAGGCATACAATACTGTCATAAACTCCATCCATCTGCTTGATCTTGTTCGTTCCCTAGATCGCTTTCTTGTCATTCTAGCATCAAACTCTTGCTAACTTAAAGCCTGCCACACTGCGATCAAAGCAGGTATTTTGCAGACTTTTTTGATTCGATGTAAGTAACTATATCATAAGCTGTGCTTCTAAATTTGAATGATAGCCTTCATAGTTTAATTGGTAATGAGGTGCTATTTGGTTTGGAAGACCTCGCTTATAATCTCTTCTAGAATATGAATCACCTTCATTTTGAATAAGGCCTTTTCAGTCGAAGGTGAGTTAGCTGGTCTCGTAAGAAAGTGACAGGGTTTTTCCTATAGAAAATTCGAGATTTTTGTTCCTGAAAATAGGCAACTAGTAGAAAGAATACACAGAGGCGAAGCTAGGGGAGGGCGGAGGAGGCGTTCCGCTCTGGGCCGCACTTTGAATCTTTTTGAACTTTTGCAGTTAATTCTAAAATACAGTCTCGAGAACTCAGTTCCAAATATTGTAATACTACTGCGAAATTTCCTCACAATTGCTGTAAGTGTTGCTAGTTGTGAGAGGAGTTTTTCCAAATAAAACTGATTAAGAATTACCTACATTACTATGAAATAGACTTCTCCAATATCATCGACGATTTTGCTCGTCGAGGACATTGCAAAGATGACATTGCATGAGAAAAGCAAGAAAAATAACATTTTAGAATGTTGAAATTAAAGTTTTGCTTCAAAAATAAATATAGTGGTTTAATTTCAACATTCTAATTTCAACTCAGGGACCGCCCCAGGCGGCAAAAGTTCTAGCTACACCACTGAGAATACACCTATTAACCAATGATAGGCCTCATAGCCTTATTTGCTTCGATGATGACTCGAAACAACTCAGTGCATTTGAACAAAGTTCGAGAATGATAACGATGTCGAATTTCTTTCTAATACCTTCATTTTAAATATGATTCTGCCATTGATGCCATCTGTTCATTCATCTAATTTTACCAGAATTGTCATTGGTGTTTTTCAACTGCTTTACATTTATTACAACTCTAGGATCTACATTTAAAATGCGTTTCAAGAATCGTTAATATGCAACTGTTTTTCAACTTTTCTTTAATTTATCTTTAGTGCCTGTGTAATCCCGTGGTCTCTCTTTCTCTCACCTCCCCCCAGGCTAACTACTATTAATGTAAGCGCCATTTCTGCAGGAAATGCACATGCAGTTAATTCGATTCTAGTCGCCAACTACAAGAACTTTTTCTTGAGCCTTTCTTCTGACACAGGCAAGTAGGGTTCCCCTCGAGAAACTCGGACTTAAAAATCCCACATGTAAAGGAAAAAAAAAAAACGACCTTAGAATTCACACTATTATAGGCAGCAAGAGGAATATTACGATATACTGCCACAAGATGGCAGTTGTAACCCTCTTCTGAAAAGGTTTGTTTATTGATATTTGGATCTCACTATCAATAAATGCCCGGAAGATTAAGATGGGCTGCCTACTCGTTTTTAAAAAGTAAGTTGTGCTAATGGAGCTCTGCCTACTCCTATTCGAGAATAAAAGACGTTAGAATATTTCTTTTATAATATTTTCTAATTTCTCTCCTGTTTCATATACTTATTCAACTGGATACTGAGCATTCTATTTTCGCTTATGTTATCCATTCAGAATGGTTCCCCCCCACCCCCTGCCAGTAGTGTTGCCTTGTGGTACATTGTTGGTGCTTCAGACAAAAGAAGCCCCTGCGATGAATCACAGGCAACGCGAAGCTAATATCTCAAACAAGGCGTCCAAAGGTTTCCAAGCCTCCTGGACTACTTAGAATTATTATGAATACAAAACATAAAAAGTTCCATGCGGCTCGATCGTTGCCCGGAAAAACAAGGATCGCGTTGCTTGTTTAGGTGGAGGGCAAGCTTCGAAAAATATGTTACAGTCCCCTAATCAACACTACCTCAAGATATGTTCCCTAAACATAGAAGGGATATCTAAATCCAAAGCCGAAGTCATCGGCAAAATAGCCAAAAACAAAGCAATTGATGTCTTGACTCTCCAGGAAACCCATGTGCCTGACACTGACCTCAGTAGACAAACGATCCCAGGACTCATTTTCGTATCTTATAACTGCCACCTCAAGCATGCCCTAGGAACCTATATCCGGCCTGGTCTCAAGGATATAACCCAAAGCGTTCCTGATACAGAATACTCCATAGGTATTCAAGTTCAAAATATCACCATCTATAATGTCTACAAACCTCCATAGCAATCCTGGCCTGATGAGATGGACCGACCTCCTCCTCACCTTGCTATCTATGCTGGTGACTTCAATTCCCATCACACCATCTGGAGCTATTCCTCTAACAACCAGGATGGTAATAATCTAGTTAACTGGATGGATACATATAACCTGTATTCAATTTACGATGCCAAGCAAGAAGGCACTCTTTACTCAGCCAGATGGAACAGAACCTACACCCCAGATCTGTGCATAGTCACAAAAGACTCCGAAGACCATCCTCTTCCATCAACCAGAACCATCCTTAACAGATTCTCTAATGGTCTACATCGTCCTACATTAATAGAGATAGGAACATCAATCCCAGTCATCAGCGGAACACCAATCATTAGATGGAATCTCCGCAGGTCCAACTGGTCTGCATTTCAGAAACAAATCGAGAAAACCATTAGAGCAATTCCACTCACTCCTAATTGCTATCCTAGATTTGTTAAACTACTCAAATCTGCAGCAAAAGTCTATCCCTAGAGTCCAGCAAACAATATATCCTATGTTGGAGTAGAGAAAGTGCGGAACTCCTAGCCAAATATGAGGAAACTGAAGACACAACTGTTGCTAAGGAGCTCATAGCAGCGCTGAATAAAAACAGAAAGGAAAGATGGATCTCAACCATCAATAAACTCTAGTCGTCACATCTAGTCGGAGAAGCTTGTCACTTTTCAGAAAATTAGGTGGAGCAGAGCCAACGACACACAAAACAACAGAGATAACTCCTGATCAAATGGCTAACCATTTATTGAAAACCTCCAAGATTCATCCCAGCACTACCAGGAAAATTGCTGTACAAGCTTCCATTAGACAAATCCTTAAGAGACAGAACCTGAGCTTCCTGAACTCATACACCCAATATCTCGGGAAGAGGTAAAAATAGCCTTAAAACTTACCAAGAATGGCAAAGCTGCATGAGTGGATGGTATACTCCCTGAATTCCTAAAACATCTTGGTCAACATGGCCAAAGATGGCTGGCTGCCCTTTTCTCAGAAATCATCATGTCTGGTAAATTACCAAAGCTGTGGTGGGAAGCCAACATAATTGCCATGCCCAAACCAGGGAAAGAAATGAAGAAAAACCTACGACGTATCTCCTTGCTTTTCCCCACCTTTAAGCTCTTTGAAATAATTCTCCTTAAAAGAATTTTACCACTGATCAAAATAGCACTCCCGACTGAACAAGCTGGCTTCAGGCCAGGAAGAAGTTGCTGTGACCAGGTCCTGGCCCTGACAAATCAAATTGAAGCAGGCTTCCAGAAGAAACTTAAATCTGGAGCCACTTTCATTGGCCTAACATCTGCTTATGACACTGTCTGAACCAGGGGCCTCCTTCTAAAACTAGGAAATATTATAAAGTGTAAAAAATGGATTCAAAAAGTTCTTGAATCCATTCAACTTTTTGAATCCATTCAAGAACTTTTTGAATCCATTCTCTCCAACAGAAAAATCCGGGTCCATATTGGCAGAAAAAAGAGCAGGCCCAGATCCCTTCACGACGGTCTTCCTCGGGGGCTCTATGTTATCCCCTATACTTTTTAACATATACGTGTATGATCTACCTCATACCAGATCAAGCGTGTATATGTACGCCGATGACTGAGCGATCTTACATCAATCCACCTCCTTTACAAACCTAGAATCAACCTTGAATACAGAGCTGAACACCCTGGAAGAGTACTTCAAGCAGTGGTACTTGAAGCCAAATCCAACGAAATCAGTGTCCTTAGTATTTCACCGGTACAATGCAGAGGCGAATCGACAATTCAACCTTTTCTTCTGTGGAAAAATGGTAGAACATGAGCCTCACCCAAAATACCTTGCAGTGAGCCTGGACAGAAGCCTAACCTATAATAGGCACATCATCAACCTCTCCAATAAAATAAAAACCAGAAATAACATCATTTCAAGGCTTTGCTGGAACAACCTGGGGTTGTAGTGCAGAAGTCCTAAGGTCGTCTGCACTAGCCCTTGCATTCTCTGCAGCAGAATATTGTGCCCCTGTCTGGGAAAGAAGTACACACCTTAACATTATAGACACCCAGCTGAACTCTACCATGCGCACAATTAGTGGGACAGTGAGAAGCACCCCTCTCGCCTGGCTGCCTGTTCTATCTAACAGTGCTTCACCACACGTACGGAGAAGACAAGCCTCG
The DNA here is from genome assembly GCF_054136105.1 of Typopeltis vanoorti. NCBI lineage: Eukaryota > Metazoa > Arthropoda > Arachnida > Uropygi > Thelyphonidae > Typopeltis > Typopeltis vanoorti. Next base: position 28,688,542 of record NC_143562.1, on the reverse strand, counting down.
ATTAAGGAATTTAATAAAGCAATGAACAACCCACTCCTACCCTACACCAGACTGTCATAAACCCACCGAGTCTTCACCTCAAATCTAGAAAGCCTCTCTGGTCCATGGACGAACTCTCTTCTGCTGCGCTGCCATCAATATCTGACATACGGAGAGAATACTGGTCCAACAATCTCCCAACAAACGGCTTCCTAGGAAATATTAGAAGATCCCAGTGCTCTGCAGCCTGGTTTTGATCTTCCTAGGATGATTTGGTCATCCATAAACACGATCAGAACTAGCCAGGGCAGATGTGGCTATCTTCTACATAAATGGGGGCTGTCAGATCACCGTTATTGTGATTGTTCTCCCGTGGCTCAGACGATTACTCATATTGTATACGATTGCCCAAGGCGCCAATTTCAAGGTGGTGGCCTACAGGACATCCAGAAGGTGACGGATGAGGCCTTGAATTGGCTTTCCAGCCTGGAACTTGACCTGTAGTTGGTATGATGGTGGCGCTGGTTATGGAGGAAACAGAAGATCACGGTCCCATCTCACCACGAAGATGTTATTCTCGTAGTTACTCTCATAGCGTAATAGTATCAGCAGAACTCCTCCTCATGTTAGAAGATGATGATTCAGTGTGAAATGGGCCTCCTCTAATGGATTAAGTTTTCTCACACAAGACACAACTGCTCTCTACTTAAACCTCGGATACAGCTACTTTTATGTTGTGAAGTGTTGTGAGAACATACAGCCTTGTTATACTTGGTGCAGCAGGACGATAATTGTCCCTGGCTTAATTATGACAAGTTACTTTTGCTTTATATTTAAAAAAAAAAAAAGGAAAGACTTAGAAAGCAGGTTGTGCCTTTTATGTAATGAACTTTTATATGTTAAGATTTTCATCATTTGTTTCTAGAAATTGTGATTGTACTTTTCACTTACCAGTTTTCACGTAGCCATAAGCATAAATAAATAAATTTCAATCTTAATTTCCTAACTCCACTTATTTCCACAAAACAGCTTAAGTATTTTACATGTTATCAGGCTCACTGAGAATGCAGTTAATTTTTTTTTTCGTGTTCCAGATTATTTTAATGGTTTCTGTAAAAAAAATTTAAAAAAAATTTGATTTTCTTATCAAATTTGTTACAACAGTTGTTCAGTTTAATTTAAGGACCGAAGATTTGAACTGGATTTACTGGTTTTAATCCATTTCCCAAGTAAGCAAACAGACAGGTAAGTCAAGTTTGCACCTGCAAGTAGTGCAAGTCTGGGTGTATATTATACCCAAGGTAAAAAACTTTCTACATCTATCTCTCATCCTGAGATTTTTATTTAATAAGGTCAAAGCACCTTATGGTAACTTGTTTTGGTAAAATTCTTATAAGCTCTGTATTACTTAAACCTTGGTTTTTCTAAGCCTGGCTGCCATTGATGAGACCTCAATAAAGGTCAAAACCGGTCTGGGTAGTGGCCCCTTGCCTTTAATGCTTAGCATCATGCATCTCCTCCAGGAGTTGTGTTTTGCATTAAGGGTAAATATTTAGAATAGTGATCAGAGCTTATTCCACCTTTACCACGAGTTGCCTAAGACTTGCACTACGTACGGGTCAACCAGACTTACACTACTTGCAGGCGCAAACTTGACTTACTTGTCTGTTTGCTTACTTGGGAAATGGATTAAAACCAGGTAGAAAATATCTTGGTATCTTTAACGTATATTATACTCAAGGTAAAAAACTTTCTACATATATATATATATATATATATATATATATATATATATAAAGATACCAAGCGATTTTATAAGCTAGGTTTTAATCCTTTTTCCCAAGTAAGCAAACAGACAAGTAAGTCAAATTAACATATTATATACCCAAGGTTAAAAACTTTGTACATCTTACTCTCATCCTGAGATTTTTATTTAATAAGGTCAAAGCACCTTGTGGCAACTTGTTTAGGTAAAATTTATAAGCTCTGCATTACTTCAACCTTGGCATTTTTTGGGTTTGGTTCCCACTGACGAGACCTCATAAAGGTCGAAACCGATCTGGGTAGTGGCCCTTGCCTTTAATGCATAGCATCATACATCTCCGCAAGGAGATGTGCTTTGCATTAGGGGAAAATACTAAGGAAAGTGATCGGAGCTTACTCCACCTCTACCAGGAGTTGCCTCAGACTTGAACTATGTTCAGGCGCAATCTTGACTTATTGTCTGTCTGCTTACTTGGGAAAAAGGATTAAAAACCTAGCTTATAAAAGTACTTGGTATCTTTAACATAGTATATACCCAAGGTAAAAAACTTTCTACATACTGTATATACATGTATATTCTTCAGTTGCAGAATTGAAACTCCCGGTCCGAGAGGACGCCCTACGAGATTGACTAGCTCAATTTCACTAGAAAAATCTTATAAAAGTGATTCCCGTCCTAGACGGGTTTTGAACCTAGGTCATTCTAATAAAATGGCATTGCCGATACTGACTGTGGCTATGGAGGATACAACAGGAAGAGGAAAGGTTCCTATTACTTATAATTATAATAACGGAATTAACTCACATAAAATATTCTTTATTAGTAGGATTTTCGCCTGAGTATCACAGGCATCATCAGAGCAAGTACAAAGGTTAATTAAACAATAACTTACATATTCACAAGGCGCCACTTAATAGCTAAAGTAAGATAAATAAAAATGGTCTTTAAGTTTCCTAAACTTATTTTTTAAAAAAAAAACTATATGTAATATATATAGTTTTTGTGTGTATACAATTACAAAAGTTATGAAAGATTAGCTGATTTATAAAGTACTATCTTCCACAAAGGGGATAGACGTAGACCATCGGATCTGTTAAAATTAGGGGAGTGAAGTAAAGTTTCATATGTTTCTTTGTAAAGCCGTTCCATGAGGAACCGACTTTTGTGAATGACTTTTGTCTTGTCCCACTGAACTCTATGTCTAGTGTTAATGGCATGCTCTGCAAGTTCAGACCGTTCAGGTTCAAGGTACTGAATATACGACTTGTGTTCTTCTAATCGGATAAGAGCAGATCTTCCTGTTTGTCCGAAATATGATATCCCACAAGAGTAGGGACTCTAGTAGACTCCTGGAAAGCTGAAATGTGGGAGCTTGTCCTTTGGAGACGTGAGGAATGTGGAGATTTTTCTGATGGGTCGAAAGGCAACACAAATATTTAGTGGTTTTAACACTTTAACTATGCGTTCGCTAACACCTTGCACATAGGGGATAGGTATATGCATTATTTCTTCTGTATTTGAAGAGGATGCTGAAACACGACTACTCAATGCTCTTTTTATGAAGGAATTCTTATATCCATTGGATAAGAAGTAGGAATTAATATATTGCAATTCTTTCTGTAATAGTTCTTCTGAAGAACAAAAGGAGTGAGCTTAATGAGCCAGTGTTTTATAGTACCTGCCTTTTGACTGGGATAGTGATGTGATTCCGCATGGATGTAATGGCCTGTATGAGTCTCTTCCTATAGACTGTGAATGGTAAGTTACCATCTGGTTGGCTAAGAATTAAAAACCGTTTTTAGTTTTCTTCCTTTAGCTACTTAGGTGGCGCCTTGTGAATATGTCAGTTATTGTTTAATTAGCTTTTGTATTTGTACTGATGATGCCTGTGATACTCAGCGGAAAATTCTACTAATAAAGAATATTTTACGTGAGTTAATTCCGTTATTATAATTATAAGTAATATGCTACTCACGGTAATTCCTTACTGAAACTTGAAAGGTTCCTAGTAATTACATAAAATTACTAGGAGTTACATAAATTTTATTTGCTTAACTGGAATATCAGCAATCGATATTTTACTTTGTCATAGATACTACCAACCATTGGATTTTTTTTTTTTTTTTTTTTCGTCATGATGTTCCATATCTTTCTGTAGCTCACATATGGATACATAATCCACTGACATTAAATTTTAAACGTATTTCAGAATCTGAAATAACCTCTAATTCGGTTAGAAATCTAATCTATGCACTGCAACAAAAGACAAGTGCTCACTCTTGAACATGAGTTAGTTTATAAATAAATCGTCTAATACCTTTGCATTCCCCAAAAGGAAAAGCGGTTCAGAACACTTTTAGAAATCAGTAGACAGCTCGTCTCAACCTCCTAGAGTTGACGAGGTTGATTGCATTTCTAAGATGTGTTAGTGAGAAGCGAAATATTAGTGATTAATTGTATGTACCTGTGTTTTCTAAAGTCGGTTTTGTTCAGATGAAATATTAAAAACCCGAATAACAGAAATAGGATAGAACTCCGGAATCAGCTGAAAAAAAAATTTTCATTTTTTTATCAACTAGAATCGAATCTCTGTATGTTCTTGTTGCTGTCCACCTAGTTTCACTAAAGTTATCACAAAATTACGGAGTATTTCAGTTAATTTATTATTATAAATAGAAAGATTATTTTACCTCCGCAGTAATTAATGACTATATCAATTTTTTTTTCATTATAAAATAAATAAATAAAAACATGGAATTGTTAAGACAAAGAGGATGTAAATTCAAATATATTGCGTGTTTAATCTTCTTGTCCATTTTTACTTTATGTTATAATTAGTTTCTTTCCCCGTGATGAAACTATGTCTGCCGTGTTTCTTCTGAACGACAACTGTTTTTGAGAAATCCGAAATGAAACCTTTCATGATATTTGCAAAAAAAAAATGCTTGGCTCGATAATAATATAATAAATAAAATACTAAATAATATACTAAATAATAATATAATGATAAAATAAAATAAAATAAAACAATTTATTTCTTTATTTATTTTATTTATGGAGGTATAAATGTTATACGCTAATTCACAGTAAAGTGAAAGTATCGTCTGCTATCCTTTTACAAATATATTACAATGATACGATAGAAATTAGAGTTAAAACAAGAAATAACAAAGTTTAGCAATTAGCCAATGCAACGTGTTTAATTCGTGGATGAATATTAGATACAGTTCATGGCTGTAAATGTTTGAACGCGAGTGAGAGCAATCTCGTCATCAATGGTTCAATTTTATATAAACAGTATCACTCATATGATCTCGATCATTTTGAAAACTTTTCAAGTTTCTAAGGCTTTGTGGTTATTTAAAAAAAAAATAGATATTTATTATCTCTTATTTCAAAGCATACTACAGTATATATATGCTTTTAAATGGAATTAGCCTAGACTCGAAGTCCATGTCAAGTCACTGACCTCTTACGATTAGTAATTCATAATTATAGGCAGAAAAATCAGAATTTCTGGATGTTCGCCACACTATTTAGACTCTAAATAGTAGAGCAAACATCCAGAAATTATCTACATTTTAGACAGTTGGTAACGTAAGATGTCAACCTGGTGACAACCAAGCAGTATTTTAACAACAAATATGTTAAACGATTTCATCAGCACTTAAGGTGTGTAGTTATTTGTTCTTCTTTACTTTGTTTCCATGGAGAAGCAAGGTTTGTTTTGTAAGCATGCATTAAAGTCGTCTGCTGTGACACGCAACACGCATGTTCATAGTAACGAAACTGTTTGCATTAAGAGTTTATTTTAAATAAGTCATTTTCAGAGGACGACTATACATGAATAGAATTCATCTACTTACGCCCAACGAATGCCTCCTAAAAAGGGAAAATCTCATCGAAATCGGGCGGCGTGGCCTAAAGATAATGACGAACTGATTGTTGATGATCATTACACGAAAGCTGACGAAACAGATATCGTACCAGAACACGAGAGAAGAGGATGCTGGCACAGTTGTATAAGGAGCATTACAGGTGAGTAAACCTTATGAAGGTGTTAATGTTTAATCATAATAAAAGTTCTATCTTGCTGTGTCTAATAAGCTAATATTTTTAAATAAATTAATATCTTGGCGAAATTCGTGACTTATTGAAGAAATATTTTGAAGAATAATCACCGAGACCGATGATAATATTGTGGTGAACGAAATAATTCCCTACACCAGAGGCTCATGCATCTTGCCTGTGGCACGATGCATGCATTCATATTTACATTTTTAAAATAAAGTATTAAAAAATGATCCCAGAAATTCACGGCAAGGTTGGTCCTGTTTTAAATCTTGTTTATAAACTAAGTAACCCTATTATGAATTAACCCTCATCACAAAAGTGTCATAAAGCAGATTTTGAACCTATTTTTCTTCCAATCCAAAGGTTTTTTAATACACATCTCAAATACAGAGTTTGGTACAAATCGTACCATCCAGAGATGTGTATACACTTGCAAATAAGTTTCTCTATTTTCTGTTTGTTATCCTTTATCTTCTGAACCACTTTGTTTCTCATCAATAAACAAATGTTATCAGTTCATTAATTCTGTTATTTCCATGCGACTCCCACCTTTGAAAGGTTGTAATTTCCCCAGTACACATAGTAGGGTAGTGGTTTTCAAATTGTGGACTCCTTTCCCTCACTTCCCCCCCTCTAGGGAGGCACGAAACCCTTTTTAGAGAGACGCAGAGCAATTGTCAGTATTTTTGTTTATTTCCTAACCCAACTTCTGCAATGCACTCGATATTCCATTCACTTATTTTAATATAATATAGCATTAAAAATACTTGTCATTAATATGCTAATATACTGCAACGTCTTTAAAAATGTTTTAAAGTCACTGGGTTAAGGCTTATTATTTTTATTTATTTATTTATTTTTGTTTTTATAATTCAGATACTCTGCTCTATAAACCAAACATGGAACTTTTGCAAGCTATTTCAGACCTCCAGTTAGGGTGGTGGCTGGGAAAGCCGACACAGTATGCAATATGTGTGACGCACACAGGCCGCCAAAGATTTCAGGCGAAGAGGAAATACTTTAAAAAAATATTATTCATTAATTATATGAAAATAAATTACATTTTTGTTTAAATTTTAATTATATTTTATAGATTTGTCTTAAACAAATTATTTATAATCACTTATTTGTTATTATTCCTTAAGATCTTATTTTATTCTGATGCTAGTTTATTCTAACAGGTAGTTTAGCGTAAACAAGTAAAAACTTGAACTTGCGTGAGTTTACTGTTTACAGGATGACGCGCATTTGAATTTGTTTAATCTTGTTCAAACTCGCATTTGCTCTAAACATGTATAAGAAAATCTGGTGCAGTTTTTAACTTTATTCTATATTCTGCTGTTACAGTGTACGTACTGTATCGCATCACTAATCAAAAAGTTGTAAGTTTTTGTAATTAGACATAGGATAGTAAAGTGCAGTGCATCAGTAATAACATAATAGCAAGAACAAGAAGTAAATTTGAATTTGAACTAAGATCTAAGGTAAGTTATTCATTCTTTTCTCGTACATTTAACGTAATATATTTCTTATTTTTTAATGTTGTTAAACTGTCATGAAAAAATTAAATTTGAATGATCTAAATCAATTTTAAATGATTATAGGTCTGATGAAACGTTCAAAGAAATTGTAGAAAGCTCAAAATTAATTGCAACAAAATTTGACGCAGAATCTGTATTTTGTAGTAGTAGACCACAAGGCGACGTAAAAAGACAACACAATTTGATTATGAACATGAAAATGAAAATACTGTATAATAGATCCTGAAAGTTCATTTAAAGTAATTTTTTTCCTCTGCATAATAGATCAAACATTACAATTTTTGTAGGAAAGATTTACTTTATTAAAAGAACATATGAATTCATTTCAGTTTTTGTATTTGTTAAGTTCTTCACAAAAAAAGAATATTTATTATCTTGTTGTAAAAAGTTACGACACATGAGAATCATTCAAACATTGACGCAGACGATTTATGCGAAGAAATTTTACGCTGTCAAGCATTTATTTCTAATTTTAAAAACGATATATATCAGATACTTCAGTATATTTATTCAAATGACTTAATCACAGTTCATCCAAACTTTACAATTGCTCTTCGGATTCTTTTGTCATTACCGGTATCTGTAGCATCTGCGGAATGGTCCTTTTCTAAACTTAAAATTATTAAAAAAAAAATACCTGCGCTCCACAATGGTACAAGACAGACTTTCAAATCTTGCCATTATATCAATAGAGTCAGATATTTGAATCAACTTGATATACATGATATTATTCGAGAATTTTCATCAATGAAAACTAGAAAATTTCAATTAACTAAGTGATTTTTCTTTCTGTTTAAACATTTATTTACCTATTTCTTTACCAAATAATGTTTAATATGTTCCTATTTTATATACTTGTAAGTTTATCTGTTTCTTATTTATACCTGTACAAAGTACAAATGGCAAAGCGATTTTCTTGCGAAATAAAATATCGTTAGTTTAATTTAGTACCAAAAAATATTTAATATTTTTGTTTTTATAAAACTGTAAAATTTACCTAAAACTATATAAGGTGCAATTCGCAAATGATTTTCTTGCCAAATAACATAAATTACTTTTTTTTTTTCAATATTTTTGTTGTTTTTGTTTTTGTACCCTTCTGTATGTTTATTGTTTTTTTGTACATTTTGTTTTTGTAAATGCTGCTTTTTGTTCAATAAACTTATAATTAATGTATTTCGTTTTTACTCACTGATACGTTTTTATACAGTGATTTTTTTACTGAGGGAGGGGTATAGGGACGCCAATTAAAGTTTTGCACACAGGCGTGCCCCTGGGTGGTGGTGGTCTCACAGCTAGCTACGAAAATCATCTTACATTTAAGACATTTACAGATATCCATGTTATTAGTAAACGAATCGAGCTATTCTATAATCTAATTAGAAAAAATCAGCTAATGCCTTTTATTCCCTTATAGGGAGTAGGCGAGGCCCGTTTTAGTCCTATCTAACTTTTGGTAACTGAGTGGGCAATTCAATCTCCACTGGTGGCCAATCAGAGATAGCTGGCCCACAAATTTAATCGGCACGCAATGAAGAGACGGCTACCAAGTGTCGCCATCTGGTGGTCCCTAACTCTAATACAATATTTTTAATATCTGAAAATAGTGTGGTTCAGCATCGATTTTCTTGAGTTTATGGGACGAAAAAACAGGGTTTCTGGGAGAAAAAAAAAACCCGCTTGCCCATGCTAGAGTTCGGCTAACTCGGGAACCGGGCGAAAAAAAGGATTAGAAAATGTTCTTCGAGGCTAATACGAGGCTAATCTTCTTGAATGGCAGTCAGTCTCAAGTAGAGTAATGTGGGCAAATATGAGAATGGGGAACTGGACAATAAGACTTATTTGTGCCTATCGTCCTACACAGAAGGTTCTACTAAGATAGAAGTGGAGGAATTTTTTGAAGCTTTAGAAAAAGCAACTGACGCAATGAAAAATGAAAAGTTGGTCCTTATTGGGGATCTAAATAGCAGAGTAGGAAATGATTGTGAGACATACAAAAATATTTTGGGAAAATTTGGAGAAAAGAGCAAAGCTAATAATACAAACCTAGAATTTACAACCATTCTTTAAATAAATCGGCAGTTACCCAAGCTTTTTTTTATTCGCTTTCCAATATACCAGTGAATGAGTGGAATAGGTTGCCAGAGTGTTTTGTGGATGCCTTGACTGTGAATGAGTTCAAAACAATTATGATAGATATGGCACAAATACTGCACATGTGCTTGGCACAATGTTTAGGGCTTCCCTTAATGGATCTCTTGACTCCGTGGAGTTGCTTGTGTAACTTATTTATTTATTTAATTTTTTAATTTTAACATTTTTATTATTTCTCAGATAAATTACATACATTATAGGAACACAATTATGCCTAACAAATACTTTCTCGTACATAATTTTTTTTAAATAATAATAATAACAACTGTTTACAACGTATATTATTATAATATTCATAATGATGATTATTACAGATGTTTCTCTTAATTTTTGCACTCTATATATGTACAATATCAATGGATATAATCACTCTATATTGCATACGTTTGTTACAGTTATTACATACATTACATACATTTGATTACATATGATACATTACATACATTGGTTTACATGTGATACGTACATTACATGCATTTGGTTACATATGATACATCTTGGATGAGAACTAATTTCTCTGCTTTCATCCTCGAAGCTTATATATAAGCTTATCTGAGGATGACACCAGTTGGTTATTATTTATTTTTATTTATTTAATTTTTTGCTGTGTTGGGAAGCTACAAAATCTATAATAATAATAATAATAATAATAATAATAATAATAATAATAATAATAATAATAATAATTAATACCGATAACCCGTATTTATTTATTTATACATTTCATTGAATGAGGCTCTATAAACTAGTATAGCCTCTTGATGCATTACTGTACACAAGTAATGTCATGCGATATTTTGATGCATTAAAACCTGCTACAGTTTTCACTATTTTGAAAATAAACATTCAGCTGGGAAAGTTTTTGTTCCCCCAAAGACCTGTCTCATCTACATTGAAAACTTGATGCGATGTATATTCTTGATCTTAAGTAGTTTTTTGAAATTTGGAGTTGAGTAATACATACTCAACTAAGTATGTATTGGTTAAGAGGGAAAGCAACAAAGCCAGGTTTAATTTAAACATCGGCAAATCAAACGTGATGGCTTCTGGCAATTTATGAATTTATCATAGAGGGAGATAAAATAAAAATCTTTGCAATTTATGATTTACTGCGGTCCAGAATAAGAAATGACAGTAAATGTGAAGATGAAATTAAAAGAAGGGTGGTCATAGGGGAAGGGGAGCTATGGTTAACCTGACAAAATTATGAACGATAGAGGCATGAGAAACACCACGAAAGTTGGAATTGTCAAAGCAATGGTATTTCCAGTAGTGATGTGTGGATGTGAAAGTTGGATCATTAAGAAGAACGACAGAAAGAGAATTGAATTATTGGCATGGAAGAAACTACTAAGAATCCCATGGAGTGCAAGAATGACTTATAAGAAGGTTTTAGAGAGTATAAAGGCAGAATGCTTCTTGGAGGCATTGATCGCTAAACAAGTTTGATGTACTTTGGATATATTATGCAAGCTGAATCATTGGACAAGGCAGTTATGTTATGGGGAAGATTTAGGGGATGAGAAGAAAAGGAAGACCACAACACAGTTCCATGAACAACATAAAGGAAGTTACCGACTTGAACTTACAATTACTTAAAGAAAAGACAAGAGGCCGAGTGGAATGGAGAGCCTTTGTTCACAGGATCACCAAGAGTCGAAAATAAAGGGATGGCATAACAACAATACATATTCAGAAAAAATTATAAATTATCAAATAATAATCTTTGAAAAACCTGAAGGATCACGAAGTGCACGCTTCGAAGTCAGTTTTTAACGGTCTCAAAACAAGCACAAGTTCAATAGCACGTGGGACTTAACTCGAGATTTCCAAGTATGTTTTTTTAATTTGTTTAAAAAATTAAATTTTTAAAACAAATTTATTTTATTTTTTATTTTAATTTTAGTTTTAATTTTTTAATTGTAATTTTTTAAATTTAAATTTTATATATTTATTTGTTTTTGCATAACGGTTAGCAAGTCAACAGTGAGAATTCAACGAAAAGAATAAAAATGTTGAAAAATTATATCCAACATTTTCCCTGCACAAAAATTCAACAATTCCATGCTATTCGAAGTTAGTCGGAATTCTCTAACCGTGTTATATGGAATTGTATTTTTTTAGTGTAAGGCAATGACGAACTTTTATTGTACTAAATAAGAAAAACATAAATATGAAATTTCTTCTCATTTTTAACCGTATTTTGTGGTTTTTATGCAGGTGTGTGGGCCACCCGTCAATTCACTCCTGGAGTAAAAGACGAGAAGGAAAGTGAGCGAGAATGGATCGTGAAAACTACGCTCAAGGAGTTGTTTATATATCTTATTTTCCTCGTTATTTTATGTATATGTAAGTAGCGATTTCGCCCATTTTTTCTCAATTTGGAATAAATAAATATTTCTGCTTTGATGAATGTCCTGAATGTTTGGGATTTTGCAATTTGTCCGAATGTTTGAAAACACATAATATTTAGTAATTGTTATTTATGAAGTTCGTGTGTAAATTGATCATGATATAGTTAAAAAGATTAATTTCCAGTCATCCATTTATTTATCTATCTATTGTTAATAGCAGAGAGAGAGAGAAAATGATGTCAGTTCGTCTGCTTGTTAAACACCTTATTTATTCTTATGGCAAAAGGAATACAGAACAGCTACAGGTCAATGTCCAGTCTGGAAAGCCAATCCAAGGCCTCATCCGTCACCTTGTGGATGTCCTTTAGGCCACCACCGTGCGATTGGCGCCTTGGGCAGTCGTTCACAATATCAGTAATCGTCTGAGCCACGGAAGAACAATCACAATAAGGGTGGTCTAACAGCCCCCATTTATGTAGTAGGTAGTCATATCTGCCCTGGTTAGTTCTGATCCTGTTGATTGATGACCAAATCTTCCTAAGAAGAGCAAAACCAGGCTGCAAAGCACACGGATATTCTACCAGGAAGCCGTTCGTTGGGAGATTGTTGGACCGGTATTCTCTCTGCATGTCAGGTGTTGATGGCAGGGAAGCTGAAGAGAGTTCGTCCATAGACCAGAAAGGCTCTCTAGATTTTAGGCGAAGACTAGGATGATTTATGAGAGTATGGTGCAGGGGCAGGAGTGGGTTGCTCATTGCTTTATTAAATTCTTTATTCCAGGCTAGTCTTCTCCGTATGTTTGGTGGAGTAATGTTAGATAGGACAGGCAGCCAGGAGAGAGGGGTGCTTCTCACTGTCCCACTAATTGTCCGCATGGTAGAGTTTAGTTGGGTGTCTATAACGTTAGTGTGTGCACTTCTTTCCCAGACAGGGCACAATATTCTGCTGCAGAGAATGCCATGGCTAGTGCAGACGACCTTAGGACTTCTGCACCAGAACACCAGATTGTTCCAGCAAGCCTTGAAATGATAGTTTCTCGTTTTAATTTTGTTGGACAGGTTGGTAATGTGCCTTTTATAGGTTAGGCTTCTGTCCAGGCTCACGCCATGGTATATCGGGTGAGGCTCGTGTTCTACCATTTTTCTACAGAAAGAAAGGTCGATTCGCCTCTGCATTGTTCAGGTGAATACTATGGACACAGTTTTTCTTGGATTTGGCTTCAAGTACCGCTGTTTGAAGTACTCTTTCAGGATGTTCAAGGTTGATTCCAGGTTGGCAAAGGAGGTAGATTGATGTAGGATCGCTAGGTTATCTGCGTAAATATACTTGCTTGAGCTGGTATGTGTTAAGCCGTACACATAGATGTTAAAAAGCAAAGGGGATAACACAGAACCTGAGGGAGACCATTGTGAAGGAATCTGGGCCTGCTCTTTTTTCTGCCAATATGGACCTGGATCTTTCTGTTGGAGAGAGAATGGATTCAAAAAGCTGGAAATTTTTTTGACCTTATAATATTTCCTAGCTTTAGGAGGAGGCCCCTGATCCCGACTGGGGCTTAAGCTGATGTTAGGTCAATGAAAGTGGTCCAGATTTAAGTTTCTTTTGGAAGCCTGCTTCAATCTGTGTTGTCAGTGCCAGGACCTGGTCACACAACTTCTTCGTGGCCTGAAGCCAGCTTGTTCAACCGGGTTAAACAAGCTCGGTTGAACAAGGTTAAAGAGCTTAAAGGTGGAACAAAGCAAGGAGATAGGCCGTAGATTTTTCACATCATTTGGATCTTTCTCTGGTTTGAGCACGGAAATTATTTTGGCTTCCTGCCACAGATTTGGTAGTTTACCAGTCATTATAATTTCTGAGAAAAGGGCGGCCAGCTATGTTTTGCCTTGTTGACCGAGACGTTTTAGAAACTCAGGGAGGATACCATGCACTCCTGCAGCTTTGCGATTCTTGGTGAGTTTTAAACCTACCGTACTTCTTCCCAAGATACTGGGTGTACAAGTTCAGGAAGCACGGAACCCGTCTTCATGATTTGTCTGATGGAAGATTTTATTTTTTAATACAATTTTCCTAATAGAGCTGGGATGTATCTTGGAGGTTTTCAATTAATGATTAGCCATTTGATCAGGAGTTATCTCTGTTGTTTTGTGTGTTGTTGGTTCTGCTCCACCTAATTTTCTCAGAACTGACCAGCTTTTACGGCTAGATGTGGTGAAATAGAGTTCATGGATGGTTGAGATCCATCTTTCCTTTCTGTTTTTATTCAGCGCTGCTATGAGCTCCTTAGCAACAGTTGTGTCTTCAGTGACTTCATATTTGGCTAAAAGTTCCTCAGTTTCTCTACTCCAGCATGGAATGTATTGTTTTCTGTAGCCTCTAGGAATAGAGGCTTTGGCTGTAGTTTTGATTACTTTAACAAATCTTGGACAGCAATTAGGAGTGGGTGGAATTGCTCTAATGGTTTACTCGATTTATTTATGAAATGGATTCCAGTTGGACCTGCGAAGGTTCCATCTAGCGATTGGTGTTCTGATGACTGTGATTGATGTGTCCGTCTCTGTTAGTGTAGGACAATTCTGACTATTAGGGAATCTGTTGAAGATGGTTCTGGTTGTTCGTAGAGGGCGGTCTTCAGAGTCTTTAGAGACTATGCACAGATCTAGGGTGTAGGTTCTGTTCCATCTGGGTGAGTGGAGAGTGCCTTCGTGCTTTGCATCGTAAATCAAATACAGGTTATATGTATCCATCCAGTTAACTAGATTATTACCGTCCTGGTCGTTAGAGGAATAATCCCACATAGTGTGATGAGAGTTGAAGTCACCAACATAGATAGCAGGGTGAGGTGGTGGCCGGTCTATCAGATCAGGCCAAGATTCCGATGGTGGATTATAGACATTGTAGATGGTGATATTTTGAACTTTAATGCCTATGGAGTATTCTTCATCAGGTATACATTTGGTTATGTCGTTGAGGCCAAGCCGGATGCAGGTTGCCAGGGTATGTTTGGGATGGCAGTTATAAGACAGGAGAATTAGGCCTGGGATCTTTAGTCTATTGAGGGCTGTGTCAGGCACATGGGCTTCCTGGAGAGCCAAGACGTTCAATTGCTTTGTCTTTGGCTATTTTGCCGATGACTTCGGCTTTGGATTTAGATAGTCCTTCTATGTTTAGGGAACATATCTTGAGAGAATGTTGTTTAGGGGACTGTAACTTATTTTTCGAAGCTTGCCCTCCAACCAAACAAGCAACGCGATCCTTGTTATTCCAGGCGACGACCGAGCCGGCATGGAGCTTTTTAAGTTTTGTATTAATCATAGTTGCTGTAAGTGGTCCAGGAGGCTTGGTACCTTTGGACGCCTTGTTTGAGACATTAGCTTCATGTTACCCGTGATTCATCTCTGGGGCTTCTTTTGTCTGAAGCACCAGCAATGTACCACAAGGTAACACTACTGATGGGGGGAGTCCAGGGGAAGACTGTCTTAATCCCTCCCTGTTAAACACCTGAAGACTTTATTTAGTAATAACTGTGGAATTCGCGAACGTTAGTTTAGAATACGACTTTACATCCAGAAACGATGTAAAAGTTGTACTATGAACTATTCGCGTATGAATGCGAAATTAAAGGAATATTTCAAAGCTCTATTTATTAAATATTTTACACTTTTTGCTGTATTAAAGTTTTGTATTAGTTGTTGTTTTTTCTTTGTGTGTGTGTGTGTGTGTGTGTGTGTGTGTGTGTGTGTGTGTGTGTGTGTGTGTGTGTGTGTGTGTGTGTGTGTGTGTGTGTGTGTGTGTGTGTGTGTGTGTGTGTGTGTGTGTGTGTGTGTGTGTGTGTGTGAAGAGCATTGATGATGATATCTATTGATATGAACGGGTGTCGAGATAATCAAGGCAAAGAATGTTGATGTTCCCAATTAAGCGGGGGGATGAAAAATATGTTTGATTGAAGGGCTCAAAAGTTAAAATAACGGTATTCCACTGGTGAACAATCTGAAATTTTTATTGAGAAAAATTATCTAAAAATGATTTTAAAAAAATAACAATAACGTTTATTTTCTACTGGATATATTATACTGCCTCATTGCTAACAGTACTTACTGCTTAAATGTTTGATTTCACAGAATTCTTCCAGGAATACAATTAGTCTCTTTCTTTTAAAAATGTGACTTTGTGAAAAAAAAAAAAATAAATAATAATAATAATAATGGCTTTTACTAAAATAAAGAGCCAAATGGCTTCATTTCGGCGATTATATAAATCAAGTGGATATTAGATTCACATTATTTCAAAGCCGAATGTAGAAACTATGAAAGTTTCATAAAGTTTTGCATAATTGTGCATCGCCGAAATGGAGTCTTTTGGCTCTTTATTTTAGTAAATACTTGACGCACCGACCGAGAGTTCGCTTACGAAAAATTCACTCCGACACTTCGAGTTCCTTAGTGCTGAACGAGAGTTTTTGCTCCCTTAAGGTTTCTTCCGAGTCTTGTCCCGCTGAGGGAGCTTAAGATTTAGGGGAGGTTTTAATTCTGGTGATTAGTAATTTTGACTTGGAACACAGGTGAAACATATAAATAAATACTAATTACGATTAATTGGGAAGATGTCAACCTCTTGGCAATGAACTGAAGACCTATTTGCCTACCGATTTCAAACAGAAGTAAAACTGTTCTGCCTGCACCCCTAGGGAAATACAGGGTGGCCCATTAGTCACGAAAGGGTTTAAAATAAGTGGATTTTCATAACTAATAAAAAAATCTCCAGGTTCTATATTTCATTATAACAAAAAATAATAAAAATAATTAATAAATAAAAAACAAAACATTAATAAAAATAATAATAAATTTAAAACGTTATTAAATTTTTAAACCCCTTTATGACTTATGGACCACCTGTATATATATATAAAAAAATTATTGTTTATTTATTTATTTTATATCACATAGCCCAATTGCTATCGACCACAGTTTGCGAATGATTTCTTCAATTTCTGTGTCATTCTCTATGTTTATTTATTTTATTTATTTTTTTTTTCAGTGACGTTTGGTATGATGAACTCTAATATGTACTACCTGACCAAAGTTCTCAGTGAGTTATTTTTGGAATCACCTTACACCGACACAAGAAATAATGTGAAAGGTTCCACACAAATTATCGATTTCTGGAGGGTACGTATATATAAAAAAAAAAATAAATAAAATTAGAAAAAAGCTTCTGTTTCATAATAAATATTTTGAAATATAATTTGTTCAATGAAACTGAACTAATGCAAATTTTTTATACTGTACTTAAAATGAATTATTTATAGAGATGTTTATTTCATTTGTACTGAACACGTAATTTTAATATTCCTCCCGTTGTGCGACTTGGTATTAATAAATTACACTATGTAGTTAATTTATTATTTACTACGGGCTCTGCAGGGACAACGTCCTTTTGTTAAAAAGATACGATTCCGAATAAGTTAGAACGATAGGTTATCTTAAAAAAAAATTCAGTTACATACGAAGATGGTAGGATTTTTCTTTTTTAAAATCGCCCCTTACTTAAAAAGAGACAAAATTGAAGTGAGAATACACACGTTAACAAGCATAGTAGATAGCAGAAATGGAATTAACTTCCATATTATTATAAATTAGATTTATAAGAAGCCGGGGGAACGAATGCAAATGGCCTAAAAGCAACAGGGTCTAATCGAAGGGAGATGGGATGCAATACTGTTTAATCGCAAATAATGGCATTCTAAACAAAAGTTTTGGAAAGATCTATTTGGTATGGTTATAAACCCATAAATACTGAACTGGAAAGGCCTTCTTCGAATGTCTTCTAGGACGCGAAAAACCTTTTTTTTCAAATGAAGGTGAGTGAGTGAGTGAGGGATGCTTAAGGGTCAAAGCTGTATAACTGAGAGGAGACCTCCACATAGCCTTTAAAGGAATGCGGAAAACCGGCCAGGGCTTCTGACCTAATGTCCAATCCTCACCTTCTCGTGGTGCACCCTGCTGGGTATCTACTTGGATACTGAACGGACGAGGATGGGCTGGAAATTTGGGATTTAGCCGACCAAATTGTATTCTTATTGGTTAAACCAAAATAAAAATTGATGGTACAACATGACAAAATTTCATGTCGACTGGGGCGTCGCCCGGTTAAACAAGGCCCCCGTTGTTTTCGCCAGGGAACCAGGGTGAACAGCGAAAAGTCAGCTACTGGAACAAATCTGAAAACAAGCCCCAACTCAACATCACCAGAGTTAAAGATCGGTACTATCAACGTAAGAAGCCTGAATGGCAAAGAAATGGAGCTAGCTGAGGAATTATATAAGTACCAGATCGACAAAATAGGGGTGACTGGAACAAAAAAGTCCAAAACTGGTGAGATCTTTCTGAGCAATAAATACAAAATATTATATATTCAGGAAATGACATTCAAGGAAAAGAAAGAGTAGCCATATTATTCAACACAAAATATAAGGCTAAACTTCTTGAATGGCAGTCAGTCTCAAGTAGAGTAATGTGGGCAAATATGAAAATGGGGAACTGGACAATGAGACTTATTTGTGCCTATGGTCCCACAGAAGGTTGCACTAAGGTAGAAGTGGAGGAATTTTTTGAGGCTTTAGAAAAAGCAACTGACACAATGAAAAATGAAAAGTTGGTCCTTGTTGGTGATCTGAATAGCAGAGTAGGAAATGATTGTGAGACATACAAAAATATTTTGGGAAAATTTGGAGAAAACAGCAAAGCTAATAATAATGGCAAATATCTGTTTGATTTCTGCTCAGGACATGGACTGGTTATTACTAACACCATGTTCCAACATAAAAATGTGCACAAATTCACATGGAGAGAAGAGGCTAGGAATAAGAAAAGTCTCAATGACTATGTTATTGTTGATATTTTCTCCCTGGTGCAGGACACCTGAGTGTACAGAGGATTTGAAATTGGAAGTGATCACTATTTAGTCTTGAGCAGGATAAAATTGAATTTCATATTGAAAAGAATAATATGTAAGAAAGTTTTAAAGCGAATAAAAGTTGAGCAGCTCTTAAATGTGAACTGTAGACTAAAATACACAAAGATTATTGAAGAAAAAATGAAAGAGTTTGAGAACAGAAATCAAGCCTTGGAGATTCAGTGGCAAACTCTGAAGGAAACATTGATTGATTCTGCCAGAGAGGCATGTGGTGAGGTTGTCTGTAAGGATAAAAAAATCAGAACTCCCTGGTGGACACAGGAAGTTAAAGAGGCAGTGAAGGAAAAGAAGAAAGCATATCAAAAATTCCTGTCAAATAAGTCAGCTTGTGCTCTTAGAGAATATAGAGACAAATGCAAGAATGCTAAACACTGTGCAAATCTAGCTAAACAAAAGTAATGGGAGGACTTTGGCAAGAATATAGAAAATAAATATCAAGAAGGTGGCAAAATATTCTGGAGGTTGTTGAAGAAGCTTAGGAATGGAGGAAAGAGTGCTGTAAAAGGAGTTAGAGATGATAAAGGTTACATGAAAACAGGAGAAAAAGATATCCTTGAAGTATGGAGTAATTACTTTGAAAAACTGCTAAATGAAACAAGCAATGATGATAGCACAGTGGTAAAAAAACACTGACCAGGCATGCAGTCAGGAATACACATCCATACTTGAAGTAGAAAAAAAAGCCATCAAAGGCTTGAATTGTGGAAAGGCAGCAGGAGTAGATGATATTCGACCAGAAATGCTGAAGTATGGTGCTATAAGAGTCTTACAGTGGCTGCACTGCATAGTTCAGTAAGCCTGGACAGAGGGACGAATTCCCGATGATTGGAGTAGAGCTCTCATCGTACCCATATATAAAACTGAATGTGAGAATTACAGATGTATTTCCCTACTGAGTGTTCCTGGTAAGATTTATGCTAGTATACTTGAGAAACGGTTGAGAAGAGTTGTGGAGGAAAAGCTTGGTGAATAACAGGCTGTATTCAGGCCAAATAGATGCTGTCAGGATCAGATCTTCACTTTACGACAAATAGTCGAGAAAGCATGGGAATATAGCAAATATCTGTATTTAAGTTTTGTCGATTTGGAAAAGGCATATGACAAGGTGCCAAGAGAGAAGCTATTCAATACGCTGCAGTTGTATGGTGTCAATGGGGCATTATATCAAGCAATACTTAGTCTTTATTTGAGTTGTAAGTCAGCAGTTAGAATTGAAGGAAGTACAGGAAGATGGTTTAATGTTAAATCTGGTGTGAGACAAGGATGTACATTATCCCCTCTGTTATTCATTATC